>NC_088854.1:49611289-49948789 GCF_963853765.1 Magallana gigas
TCTACACTACCTGAGGATGCTTCCACACAAGTTTCAGCTTTCCTTGGTGATTAGTTTCTGAGAAGAAGATTTTTAAAGATTAACTCTATGTTCATGTGTTAAACTTCGACCCCCCAATGTGGCCCCACCCTACCCCAAGGGGTCATGATTTTCAAAACTTTGTATCTACACTACCTTCCACACAAGTTTCAGCTTTCCTGACTGATTAGTGTCTGAGAAGAAGATTTTTAAAGACTAACTCTATATATTCCTATGTTAAACTTCAACCCCCCATTGTGGCCCCATCCTATCCCCGGGGGACATAATATTCACAACTTTGTATCTACACTACCTAAAGATGCTTCCACACAAGTTTCAGCTTTCCTGGCTGATTAGTGTCTGAGAAGAAGATTTTTAAAGATTAACTCTATATATTCCTATGTTAAACTTCAACACCCCATTGTGGCCCCGTCCTATCCCCGGGGGGACATAATTTTCACAACTTTGAATCTACACTACCTAAAGATGCTTCCACACAAGTTTCAGCTTTCCTGGCTGATTAGTGTCTGAGAAGAAGATTTTTAAAGATTAACTCTATATATTCCTATGTTAAACTTCAACCCTCCATTGTGGCCCCATCCTATCTCCGGGGAACATAATTTTCACAACTTTGTATCTACACTACCTGAAAATGATTCCACACAAGTTTCAGCTTTCCTGATCTTATGGTTCATGAGAAGAAGATTTTTAAAGATTTACTCTGTATATTCCTATGTAAAAGTTCGACCCCCCATTGTGGCCCCACCCTATCCCCGGGGGACATGTTTTTCACAACTTTGAATCTACACTACCAGAGGATGCTTTCACACAAGTGTCAGCTTTCCTGGCTGATTAGTGTCTGAGAAGAAGATTTTTAAAGATTAACTCTATATATTCCTATGTTAAACTTCAACCCCCCATTGTGGCCCCATCCTATCTCCGGGGAACATAATTTTCACAACTTTGTATCTACACTACCTGAAAATGATTCCACACAAGTTTCAGCTTTCCTGATCTTATGGTTCATGAGAAGAAGATTTTCAAAGATTTACTCTGTATATTCCTATGTAAAAGTTCGACCCCCCATTGTGGCCCCACCCTATCCCCGGGGGTCATGATTTTCACAACTTTGAATCTACACTACCAGAGGATGCTTTCACACAAGTGTCAGCTTTCCTGGCTGATTAGTTTCTGAGAAGAAGATTTTTAAAGATCAACTCTATATATTCCTATCTTAAACTTCGACCCCCCCCCCATTGTGGCCCCACCCTACACACAGGAATCATGATTTTCACATCTTTGAATCTACACTACCTAAAGATGCTTCCACACAAGTTTCAGCTTTCCTGGCTGATTAGTTTCTGAGAAGAAGATTTTTAAAAAATATCTCTATATATTCCTTTGTTAAACGTCAACCCCCAATTGTGGCCCCACCCTACCCCCGGGGGTCATGATTTTCACAACTTTGAATCTACATTACCTGAGGAAGCTTCCACACGAGTTTCAGCTTTCCTGGGTGATTAGTTTCTGAGAAGATTTTTAAAGATTTACTCTATATATTCCTTTGTTAAATTTCGACCCCCATTGTGGCCCCACCCTACCCCCGGGGGTCATGATTTTCATAAATGTGAATCTACACTAGCTGAGGATGCTTTCACTTAAGTTTCAGCTTTCCTGGTCTTATGGTTCATGAGAAGAAGATTTTTGAAAATTTCTCGAACATTTTTATAAATTCCTAATTATCTCCTTTTGCAAAAAAGTTTGGTCCTTAATTTTCTCAACTTTGAATCCCCTTAGGCTAAGGATGGTTTGTGCCAAGTTTGGTTAAAATTGGCCCAGTGGTTCTTGAGAAGATGTTGAAAATGTGAAAAGTTTACAGACAGTAAGAACAGACGGACAGACAGACAGACGGACAGACAGACAGACGGACGACAGACAAAATGTGATCAGAATAGCTCACTTGAGCTTTCAGCTCAGTGAGCTAATAAACTTTGCTGGACGAAATAAAACTTGTTGGTCTCATGCTTTTTTCCATTTTAAGAAACTTTAAAGAAAAAGATATGAAATCTGGCTGTCCGCCATTTTGACATTAAAAGCATAGCTTTAGTGGAAACCAGCATGATTCCTCAGAATTAGCACGTCTTATTTATGATTTGAAAATTTATTTAAAAAATTATAATTGTTTGTTTCTCGCTTTTTCACCATTTAAGAAACTAAAGGGAAAAAATATACAATCTAGATGGCCACCGTTAT
Organism: Magallana gigas; assembly: GCF_963853765.1. Classification (NCBI taxonomy): domain Eukaryota; kingdom Metazoa; phylum Mollusca; class Bivalvia; order Ostreida; family Ostreidae; genus Magallana; species Magallana gigas. Next base: position 49,613,561 of record NC_088854.1, read on the forward strand.
GAATCGCCATTTTTTTAAAAAAGATAATTTACGACAATTTCTTGAAAATGGCATATTATTCCTGACTATCCACACCCAAGTTATGATTAAAAACTTAGCTGGACTGAATATTCATTGTTTGTCTGACGCTTTATGTCCATTTTAGGAATATAACACGAATTAACTAAATTTTGTTATCCGCCTTTTTAAATCGCCACTTTGACCTAATTAAACACATTTGTGGAAAGCCAGTATAATTTGTAAGACTCAGCACACATTGGATATGATGAAATTCTATTTTGGATCATTTCATTAGTGTTTGTCATTATTTGTTCCCATTGAAGAGACTTTAAGAGAAAAACTTGAAGATTGGCTGTCCGCCATTTTCACCTACTTAACTCCATTTTCATGAAGGCCAGCATATATTTTCAGACTCAGCATACTTTAATTGTGTAAAAAACACCATGCTGGACCAAATAATAATTATTTTCCGTTAAAACGTATTTCTAGAACTCTTTTTAGAAATTAGGACTAGACTATTGCAGTTCTCAAGATCTTAAACATACAAACCTAAATGTTCATCCAAGTTTAAACCCCTTGTTGGACCAAATAATAGTCCAAGAGCCAAAGTTTAAACAATTAAGTATTAACATATCAAAATGCTTGCAAATACGTAATACCATACATTATTAAATTTAAGTTTTTGAGATTAATTCAAACCTAATGTGACACCTACCTTACTCCAAATATCATACTTTTGAAAAGCTTGAATCTATAATGTTTGTCAGAAAGCGGACTCAGATTTGACCAAAATCGTGACCATGACCCCTTAAATTGCAATAAACTGCTTTGCGAATATTCTAACATAATTAGCTGTTAGCACTCTATTTTCAAGACCATGTATAATATCACTTGCATAGAGAACCTTGCCCATGAACAGGTATATCAAGATCTACATACAAACTACGAATATAACTAATTTAATACAAATAAATATGTACTTTCTGTTTTTAAGTCACCTTATTTAACTTAGGTGACCTATTGCTATCTGTTTTCATCCGTCGTTGTGGGTTGTGCATTAACAATTTTAATTTTCATACTTCTTGATAACTTGTTACCATTTTTAGCCGGGCTCTGCTGAAAGCAGAGTCCTGGCTATAGGCAGGCCAATCGCCAATGTTACTATAAATAGCACAAATAAACAAAAAACCAAACAGCGTCAAGGTAAAGCTTCCGCTATACCAAACAGTTACACAAAGAGCCACGTTTTGTCAAAAGTGTTGTCATTTTGTTTTGTTTTTTAATTTCAAATAAATTGTCTATCTTTTTTAGTTTTCTTATTAATAAAGTTTTTTTTAAAACATTACTATGCATTTTGGACACATACAATGCGCATGAATTTCCATGAACTACTTTGCTGCACGATGAAGAAACGGGGATTGAATATATAATGCTTGTTGCAAAATTCAAGGCAGCAACTATTGAACTTTTTAACTTCTACTAGACAGACTTATTTTTTGTTTATAGCCGCTTACAAAATTTGGTCGCTCTCTGATGCTTTTGATGCTTTGCCGACATTAAAAGCATGAGAGAGAGAGAGAGAGAGAGAGGGAGAGAGAGAGAGAGAGAGATTTTCAGTCTTTACTACACAATATGCATAAAGATACACCAAAAGAGCCCGGCTTTCAGTACTTCAGTACTTTGATTGGCGTAAAGCATCTCTATGGTAAAAAGAATCAAAACTGTGAAATTCATGGCGCTACCACCCCCGGAACAACAAATATGCAAATCAAAACAAAATCTTCAAAAATCTTCTTCTCTACTCCCACACGTGAGAAAAAAACTGAATACATGATTATGATGTCCATGAAGCCCTCTACCAAAATTGTGAAATTTATGGCTCCTGGGTCAGGGGTTCAGGATCTATAGTGCAGCCAATATGGCCATTTAATAAAAATGTATACGATCTTTGAAAATCTTCTCTACTCCCAAATATTTTTGCTAAAACTAAATACATGGTTATAATGTCCATGAAGTTTTCAACCTAAATTGTGAAATTCATTACCCCTGGTTCAGGATTTAGGGTGGGGCCAATATGGCCATTTAGTAAAAAAAGTTTTAAATCTTAGAAAATCTTGTTCTTTACTCCAGTCCCATACTGGATGCATGGTTATGATGTCCTCAAACTCCTCTACTTGAATTGTGATGGCCCCTAGATCAGGGGATCGGGCTTTAAGGGGGAGGGGACAATATAGCTCTATAGTGTTAATGTGTATAATATTCAAAAAATCATCATTTCTAGTCCCACACGCCAATGAGTGAACATTTATACATAATTTTGTAGACCAGGAAGTCCTCCACCAAAATTATAAATTTCATGTCCCCCAAGGTATATGTAGGGGTTCTGACTCTAGGGCGGGGCCAAAAAAGTTATGGAGTGTTTATGCAATTACTGCTTTAAAATGTTTTCTTTTTTACTTCTGTCGATATCGAATAAAAAACTTGATGCACATAAAAAAAACCCAAAATAAAGTCATCCATCACAATCTTAAATTTCATGTCTACCAATGTAGGGATTTGAATATAGGGTGGAGTTAAAACATTCATATAGTGTATAGGGCAGGGTGTGGCCAAAATGGTCATTTAATGTTAATGTATTTAATGTTTAAACAACGTCAACTGACATAGAATGAGAACTGACTGCATATTAAACAAGAGGCACATGGGCCACATCACTCACCTGAGGAACAATAGGTATGATAAAATCAGCTCAATGGAGTCATAATACAAACTATCTGGACAATGTACAATAATACATGTAGATCCTGTATAAATAAAATCCGTTTTCCCCTGGATATTCTTATGTTTATAATCATTAGTCCCTTTTCTAACAGGATGATTTTATAGTCATATCATATGTTGAGTATTGCAGTTATCAAAAAGATCCCTAACAATAGTTTATATATGGGATATAAACGTACATCAAACTCTAAACCTTCTCGTGAGGCCAAAGAATTGTCCTGGGGCCAAAGTTTTAACAATTATAAAGAATCATCTGGCTGATTAGTTTCTGAGAAGATTTTTAAAGATTTACCCTATATATTCCTTTGTTAAACTTTGACCCCCCCCCCCCATTGTGGCCCCACCCTACCCCTGGGGATCATTATTTTCACAACTTTGAATCCACACTACCTGAGGATGCTTCCACACAAGTTTCAGTTTTCCTGGCTGGTTTCTGAGAAGAAGATTTTCAAAGATTTACTCTATATATTCCTATGTAAAACTTCGACCCCCCATTGTGGCCCCACCCTACCCGCGGGGGTCATGATTTTCACAACTTTGAATCTACACTAACTGAGATTGTTTCCACAAATGTTTCAGCTTTCCTGGCTAGTCAGTTTCTGAGAAGAAGATTTTTAACGATATACTCTATATATTCATATGTTAAACTTCGACCCCCATTGTGGTCCCACCCTACCCCCGGGGGTCAGGATTTTCACAAGTTTCAGCTTTCCTGGCTGATTAATTTTTGAGAAGAAGATTTTTAAAGATTTACTTTTTATATTCATATAGTAAACTTCGACCCCAATTGTGGCCCCACCCTATCCCCGGGGGTCATGATTTTCACAACTTTGAATCAACACTACCTGAGGATGCTTCCACACAAGTTTCAGCTTTCCTGGCTGATTAGTTTCTGAGAAGAAGATTTTTAAAGATTTACTCTATATATTCATTTGTTAAACTTAGACCCCCATTGTGGCCCCACCCTCAGGTGAGCTAAAAAGGTGAAGTTTACAATTCAATAAGTTGGTTTCTGGAAGAACAGACTTTGAAAATTTTCGTAACAAATATTGACAAATTTGTTACTTTTAATCTTTAGCTTTTAAGATCTATGTACAAACATAGAATTGTGAGCAAATCTCTGTATCTTGCTTATAATTCGAAGCTTAACACTCAAATATGGTTAGTAAATAGAAATTGTAGGGTAACAATTAAACACAAGAAACATGCACTATAACAAATAAAGAACACAATTTATTTTTTCGAAATAAATCATATATATACATGTATATACCTACATATTTCCATCAGCGATATCAAACTCTATTTAAACTGAATAAACCTTGAGAAAATGCCGAGCATCTCAACAAAACCAATTGCATTAATCTACCATTACGCAAAAGATAATGCCGAATTACCGATAGAATGAATTGTATTTCAGTACCCCTACATCAGATTTTGCTTAATTTGCGCAGGTAAACAGTTAACTGTTTGATTTACCGAAGTCTCTGTTTGATTTAATACGTAAAAATCACGAAATACAGACGATGATAGTTCCCAGGTTACAAAGCATAAATAATGAACACGAAACGAAAATCAGAACAAGCTAACACCAACGTCATGTGTGAAAACTGTCAACGCATTGAAATATTTAGCCTTAATTTACTTCACAAAATCGGCACCAATATATTTTGCATGTTTCAAAAATTTCCCTTCATACGCGAACGGTTGCATAGCAAGCAAATTCATCATAGTCAGATCGACCCTTTTTCGTATAATGTCATGGCTGCTTTAAACAAAGAACCTCGTTTTAGAAGTATGGAATACGAGTCTTGGTAAAATGGGTATGCAAACCTGGGCCGTGGCAAAATAAAAGCCGGGGCAGATCGGCAATCGTCAATTCCAAATACGCATTATTTTGCAGTATTATTTACAGCGAATACAAATATACTGGTCCATCAAATATCCCGAAATTTTAATGAGATTGGCAGATAAATACCTGCCAATCTTTTGTTTTGCTCAGGCCAAGTCTTGCCTACCCATTTTACCGTATGCCGAGCCCGAAGCTATTAAACTGATTGGAACACGCAATTCCTTTATTATTATTTTCGTAATAACTCAGATTTGAAACAGAACTAACACTTAATTTTTGCAATTTATATTTTCCTTCCCATAAGGATAATTTATGCTAAACTATGTTGAATTGAACTCGGTAGTTCTTGAGAAGAAGATTTTTAAAAATGCACCCCCCCCCTTTTTCTACAGTTTCAAGGTTTTCTCCGCTTTGGATACAGATCGGACTTTTATTTCTGCAATTTATATTCCCCCTTCCATAAGGATGCTTTGTGCCAAATTTGGTTGAAATTGGATAAGCGGTTTTAGAGAAGAAGTTCAAAATGTAAAAAATTTACAGACGGACAGACAGACGGACGGACTGACGGACGGACGGACGACGGACAAAATGTGATCAGAATAGCTCACTTGAGCTTTCAGCTCAGCTGAGCTAAAAAAGGATATTAAGCTGTCATCTTTCATAATATTTCATATTATCTACATGTAAGGCAAGGGTAATGGCTCAAAAAAGGGGGCGGGGTATCTTTGTCTTATTATTTTATTCTGCTCAGGAATTTCAATGAAAGAAGTGAATAGATTCGCATATTTAAAAATAAAGAAAGAATAAACCGTCCATCAAAGTTAAGATATTATGAAACCATTTGGAAAGAGTTCAGGGAAAGTTAATGGAGTTATCTTCCCTTCCTTCATAATGAAGTTATTTTCGTTTGCTTGGAATGTTCATATTTGATAATTAATCACTGAATATTAATTAGAATGAGATTACGAAGTTAATTGATCAAAAGAGTTTTGCAAGTATTTTTATTATTTGAAATAAAATTAGTTTTCGAACTTTCTAAATAAACTAATAGACTTGTTAATAGTAAAGTAATAACTGGCTCACCAAAATCACAGCCCCCCCCCCCCCCCCCCTTGACCAAAGGTTTCACAATTTAGGTAGTGGAGTTCGTAAACATCGTAACCATGCATTAAGTTTTTTCCCACATGTGTGGGAGTAAAGAGGAAGAATTTCAAAGACTAAAGAAATTTTCACTATATTAAGCTACATGTATACTATCCCCCGCCCTAGAGCCTAAACCCCTGACCCAGGGGTCATGAATTTCACAATCTATGTAGAAACTTCATGGACATCATAGCCACGCATTCAGTTTTTTCATATATATATATATATGGGAGTCGAAAAGAATATTTTTCAGAGTAATTACATTTTTACTATATGGCCATATTGGCCCCACTCTGAACCCCTGACCCAGGGGCCATGAATTTCACATTTTTGGTTGAGGGCTTAATTGACATAATAGCCATGCATTCATTTTTTTTCTCACATGTGTGGGAGTAGAAAAGAAGATTTTTGAAAATTTGACTTTTCTTTTAAGCATATTTGGGCTCGCTTGTGGTACCCAGCTAGATTCTTTTTACCATACAGATGCTTCACACCAAAAATGGTAACAATTCAAGTTCAAATTGTAAAATTGTTAACGCACCACGCACACCGCGGGACGGAAACAAATAGCAATAAAATAATAATAAAAAATGGTAAGTGTATACGTAGTGAGATGCGAAATGATATTTATTTCTATATTCATCCCCTTCCACACAAAAATCAATTGATCTAAGGAAATTCAATCGATTTACGGCCAAGTTTATTACAAATCTATATTACATAGTAAAATTATCACAAAAATAGGCTTCGGAATCCTCCTCATTCCCCCTGGAAGACACAAACCCCTTCTACCACAACTCCCCCCCCCCCCCCCCAAAAAAAACCCCCTTGGAAAAATTGTCTTGATCCGCTCATACGTATGCATAAGCACAAATTATGATCATGAAATTTGATTAATCTTAACAGTCTCTCTTACACTTCAAAAACGTCCAAAAACTCTTAAATGGATTTCTGTATATCCTGTGCTGACATATTACGAATAAAATAAAAAACTCATTAATTACATGATAATAATTGTTTCTAACTTACAACTGCGTATTGATTTCCTTACTGTCGAGCTTACCCAATTAATTCACTGTTAATTATCAAAACACGCCGGAAACAGATATATATATATATATATATATATATATATATATATATATATATATATATATATATATATATATATATATATATATATATATATATATATATTAAGTTCACACTTCGTCTATTGAACACAAGTTGCCGTTATCATTGCCATTCCAATGAATACAGATCGCCATTATTTTTCAATTTAGTCTTAATTTTTTCTAAAAACATACTCATTTTTTGCAAAATTATTTGGGCGGCAACTGCTACTTCTGCCGCCTCTGTTTCGACCCCCTAAAATAAATAGTAACTAATACATGCACATGTGCATATAGCAATTTATTGAATGAGAAACGACATTCATGAAGAGGGATGGCTTGATCACAGACCCTTACTCCCGTCATCTACATCAATGCCTGATCACATAGTCGAAATTACTCATCAAAATTTAGTTTTAATTATAACAAAAAACTTATTCGTCATAACAAATGGCAAATTCATACGAACAAATCCTAACAAATCCTAACAAATCCTAATTTATCCGAAAAAATAAATTATTCCTCTAAACATATAGCTAATTCATCCAAGCAAATCCTAATTCTTCCAAAAAGTTGGCAATTCATCCAAACAAATAACTTATTCGTCCAAATAAATACCTAATTCGTCCGAACAAATCCTAATTTGTCCAAGCAAATAACTTATTCATCCCATTTAATAGCTTAATTGTCGGAACACATCCTCATTTGTCAGAACAAAAAGCAAATCTTAATTCTAACAAATACCTTCATTTTTTTAACATTTTTTTGATCTGGCCCTTCCACGCCACTGTAGCAATGTGATTCATGTGGCTGAAATGTATTTGATGGATACTCACAAAGAATATTGACGACTATGTGTTGACTGTCTGATCCTTTCTCTCCATTACTATAGGTGTTCTCTGCTGTACATCTGTATGTACCAGAACTGTTTCTCTGTATGTTATCTAACTCTAGAATGGCTCCACTCTGTTTGAATCCTGGGTTATCATCTTTGGTCCAGTTAAATGTGGTAGAGCTAGGATTCCCATTAAGGCCTGTACAGGTGACTAATAAGTTGCTTTTTTCTTTTATGGTTTTTGCTGACATTTTTTTCACAGTTGGGGGGTCTTCAAAGAACAAAATATTTATATAAATCAAAGATTATACATCTCAGCATTGTTTACAGGATTTAAACAATCTATTCACATGAGCTTTAAACTAACGCCAGAAAAAAGTATTGCCAATTCTGTCCCTCTTCTTTCTATCATTCACTTATTAATACATGTAACACTCGCAGATCCTAGTTATTTGTCCGTTTTTCTGATTTTCAAAAAAGTATATATGTCTTAATTATGAAAAGAGATTATAATCATAATAATGCCGAGAGTCAGATCTTAAATCAGAAAACTAATTTAGCACAGAAGTATACAGTAATATACAATACATATTTTTATATACCTATAATAACTTGTGTTTTTTTATATGATGAGTTAACGTATATTTGTTTCAAAAATGTCAGTACCTATTGTGTTTGCTGTTTTATGTGGTTTGTTAAAATTTCCCTAAATAATTAACTGTAAAATTAAGATTTTTTTTAAACTGTGTTTAAGAAGAGAAAATTCACTATCAGAGTAAAAGAGTTCTTATATCTAATATTCTCAGTAATTTACATAATGTCATACGGAAATATAAACTTACATTCCACACTGAGTGTTGTATTGGCTTTCTTTGGTTGTTTGTTATTGTTTGTAGCACTACACTCTAAAGTCTTTCTGTTGTCTGTTCTGTTTCCAGTTATACTGATGAAGGTTGTATTTGTTCGGTCTATGCTAGAAATTGCTTTAGACCCCAGTAACCACGTGATGCTCGGAGCAGGGAACGCATTACTGTTGACTTCACACATGACTATTTTTGGCTTTCCTTCTCTCAAAATCAATGGGCTGTCACTCGGAATCAGCGAAACATTGTGGACATCAGCTGTTAATGAATTAAAAGATGCATATGCATAGATACAGACCCTGAAAGGTGCTACTACACCTCAAAAACAAACCGTACCGTTCCGTGCAAGAAACGAACCGTACCGTTCACAAAACAACACGTACCATTCACAAAGCATAACATACGTTCACAAAACGAACCTTACCGTTTACAAAGTGAACCGTTCTGTTCACAAAACGAACCGTACTGTTCACAAAGCAAACCGTTCTGTTCGCAAAACGAACCGTACCGTGCAAAAAGCTTGCAAGATGATTAATGCAAGACCCGCCTTAAAACAGCCAAAAAATTGTACCGTACCGTGCAATTTCCATATTCGGCTTACTGACCTTATGCTTTTCCATGGATACGGACGGAGATAATCGCTGACCAGATAAGTTCAATATTTTAGTAGATTTGTTTATACGTGATAAGATAACACATACTTATACTTAAGGCTATTATTTATATTAAAACAGTCATATATATACCTTAATCGTTTCTTTGGTTTTCGACTAAACTTGCATCGCCGATTTCTTAAACATTGTAAAATATTAATGTTCACGTAATTCGTGGTACTACTATTTGGATTATTTTCATGAAACGTTGAATGCATACATAATTGACATTACATAGCTATATGTGATTATCAGGAACGAGAGGGTGGGGGGAGGGGGAGTGTGTGTTGATTTTAATACTTAAATTAAAGTTATATCACTGAACTATATTAATTTGCTTTAGGTTCTATAATCGGTCATTTGAGTGGGATTTCATTTCAGGACTCCACGTGCTTCGCCTGTCAATCAACTATAAAATCTTTTTGCAATATATGTCTTAACAAAATATTTTTTATAAAAGAGATGAACAAAGAAAACCTGGAAAAATTACAACGATTTTCTAAACTCAATTTTCAGGTTCAGGCGAGCTTCGGCGCCTTTTTACCCAGACAGATATTACTGACATTGTACACAACTACAATCTTTTGTCTACCATTCATTTAAACTTAATATCTGTTTTAGTTTAAGAGTTGCATTGAAAACTAACCCTTAAAAAATCGCTAAAACAGTAATATCTCGGAAACGGATATGACGTCATCAATATAAAAAATGTCCAATAAGGTTCAGATCAATATCTATCAGATCTAAAAGTTTCTTGAAAATCAGCCAAGTCATTTCTGAGAACTCGCGCGGACAATATTTGTAAGGAAAAAAAAGAAAAATAACTAGACTCGATCTCGTTGCGTGCAACGAGGAGGTCTTCCGTCCAATTTTAGAAGTTGAGATACATATACGTATGACCTTCAATTCCTGAGGAACAATAGGTATAATAAAATCAGCTTAATGGAGTCATAATACAAACTATCTGGACAATGTACAATAGTACATGTAGATCCTGTATAAATAAAATCCATTTTCCCCTGGATATTCTTATGTTTACAATCATTAGTCCCTTTTCTAACAGGATGATTTTATAGTCATATCATATGTTGAGTATTGCAGTTCTCAAAAAGATCCTTTACAATAGTTTATATATGGGATATAAACCTACATCAAACTCTGAACCTTCTTGTGAAGCCACATAATTGTCCTGGGGCCAAAGTCTTAACAATCATATGGAATCATCTGGCTGATTAGTTTCTGAGAAGAAGATTTTTAAAGATTTACTCTATATATTCCTTTGATAAACGGGGTCATGGTTTTCACAACCACAAAAGTTTCAGATTTCCTGGCTTATTAATTTCTGAGAAGAAGATTTTTAAAGATTTACTCTATATATTCCTATGTATAACTTCGACCCCGGATTGTGGCCCCACTCTACCCGCGGGGGTCATGATTTTCACAACTTTGAGTCTACACTACCTGATGATAGTTCCATACAAGTTTCAGCTTTCCTGGCTGATTAGTTTCTGAGAAGAAGATTTTTAAAGATTTACTCTTATTATTCCTATGTAAAACTTCGACCCCCCATTGTGGCCCAACCCTACCCGCGGGGGTCATGATTTTCACAAATTTGAATCTACACTAACTGAGATTGTTTCCACAAAAGTTTCAGCTTTCCTGGCTAGTCAGTTTCTGAGAAGAAGATTTTTAACGATCTACTCTATATATTCATATGTTAAACTTCGACCCCCATTGTGGTCCCACCCTACCCCCGGGGGTCAGGATTTTCACAACTTTGAATCTTCACTACCTGAGATTGCTTCCACAAAAGTTTCAGATTTCCTGGGTTATTAATTTCTGAGAAGAAGATTTTTAAAGATTTACTCTATATATTCCTATGTAAAACTTCCACCCCGGATTGTGGCCCCACACTACCCGCGGGGTTCATGATTTTCACAACTTTGAATCTACACTACCTGAGATTGCTTCCACAAAAGTTTCAGATTTCCTGGCTTATTAATTTCTGAGAAGAAGATTTTTAAAGATTTACTCTATATATTCCTATGTATAACTTCGACCCCGGATTGTGGCCCCACTCTACCCGCGGGGGTCATGATTTTCACAACTTTGAGTCTACACTACCTGATGATAGTTCCACACAAGTTTCAGCTTTCCTGGCTGATTAGTTTCTGAGAAGAAGATTTTTAAAGATTTACTCTATATATTCCTATGTAAAACTTTGACCCCCCATTGTGGCCCAACCCTACCCGCGGGGGTCATGATTTTCACAAATTTGAATCTACACTAACTGAGATTGTTTCCACAAAAGTTTCAGCTTTCCTGGCTAGTTAGTTTCTGAGAAGAAGATTTCTAACGAGTTACTTTATATATTCATGTTAAAATTAGGCCCCATTAAGGTCCCATCCTACCCCCGGGGTCATGATTTTCACAACTTTGGATCAACACTACCTGAGATTGCTTCCACAAAAGTTTCAGCGTTTCTGGCTTATTAATTTCTGAGAAGAAGATTTTTAAATATGTACTCTTTATATTCCTATGTATAACTTCGACCCCGGATTGTGGCCCCAATCTACCCGCGGGGGTCATGATTTTCACAACTTTGAATCTACACTACCTGATGATAGTTCCATACAAGTTTCAGCTTTCCTGGCTGATTAGTTTCTGAGAAAAAACTTTTTAAAGATTAACTCAGTATATATATTCCTATGTAAAACTTCGACCCCCGATTGTGGCCCCACCCTACCCGCGGGGGTCATGATTTTCAGAACTTTGAATCTACACTACCTGAGGATGTTTCCACATAAGTTTCAGCTTTCCTGGCTAGTTAGTTTCTGAGAAGAAGATTTCTAACGAGTTACTTTATATATTCATTTGTTAAAATTCGACCCCCATTGTGGTCCCATCATACCCCGGGGGGTTATGATTTTCACAACTTTGAATCTACACTACCTGAGATTGCTTCCACAAAAGTTTCAGATTTCCTGGCTTATTAATTTCTGAGAAGAAGATTTTTAAAGATTTACTCTATATATTCCTATGTATAACTTCGACCCCGGATTGTGGCCCCACTCTACCCGCGGGGGTCATGATTTTCACAACTTTGAATCTACACTACCTGATGATAGTTCCACACAAGTTTCAGCTTTCCTGGCTTATTAATTTCTGAGAAGAAGATTTTTAAAGATTTACTCTTATTATTCCTATGTAAAACTTCGACCCCCCATTGTGGCCCAACTCTACCCGCGGGGGTCATGATTTTCACAACTTTGAATCTACACTACCTGATGATAGTTCCACACAAGTTTCAGCTTTCCTGGCTGATTAGTTTCTGAGAAGAATATTTTTAAAGATTTACTTTATATATTCCTATGTAAAACTTCGACCCCCCATTGTGGCCCAACCCTACCCGCAGGGGTCATGATTTTCAAAACTTTGAATCTACACTAACTGAGATTGTTTCCACACAAGTTTCAGCTTTCCTGGCTAGTTAGTTTCTGAGAAGAAGATTTCTAACGAGTTACTTTATATATTCATGTTAAAACTAGGCCCCATTAAGGTCCCATCCTACCCCCGGGGGTCATGATTTTCACAACTTTGGATCAACACTACCTGAGATTGCTTCCACAAAAGTTTCAGCTTTCCTGGCTTATTAATTTCTGAGAAGAAGATTTTTAAAGATGTACTCTATATATTCCTATGTATAACTTCGACCCCGGATTGTGGCCCCAATCTACCCGCGGGGGTCATGATTTTCACAACTTTGAATCTACACTACCTGATGATAGTTCCATACAAGTTTCAGCTTTCCTGTCTGATTAGTTTCTGAGAAGAAACTTTTTAAAGATTAACTCAGTATATATATTCCTATGTAAAACTTTGACCCCCGATTGTGGCCCCACCCTACCCGCGGGGTCATGATTTTCACAACTTTGAATCTACACTACCTGAGGATGTTTCCACATAAGTTTCAGCTTTCCTGGCTAGTTAGTTTCTGAGAAGATTTCTAACGAGTTACTTTATATATTCATATGTTAAAATTCGACCCCCATTGTGGTCCCACCATACCCCGGGGGGTCATGATTTTCACAACTTTCAATCTACACTACCTGAGATTGCTTCCACAAAAGTTTCAGATTTCCTGGCTTATTAATTTCTGAGAAGAAGATTTTTAAAGATTTACTCTATATATTCCTATGTATAACTTCGACCCTAGATTGTGGCCCCACTCTACCCGCGGGGGTCATGATTTTCACAACTTTGAGTCTACACTACCTGATGATAGTTCCACACAAGTTTCAGCTTTCCTGGCTGATTAGTTTCTGAGAAGAAGATTTTTAAAGATTTACTCTATATATTCCTATGTAAAACTTCGATCCCCCATTGTGGCCCAACCCTACCAGCAGGGGTCATGATTTTCACAACTTTGAATCTACACTACCTGAGATTGCTTCCTTAAAAGTTTCAGCTTTCCTGGCTAGTCAGTTTCTGAGAAGAAGATTTTTAACGATCTACTCTATATATTCATATGTTAAACTTCGACCCCCATTGTGGCCCCACTCTACACCCGGGGGACATGATTTTCACAACTTTGGATCTACACTACCTGAGATTGCTTCCACACAAGTTTCAGCATTCCTGGCTTATTAATTTTTGAGAAGAAGATTTTTAAAGATTTACTCTATATATTCCTATGTATAACTTCGACCCCGGATTGTGGCCCAAACTACCCGCGGGGGTCATGATTTTCACAACTTTGAATCTACACTACCTGAGGATGCTTCTACACAAGTTTCAGCTTTCCTGGCAGTAAGTTTCTGAGAAGAAGATTTTTAACGATTAACTCTAAATATTCATATGTTAAAATAAGGCCCCATTGTGGTCCCACCCTACCCCCGGGGGTAATGATTTTCACAACTTTGAATCTACACTACCTGAGATTGGTTCCACAAAAGTTTCAGATTTCCTGGCTAATTAATTTCTGAGAAGAAGATTTTTAAAGATTTACTCTATATATTCCTATGCAAAACTTCGACCCCGGATTGTGGCCCCACTCTACCCGCGGGGTTCATGATTTTCACAACTTTGAATCTACACTACCTGATATTGGTTCCACAAAAGTTTCAGATTTCCTGGCTTATTAATTTCTGAGAAGAAGATTTTTAAAGATTTACTCTATATATTCCTATGTATAACTTCGACCCCGGATTGTGGCCCCACTCTACCCGCGGGGGTCATGATTTTCACAACTTTGAATCTACACTACCTGATGATAGTTCCACACAAGTTTCAGCTTTCCTGGCTGATTAGTTTCTGAGAAGAAGATTTTTAAAGATTTACTTTTATTATTCCTATGTAAAACTTCGACCCCCCATTGTGGCCCAACCCTACCCGCGGGGGTCATGATTTTCACAACTTTGAATCTACACTAACTGAGATTGTTTCCACAAAAGTTTCAGCTTTCCTGGCTAGTTAGTTTCTGAGAAGAAGATTTTTAACGATCTACTCTATATATTCATATGTTAAACTTCGACCCCCATTGTGGTCCCACCCTACCCCCGGGGGTCAGGATTTTCACAAGTTTCAGCTTTCCTGGCTGATTAATTTCTGAGAAGAAGATTTTTAAAGATTTACTCTATATATTCCTATGTATAACTTCGACCCCGGATTGTGTCCCCACTCTACCCGCGGGGGTCATGGTTTTCACAACTTTGAATCTACACTACCTGATGATAGTTCCACACAAGTTTCAGCTTTCCTGGCTGACTAGTTTCTGAGAAGAAGATTTTTAAAGATTTACTCTATATATTCCTATGTAAAACTTCGATCCCCCGATTGTGGACCCACCCTACCAGCAGGGGTCATGATTTTCACAACTTTGAATCTACACTACCTGAGGATGCTTCCACACAAGTTTCAGCTTTCCTGGCTAGTTAGTTTCTGAGAAGAAGATTTTAAAAAATTTACTTTATATATTCATATGTTTAACTTAGACCCCCTATTGTGGCCCCACCCTACCCCCGGGGGTCATGATTTTCACAACTTAAAATGTACACTACCGGAGGATACTTCCACACAAGTTTCAGCTTTCCTGGTCTTATGGTTCATGAGAAAAAGATTTTTAAAAATTTACTTTATATATTCCTATGTAAAACTTCGACCCCTTATTGTGGCCAAACTCTTCCCGCGGAGGGTCATGATTTTCACAACGTTGAATCTACACTACCTGATGATTCTTTCACACAAGTTTCAGCTTTCAAGGCTGGTTAGTTTTTGAGAAGAAGATTTTTAAAGATTTACTTTATTAATTCCTATGTAAAACTTCGCCCTCTATTGTGGCCCCACCCTACCCGCGGGGGTCATGATTTTCACAACTTTTCACTACCTGAGGATGCTTTCACACAAGTGTCAGCTTTCCTGGCTGATTAGTTTTGGAGAAGAAGATGTTTAACGACTTACTCTATATATTCATGTGTAAAACTTGATCCCCATATTTTGGCCCCACCCTACCCCCAGTGACCATGATTTTAACAAACTTGCATCTTCACTATCTGAGGATGCTTCCACTCACATTTGAGCTTTCCTGGCCAAAAAGTTTTTGAGCAGAGGATTTTTAAAGATTTACTCTATATATTCCTATGTAAAACTTGATCCCCCAATTGTGGCCCCACCCTACGCACAGGGACCGTGATTTGAACAAACTTGACTCTACACAACCTGAGGATACTTCCATTTTTTTTTTAACTTTCCTGGCCTGATAGTTTTTGAGAAGAAGATTTTTAAAAAATTTCTCTATATATTCCTATGTAAATCATAATTCCCCCATTGTGGCCCCGCCCTACCCCTGGAGACCATGATTTGAATATACTTGAATCTACACTACCTGAGGATGCTTCCACTTTAATTTGAGATTTCCTGGCCTGATAGTTTTTGAGGAGAAGATTTTTAAAGATTTTTCTCTATATATTCCGATGTAAAACTTGACCCCTGCCCCATTGTGGCCCCATCCTAACCACAGGGACCATGATTTGAATAAACTTGACTCTATACTACCTGAGGATGCTTCCACTTTAATTTTAGTTATTCTGGCCTAATAGTTTTTGAGAAGATTTTTAAAGATTTACTCTATATATTCCTATGTAAAACATAATCCCCCCATTGTGGCATCCCCTACCCCTGGGGACCATGATTTGGACATGATTGAATCTTCACTATCTAAGGATGCTTCCACTCACATTTGAGCTCTCCTGGCCTAATAGTTTTTGAGAAGAAGATTTCTAAAGATGTTCTTTATATATTCCTATGTAAAACTTGACCCCCAAATTGTGGCCCCAAAATACCACCAGGGACTATGATTTGAACAAACTTGAATCTACACTATCTGAGGATGCTTCCACTTTAATTTGAGCTTTCCTGGCCTACTACTTTTGAAAAGAAGATTTTTAAAGATTTTCTCTATATATTCCTATGTAAAACTTGATCCCCAAATTGTGGCCCCACCCTACCCCCAGGGACCATGATTTGAACAAAATTGAATCTACACTATCTGAGGATGCTACCATTAAAATTTGAGCTTTTCTGGCGTAGTAGATTTTGAGAGAAAAAAATTTAAAGATTTTCTTTATATATTCTTATGTAAAACTTGACCCCCAAATTGTGGCCCCTAAATACCACCAGGGACTATGATTTGAACAAACTTGAATCTACACTACCTGAGGATGCTTCCACTCACATTTGAGCTTTCCTGGCCTAATAGTTTTTGAGCAGAGGATTTTTAAAGATTTACTCTATATATTCCTATGTAAAACTTGATCCCCCAATTGTGGCCCCACCCTACGCACAGGGACCGTGATTTGAACAAACTTGACTCTACACAACCTGAGGATACTTCCATTTTTTTTTTAACTTTCCTGGCCTGATAGTTTTTGAGAAGAAGATTTTTAAAAAATTTCTCTATGTATTCCTATGTAAATCATAATTCCCCCATTGTGGCCCCGCCCTACCCCTGGAGACCATGATTTGAACATACTTGAATCTACACTACCTGAGGATGCTTCCACTTTAATTTGAGATTTCCTGGCCTGATAGTTTTGGAGAAAAAGATTTTTAAAGATTTTTCTCTATATATTCCGATGTAAAACTTGACCCCTGTCCCATTGTGGCCCCACCCTAACCACAGGGACCATGATTTGAATAAACTTGACTCTATACTACCTGAGGATGCTTCCACTTTAATTTTAGTTATTCTAACCTAATAGTTTTTGAGAAGATTTTTAAAGATTTACTCTATATATTCCTATGTAAAACATAATCCCCCCATTGTGGCATCCCCTACCCCTGGGGACCATGATTTGGACATGATTGAATCTTCACTATCTAAGGATGCTTCCACTCACATTTGAGCTCTCCTGGCCTAATAGTTTTTGAGAAGAAGATTTCTAAAGATGTTCTTTATATATTCCTATGTAAAACTTGACCCCCAAATTGTGGCCCCTAAATACCACCAGGGACTATGATTTGAACAAACTTGAATCTACACTATCTGAGGATGCTTCCACTTTAATTTGAGCTTTCCTGGCCTACTACTTTTGAAAAGAAGATTTTTAAAGATTTTCTCTATATATTCCTATGTAAAACTTGATCCCCAAATTGTGGCCCCACCCTACCCCCAGGGACCATGATTTGAACAAAATTGAATCTACACTATCTGAGGATGCTACCATTAAAATTTGAGCTTTTCTGGCGTAGTAGATTTTGAGAAAAAAAAATTTAAAGATTTTCTTTATATATTCTTATGTAAAACTTGACCCCCAAATTGTGGCCCCTAAATACCACCAGGGACTATGATTTGAACAAACTTGAATCTACACTACCTGAGGATGCTTCCACTTTAATTTGAGCTTTTCTGGCCTAAAAGTTTTTGAGAAGATTTTTAAAGATTTTCTCTATATATTCCTATGTAAAACATAATCCCCAAATTGCGGCCCCACCCTACCCCCGGGGACCATGATTTGAACAAAATTAAATCTACACTATCTGAGGATGCTCCTTTTTTAATTTGAACTTTTCTGGCCTGATAGTTTTTGAGAAGATTTTTAAAGATTTTCTCTATGTATTTCTATGTAAAACTTGATCCCCCCATTGTGGCCCCTCCCTACCCCTTGGGACCATGATTTGATCAAACTTAAATCTACACTAGCTCAGGATGCCTCCACACAAGTTTCAGCTTTTCAGGCCAAATAGTTTTTGAAAATACAATTTTTCAATAATTCTCAATTATATCCCCTTTAAAGAGGGCGTTGCCCTTCATTTGAACAAACTTGAATTCCCTTAAACTAGTGGTGTTTTGTGCCAAATTTTGTTGAAATCTGCCCAGTGGTTCTTGAGAAGAAGATAAAAATGTGAAAAGTTTACAACGACGACGACAACGACGACGACAAAGGACAAATTGTGATCAGAAAAGCTCACTTGAGCCTTTGGCTCAGGTGATCTAAAAAAGACTTTAGAGCCCTCTTGGCCCCTTATTCGAGGGGTCAGTCCTTTTTTCTTGATAACAAATGAAAGCCCGTGGAAATTGAAACAACTTTTGCATTCCTTTTAAGGACTTCATAACAAAGAAATTATGGTTGCAGTTTGTTAAGCTCAATAGTTTGAGCATCTTTTGTTCAATATTCCTTTTCAAAAATGTTCTTCCATTTTGAGATATTAAGCATCAAAGTTTAAGACTTCTTGCCCCTTATAATCCCCCGTTACGTAACACATAAAAATATCATTATATTGGTTAGGTACATAGCAATCAGATAAACATTTTTGCTTCTGCAACTTATTACACAATATCCCTCAGTTAAGGGCTATAGATAATAGACTATAGACCCCTATAGATCCCTAATTTGAGGGGCCAGTCCCTTTTTCTTGATATCAAACGAAAGGTCATGTAATTTTTAACACATTTTGTTCAACAAGTGTTTGGAAATTTCTTACTGTTTTTGCAATATCTGAGAAAGACTGTTTTAGGGGCCGATCCCTTTTCTCTCTATTGGGGCAGTTTAACGAAATTTTGAAGGTTGCATATTGTTCAATACGTCATTCTTTTGTTCTTTACTGCATTTTAAAATATTTTTCTTTTTTGAGGTATGGGTGATCAAAGTTTTGGACTTTTGACCCCTAAAAGCCCTAATTACGTAACATACGAAAAAATAATTAAATTGTTTGGGTATATAACTATATAATAAACATTTTTGCTTCTACAACTTATGACAAAATATCCCTCAGTAAAGGACTATAGATTAAAGACTTTAGACCCCTCTGGGTCCCTAATTTGAGAGGCTAGCCCCTTTATCTTGATATTAATCAAAAGCTCTTGTAAATATGAACTGTTTTTGCAATACATGTCTTAACAAAATATTTTTCAGAAAACACAGAAAACCAAGAAAAATTACGATGTTTATTTAAACTCAATTTTCAGGTCCAGGCGAGCTTTGGCGCCTTTTTAATCAGAAAAATTTGATTGACATCATACACATCTACAATCTTTTGTCTACAATCCCTGAAAATTTGAATTCAATATCTTTTATAGTTGAGGAGTAGTTGCATAGACAAATTAAGCCTTCAAAAATCGCTAAAATGTTAAAATATCGGAAACCGAAATGACGTCATCAATATAAAAAATGTCCAATAAGGTTCAAATCAATATCTAACAGATCTGAAAGTTTCAAGAATATAGGCTGAGCCATTTCCGAGAACTCGCGCGGACAAAATTTGTAAGAAAAAAAAAGAAAAATAACTAGATCGTTCTCGTTGCGAGCAACGAGTGGGTCTTCCGTCCGATTTTCGAGTAGATTAGATTAAATTTATCAATTCAACGATAAAATCGTAAATCTAAGCGAAAAATGAGGGAAATTTTTTTGCGGCACTCGAGGCATGAACCCGGGTCGCCTTGGCCATGTCCACGACTCTATCAACTGAGCTACATGTACTCATACTCTCGCTTCAGGAATTTGATGCTCAATATCTCGAGAACGCGTTAATCGATTTTTAAACAAATTACATATTCTGAATCAATAAGAGGATCACTATCAACTCTTAAAATATGAAAAAGAAAAATTGAAAATTAAAAAAGTCAAAACATTCAATTTTTGAAATTTCCTTCCGGTGACGACCGAAAGGGAAGGAGGACATTTTTTTGACCAAGGTGCACCAGAAAAACGATAGATCTATCATCTTTGAAAATTTTAGCCCCATATCTTTATTCGTTTTTGAGAAACCTGACAGACAAAATGATTTTTTAAAATCGTAAACGGACGATAACTTTTGACCGGAAGTGTATTTTCAAAAATTGAAAAAAACTATCAGCTTGAGATAAAAACATGTTCAAATTGAAAATTTGAGGGAAATCGACCTTGCCATCTTCGATAAATCGTCTGCACAAAATCGGTAAGAAAAAAAAGAATAACTAGATACGATATCGTTGCGAGCAACGAGTGGGTCTTCCGTCCGATTTTTGAATAGATTAGATTAAACTTATCAATTCAAAGATAAAATCATAAATCTAAGCGAAAAATAGTAAAAAAAAAAAATTGCGACACTCGTGGCTTGAACCCGTGTCACCTAGGCCATGTCCACGTCTCTATCGACTGCGCTACTTAGACTCTCGCTTCAGAACTTTGACGCTTAATTTCTCGAGAATGCCCTGATCGATTTTAAAACAAATTACATATTCTGAATCAGTAAGAGGGTCTCTATAAGGTATAACATTTTCAAAAAAAAGTATTAAAAAATAAAAACGTCGAAAAATTCAATTTTTCAATGTTCTTCCGGTGACGACCAGAAGTGACGGCAGACATTTTCTTGACCCAGGCGCACCAGAAAAACGGTAGATCTATCATCTCTAAAAATTTCAGCCCTGTATCTTTACTCGTTTTTGAGAAACCTGACAGAAAAATTTGACTTTTTAAAATCGAAAACGGACGATACAAATTCAAACTTTCAAGATCCCGTCTTTCAGTACTCTCAGTACTTTGATTTCTATTGAAGTTAACTTTACCTGAGTGTCACTACATTGTTTTAAATTTGACATGGTTTTGAATTGCAAAGGAGAGAGAGAGAAAGAGAGAAAGAGAGAGAGAGAGAGAGAGAGAGAGAGAGAGAGAGAGAGAGGATGTTGTAGAACATAACAGCTACAATATTTGAACACTTTTATAAAGGTTAATTAGACATTTCTCAAAACTTCCATGTAAAACAAAACATTACCTTTTTCAATAAAGAGTGAAAAATAATTAAACAAAACTAGATGCGATCTCGTTGCGAGCAACGAGTGGGTGTTCCGTTCGATTTTTGAATAGATAAGATTAAACTTATCAATTCAAAGATAAAACGAAAGATCTAAGCGAAAAATAGTAAAAAAAAAAATTGCGGCACTCGGGGCTTGAACCTGGGTCGCCTGGGTCATGTCCACGACTCTCTCGACTGAGCTACTCAGACTCTCGCTTCAGAACTTTGACGTTAAGTTTCTCGAGAATGCCTTGATCGATTTTAAAACAAATTACATATTCTGAATCAGTGAAAGGGTCACTATCATCTAATTGGAAAAAATATATTAAAACAAAAAGTTGAAAATTTTCATTTTTTAAATTTGCTTCCGGTGACGACCGGAATTGACGGCCAATATTTTCTTGACCGAGGTAAACCAGGATATTGTTAGATCTATAATCTCTGAAAATTTCAGTTCTCTATCTTTACTCACCATGGCAAGTTCATTAGACTGTAGTATTGTCTTATTTTGTTCAAAAAAATGAAAATTTCCAAAAATTGGAGCTGCTTCCGGTTTTGAGCAAAATTGATGAACAAAATTTTAAACCCACCAGTACATTATAGAATTGATACATCTATCATCAGTAAAAATTTCAAAGCGATATCTTTAAAGTTTACGGAGATTTCTTCCGGACAATATCACTTTTTTAAATTTAAAACTGGCCGCAAAATTTGAACGGAAGTGTCGTAAATGCTGAAACTTTAACATCTTTGAGGCACGGTAACTTTACAAAAGCTCTAAAAATTTCATTGAAATCGGATGAAAACTTTTTGAGATATAAAGCCTAGAAGGAGTCAGAAAAAAAAATAAAAAATAAAATAATAATAAAAAAAAACCGAAGAAAAACAAGAGGGTCTTCCGTTAGAAACGGAAGACCCTACTAATAAGAAAAGTGAAAAAGAAACAATAGAATAATAGAAGGGTCTTCCGCTGAAGACGGAAGACCCTAATAAGAAAAGTGAAAAAGAAACAATAGAATAATAAAAGGGTCTTCCGCTGAAGACGGAAGACCCTAATAATTTTTTGTTCATGTCTATTGTTTACTTATACTTTCAGTTTCATATATATGCAGTTATTTGATACACTTTGCCTAAATGTCACTACTTGTGTGTAAAAAGGGGTATCAGCATAAAACGTAAATAAGGCATTAAAAAAATTGAGATAGGGAAACGTAAAAAATAGAGATAGAGAGAGATATAGTGTGTTTTAAGGAGAAAGAGATCGAGAGATCGTGTACCCTGAGTCTTAATGAATTTAAAGTTTAAAGTAAAGTTTTAACTTCATGTCTCTACATGTGATTTTCAATGAGAGAGAGAGAGAGAGAGAGAGAGAGAGAGAGAGAGAGAGAGAGAGAGAGAGAGAGAGAAGTGATACCCTTTAGTATTGCATAAAATCTGAAAAAGTACATTTAAATGTCTTGCTTTACAGAGATGAAACACATTCTCAGACTTTATATTTTGACAAGGATTTTTGTGTTGCAGCACTAGTGTTCCGACAAAGGTTATCTTCCTTGATAGACGATTAAGGCCCAATAGTGTTAACGGAAAAAAATTCTACGCCATCAAGATTGCTTTAATCATTACTGGTTTAGAAATGATAATGAAACTCTGGTACATTTTTTAATTGACTGTGTGGTTCTCATGTAATTTTTCCAAAAATAATGAAATGAGAGAATTAATAAACTTATTACATGTACATGTACGTGTAAATTTAGTAGCATTGAAAGTTTGGTTATACAATGTACATATTTTGCTGTTTTAATGTTCCTAAATGATGCTTTATCATATTGATATTTAAACGTTTCAGTGATTTTCAATAATAATTCATTTTTATTGATATTCATTTTTATTTAATGTATCAACATCACTACGTCAAAACTATTTGCGCGAATCCAGAAAATGTTTTTTGTTTTTGTTTTTGTTTTTTTTTTTTTTTTTTTTTTTTTTTTTTTTTTTTTTTTGGGGGGGGGGGGGGGTCCGATGTTTATTTGAGTTTGCCAAGGTGGGGGGGGGGGGGGGTCCGAGGAATATATTTGGTAATTTTATTATGTAATTTTAAGAAATTTGAATTTTGGGGGAAGAATCTGGACCTCCTGACCGCGCATGAAAAAAGCTTACCTAATGCATGATCTTATTTTTGTATATACCATGCAACATCGAGCATTTTGGTGTGAATAATTGTTCATTAATTTTTATGATGTAATATCTTTAAAATGTTGGTGTTCCTTCATAACGCACATTGAACATTTTTTTCAAAATGCGCTTGCTTAGTCCTATGTTTAACGCGTTTTAAACTTCTTTAAAGTGTGTATTTTTTTTTCAAAGTGCGTTGACACATAGGTTATTTAAAATCCACTATATATCACAAAACTTCTGTGGTATAATTTTTTAGAAACCGTACAAAGAATATATGGTGTATCAAGCATTTGATAATGATATGTTCGGATAATTAAGTAAAATCAATGTAAGTAGTAATTTTCATGTGTGATCTCAAAACTGACAGTGTAGTGAGAATCATGTGTGTCTAACTGGTGGGTCACATGGTCTGATGTAGTGGAATTTAGGGGAAAACTCAAATTTTTAGTATAATGAATTTACGAATTATCAACCCCCTAGACTAATAAGAGTAGACAGTCTTTTATAAAGGACTATATGCAATATTGTTAAATATCTACCCCCGATTTCAACCAGTTTTTAAATAGTATCGAATAAAAACCAAATCTTCTTAAATCATTGTATAGAGGATGCCTATGACTTTAATCTTGATTTTGGTCATCATTGCTCTTTAGCTGTTTATCTATGACGTCACCTAAATGGCCTTATTCCCGCAAATTTGCAAACAGATGAAAATATTCTCATTTATTGTTTATAATTTGCATTCAGAAGTATAGAGCGCAGGTCTGCTCAAGTACGATTTTACTATGTTTTTCTTCAGATAGTTATACACATTGTACTAAAAATGGTACTTGAGCAAGCCTGCGTTCAATGTTTCCGAGTCAAAAAACCATAGGTAAACACCCATATTTTGCTACAAAACATCAATTTATCCAAATAATGCAATCTGCTTAATGTCATATCTACATTATTATGTCACTGTGGTGATAACCGTCTACACCTTTATTTCCAATATGATTTTAACCATCTTTCACCCTATTTTCAAAGCTTTTTATAAAACTTTGATTTTCGGGGCAAAATATGCATAATACCACACATAGTCCTTTGCTCAATGTTTTTCTTCACGACCCTTAGAAAATAATGTAGTGACTTTCTGGGGAAAAGTAAAGTGTAGTGAGTTTCATGTATTCACAAGAAAATGTGTGTGTGTGTGTGTGTGTGTGTGTGTGTGTGTGTGTGTGTGTGTGTGTGTGTGTGTGTGTGTGTGTGTGTGTGTGTGTGTGTGTGTGTGTGTGTGTGTGTGTGTGTGTGTGTGTGTGTGTGTGTGTGTGTGTGTGTGTGCGCGTGCGTGCGTGCGTGCGTGCGCGTGTGTGTGTGTGCGTGCGTGCGTGCGTGCGTGTGTGTGTGTGTGTGTGGTAAACTAATCTATTTTGAGACTGAGGCCACTTCATGCAGTATTAGCTTAAGTTTCTTTTACTCTAATTTCTTCACAGTGTAATATTAACACTGGTTAAAATAAAACGCATTTAAATATAGTTTAACTTACTTGCAATATACAAGGTAACATTTTGACTTGTATAGGGGATGTTAGTGGTTATGTGAAATTCACATCTCCAAACCAATCCTTGTTCATCATAGGTCATGTGTTCTTCTGGTATAGTCACAGTGTACACAGAAAATGACACACATCTGTAAGTGTATTTAGGGACAGTACTCTGATTTACACATGTTCCACTTTCTGAATATCCCAAGATGCCGGCATTAGTATTGTTTCGGTAAAATATTACACCATACACAGTTTGGTTAGGCGGTAAAAACATTTCACAAGTCCATGTAAAGCTTTTTCCTAGTACTGCTAAAGTAGAAGATCCTGTCAGGTTATAACGTTGTCCTGAAAATGAGAAAAAAATTATTGTTTATAATCTACTTCACAAATTATAAATTAAACACAATTTTCAACAAGATGCCCATTGGCCTTGACCTGCCAGGGAGAATCATATTTGCATTTTAAGATTCATTTTGGAGTCTAAAACTAACCCGAGACTCCTCTGGCTCTTAACCCCACTTTTTGTCTGACGTCATGACGACTTAAAATAGATAAGCCACATTAAAACGGTGGAAAGGGGTTGGGTGTCATCGCAACACGTTGTTACATATTGTAACTGAGAATTATTTGAATTTGAATTTTGATTCTTGGAATTTGGGACTTTCAAGAAAATTGCCTTTAGTAAGATTAACATAGACAACTAACTTTAATTTTTATTGGTTGTTGTGTTAGTTCCAACTTACTTAGTCAACTAACATGAATTTCCCTTATGAATATTGGGTTATACAGACTATGGTTGAAACTACAGGAATTATTTCAGCATCCCTGATTATTTTATTCGTTAAAGTCAGTTGAAACTTGTATTGGTTATTTTCTTTAATTTCATTTTGTTTAAGTGTTTTATTCTGTTCAATTTATTTTATTTCATGGTATTAAATGTGCTGTTGTTCTTTTTTTATTCATTTTGTTCAATTTCTCTTTATTTCTAAAGTATAAGTTAACGCATGCGTATTAGGGGGTTAGTCATGCCAGGCATGACTGCCCCCCCCCTTTCCAATTCAATCTCCCTGAAGAAATTATGTTAAATGATCCAAAGGGAAAAAATATCCTTTCACTTCAAATACTGCTCAGGCAATGTATTGTAACCAAAATATTGTAAAATTCATCACAAGGCAGCGTTAATTTCACATTCCGCGTTTCCTTCCCTACCGAAACGTCCGAGGTCAAGCCTTTGCAGTTCTACCATGTCAACTTCACTAACCTTGCACAATTCATCCACCGCGTGAACTATGCAAAGGAAAAAAATGCTCAGGTAACTGTAAAGGTCGGAAAAATACAATGTTCACAGCTGCCACAAGAGGAGGCATCTTCCTCCGACGATCACTGCAGACGCCAGTTAGTGTCACTTCCGCTGTGACGTCATATTCACCCCAAGCACTGAGAGAGTATAGGTGGATCCAATCGTGTTACGAATAGATCTTGTATACCCTATTGTACAACCAACATTTTAAATTTAACATGTAAGGGTCTGCCACATTTTGATAATTATTTGCAGATTATATATGCATGTATATATGAGTTTTGTTTTGTTTACACAAATGATGGAAGGTGGTAAAAAAAATTTGATAGTTTCATACCCTTCTCCCCTCTATAAAGCTTGATTTTTTACCGGTATATTTAGGGTCTTCCGTTTCCAACGGAAGACCGTATTGTTTTTGTTAGGTTTCTTTTTCTCTATTTTTCACTATTATTATTCTTTTTTTTCTTAACATTTTTCTTAAAACTCAAATATCTCAAATATGCTATAATGGATTTTTATGAAAATTTCACGAATAATACAAAATATCAAGGTCTTTTATCAGCTACATTTTTGTTGATGACGTCACTTCCGGTCGGCCGTTATATTCGTTTTTCTTTTTGTAAAAAGTGATCTTGTCCTCCCTTTTTCGCAAAAATGATTAAAGATAGATAATTGAAAGTTTCAGGAGTGATAGATGTTTGAATTTCTAGGGCCGATCGGGTAAAACTACGATCGTTAGTCACCTCCGGTCCGCTCAAACAGCATTTTTGGAAAATTGTGTTTTAAAAATTTTTGAAATCAAATAATCTACAATTTTTTTTCCATCAGAATATGTTTTAAACTTATCAAATTTTAATATGAGCAGGTCGTCTGTCACTTCCAGTCGTCACCGGAAGTGATTCAAATATTTCGATTTTTGGAATTTTAAAGCATATGCGTTTTGTTGACATTTTTGTACTGAATACAAAATTAAAAACCGTTTTAAAATCGAACAACGCATTGCAGAGATATTGAAGTTTAAAAATGACGTTTTCCGGAAATCTGCATTTCGCAGTGTAGGTTAAAAAATTATTTAAGGAAGTTAATATGATAGTAAATCGTACCAAATGTTAACAGTTTAATTGAACCCTATCAAATTCAAAATCAAACGAAAGACCCACTTGTTGCTCGCAACAATTTAAGGTGCTTTCAGGTAATTCAGGCATTCTCGAGAAATTTAGCGTCAAAGTTATGAAGCGAGAGTCTGAGTAGCTCAGTCGATAGAGTCGTGGACATGGCCCAGTTGACCCGGGTTCAAGCCCCGATTGCCGCAAATTTTTTTTTTTTACTTTTCTTTCGCTTAGATCTACGATTTTATCTTTGAAGTGATAAGTTTATTCTAATCTTTTCAAAAATCGGACGGAAGACCCACTCGTTGCTCGCAACGAGATCGTGTCTAGTTATTATTTATTTTTATTAATTTTTTTACAAACTTGTTTTCAACCACCAGTAGCATCGTATATATAAAGGATCTGAAGAAATTCAGAACCACTGAGCTTGAAAAGTCCATCTTAAATCTATACATTTCAGGAACCGCCCTTGTATTTCATTGTCGTTTAAAGCGCCGGTTTTCAGTGTGCAAGTCTAACCACATGTTTTGTGTATGTATGTATTAGAGAGAGAGAGAGAGAGAGAGAGAGAGAGAGAGAGAGAGAGAGAGAGAGAGAGAGAGAGAGAGAGAGAGTCGTAATTGTTTTAGTGGTCAATATTCGGTTGCATGATTTAATGCATGGGCTGGATACATAATTCCTACATGAAATACATGCTGATATATGAAGAAAATGAATGAAAATATTGATATAATTCAGTCAATTAAGATTTAGAAAATTCTGACGATGAAGATGAAGAAATTCAACAGCAACTGTTAGATAAAAAAAGCCTGAACACGCCAAACATCGAAGAAGATCTAGAACTCCATATTTCGGACACAGAAGACCCTATTCCCCCAGTAATTTGTTTGATATGTACAATATTTTGAAAGCCAGTAAATCGTAAATCTCCAAATCAGTTTTTACTTTAAGCAATTCTTATCGTCATGTCTTATGTTGATACTTCTCTTATCACTGCCGTAAATTCAGACTTTAAAAATATATAAGTAATTTTCTCATATACTAGAAATGTTGGAACATATCATCAAAGAATCCTCCAAGAAAGAAATAATATAAATGAATTCTAGTTTGATGCGTACTACCTTAAATCTGACATGAGGTCATAAACATACATTCATCCCATTCACTTTCGACTACTGTAAATTACTTAATATTTTACAAAAGGCAACAGGACAGCCAATTATCACTGTATCTTCTAACAGATATACAATTTGAAAACAAAAAAACATATATAATATATTTATTATATGCCTATATTTATATTTATTTTCAAAAAGATAAGTGGCCATTGGACAGAAGCGGACGGGAGCAGTTCCTCCTACTATGATTGGGAAGATGGTATTGATGGATGTCCCTCGCTATGCCAGAGAATGGCCGCAGATAGGCCAGATACTATCGTATCAAGGAGAGGAGGTCACCATCCATTGGTATGGCGGGAGCAAGACAACTTCGTGGAAACCATGCAAAAGAAGCGTGCCAGGAGAGCGAGGAAGAAGAACAGAATGGGGAGAAAAATGTTTAACGTCGCAAATAGTATATACATTCAAGCTTACAGGGTCTGGAAACATTCCAAAAAATATCAAAGAAACTGTTAAAAAATATCAGGGAAAAATTTTCAGGGATTGTAGAAAAAGATTGTAGATGTGTATGATGTCAATTAAATTTGTCTGATTAAAAAGGCGTCGAAGCTCGCCTGGACCTGAAAATTGAATTTTAAAAAAACATCGTAATTTTTTTTGGTTTTCTGTGTTCATCTCTTTCCTGAAAAATATTTTGTTAACACATGTATAGCAAAAAAAGTTTATATTTACAGGACCTTTCATTTGAAGGAAAAATATTTTGAAATGCAGTACAGAAGAAAAGTTGTTCAAAATGATGTTTTCAACAATATGCAACGTTCAAAATTTCGTTAAACGGCCCCTATAAAGAAATAAGGGATCGGCCCCTAAAACCTTCTTTCTCATATGTCAAAAACGGTAACGAATTTCTACACATTTTTGAACAAAATGTGTTCAGAATTAAATGACCTTTTATTTAATATTAAGAAAAAGGGGCTGGCCCCTCAAATTAGGTGACCAAAGGGCTCTAAAGGCTTTTATCTATAGCCCTTTACTTAGGGATATTTTGTGATACGTTATAGAAGCAAATATGTTAATCTTACAGTTGTGTATCGATGAAATGCAATGGGTTTATCATGTGTTATGTAATAGGGGTATTTAGGGGCCAAAAGTCCAAAATTCTGATCACCAATAACTCAGAAAGGAAAATTATTTTGAAATGCAGTACAGAAGAAAAGTTGGTCAAAATGATGTTTTCAACAATATGCAACCTTCAAAATTTCTTTAAACGGCCCCTATAAGGAGATAAGGGATCGGCACCTAAAACGTTCTTTCCTTTATATCTCAAAAACAGTGACGAATTTTAAACACTTGTTGACAAAATTTGTTCAGAATAAAATGACTTCTGATTTGTTTTCAAGAAAAAGGGGCTGGGCCACTAAATTAGGGGGATATAAGGACTTTAAGGTCTTTTATCTTTAGCCGTTTACTGAGTGTTATTTTTTCAAAGGCTATTAAAGCTGAATTAGGTATAATATGTTTTTACATTCTGTCAATCAAATGATTTTCTTTTGTGTTACCTAATTAGGGTTTTTTAGGAGCCAAAGGTAACCAAGGTAAATTTTGTTCTATCTTTTTTCCATATTATGTTTTGTTGTCGAAAATCAAAGTCGATGTTGTCATTTTTCTTATAAAAATCGGACAGAAGACCTCCTCGCTGCTTGCAACGAGATCGTGTCTAGTTATTAAGGTCTTCCGTTTCCAACGGAAGACCTTATTGTTATTGCTTTGCTTCTTTTTAGGGTTTTCCGTTTTCAACGGAAAACCCTTCTGTTATTCTACTGTTTCTTATTATTATTTTTTTTTTATCCGCAAATTTTGCGTAGGCCACTTCTCGTACATTTGTTGTCTGATTGTTATGAAACTTTCAGGGTATGTAGACAATGTTAATATCTCGAGACATTTTTTTCAAATTTTTAAAATTCACTTCCGGTTATGAGTTATTGCCCTTTAATTGAAAATTGGGGGGTCTTTTGTCCAGAGTTGATCTCGGGAACTACAAAAGATAGTTGCATGAAATTTAGCAGATTTGTTGGTAAGATTTTATAGTTTTGCTGGCATGAAAAATTTGGCAAAATGTTTTTTAGTTTTTAAGCTATTTGCCGGTAAAGTATAAGGTTTTGGGGGGTCTAAAATTTTGTTGTTTTTTGTATAATAACCTTTAAACTAAAAATATTTTGTTAATACATATAGAGCAAAAGTTGTTTAGAATAACGAGAGCTTTCATTTAAAATTAAGAAAAAAGGGCTGGCCCCTATAATTAGGGGTCAGCAGCTCATACACGTATTTTTCTGATAGCAAAAATCACTATCATTTAATGAAAAAAAATGAATTCAGTTACTGTTAATATATTAAATAATGTCATTTGGTATCAAATTAAACAAGTTCTGTGCTATATTTTTTTCAGTTTTCCGTCGTAGCTGCGTCATACTTGTGACGTATTACAAAAAATTGATAGCTGACCATAGTACAATATTAGATGTGTAAACACTGAGAAACAAAGTATTATATTTCTGTGACCGCGTAGATTTTACGGTGATAGAGAATTCATCTGGATCTGCATCGGTCGTCTGCAGTACGAACCGGGTGAGGGAATGTTGGCGTAAAGTGTATAAGGTAAATGGTTGGGGCGCGCTGTGGGCCGTAAGCTAAAACGAAGGGTAGGTTTGCCATATTCCCGAAGGTCC
Source organism: Magallana gigas (assembly GCF_963853765.1). Taxonomy (NCBI): domain Eukaryota; kingdom Metazoa; phylum Mollusca; class Bivalvia; order Ostreida; family Ostreidae; genus Magallana; species Magallana gigas. Next base: position 49,645,023 of record NC_088854.1, read on the forward strand.
ACCAGTATACAGTTTCAAAAAATTAAACAGGCAATTGATGCAGGATTCCACATTATTGGACGAGACTCAACGATGGCAACAATTTAATAGACAGACATGTTACAAACAAGTCGGATATGGCCAGAAGTGGCCTCCGGACTCAAGACTCTGGGAGAGTAGGACGTGGCCGGGGCTGGCCGCCGTATTCCAGACTGCGCATTGACAATTGTACATAACTATTTATAAGAATCTTAACAATGAGTATAAATTGCAATTGACAGGTAATGATATAAGTAAGCTGAGTGAAAGGTTCACAGATATAAAATAATTAAATAAACTCAATGAGTCTTTGATGTCCAAGAAATGAAAATCTGATAATTGCACAATGTTGTTTTAAGAGGTTAACAGTCCTTGAAATCACATATAAAGTCTGAAAAGTGTCAATCACTAAATAAAAAAAGTAACTATGTAAGAAATAAACTGTGAGAAAAAATTACGAAACAGGTGTTGAATTTTACAAGTAAAGTAAAAAAAAAAATTTATAATTGAACAGTGTATTTTGCACGATGATACTACATGTTTATGAGCAAATACAGATCTTAACACGTTGTCCCTAGTTTGATTCGCCGCATTTTATTCAAAGAGTGGGACTGTGGTTATGCCCGGTACGAAGGTAAAAAGACCATTGGCAAACGTTTTACTAGCATTTTTACTAGCATGCGGAGATCCTGGAAATTTTACAAGGGGTTTTGAAGAATAATTTTGTATTTCGAGGAGGTGGAACATGCGCGGATCAGAAAATTTTTCCGGGGTGGGGGTTGAAAAGTCAGACGGTTATTTGAGTTTGCCAAGGGATGTCCGAGGCATATTTGGTAAGTTTATAATGTACACGTAATTGAAAGAAATTTCGCTGGGGGGGGGGGGGGTCTGGAACCCTTCCCCTTCTAGATCCGCGCACGGAGAAGACCGATGCCGGAAATTTTACTGTACTTTTAACCATTTTTATTTAATTATTCATGTTCATAGTTATCAGAAAACCAATATTACCTTTCAAAGCAGTTAAAACTTAAAACTTAAGATACGAACCATTTAGTCTCGGTGAGTATTGCGTCCGCGTACGAAAATAATGGCAATTTTCAAGAAATTCGGATGGACGATCTGTGTCCTAGGTCGTCCATCCGATTCTTTTTCTGACTAAAAGCTACAGACCTGCAGTTAGAGATTGTCAAACTCTTATTGATTATGTCAATTTGTTTGTCTCAAAGAATCATTTTTTAAATCAATAAAGTTTTACCTTAAAAAAAAGAAAGAAATCGGGCACAATTTTCAATGTTAGCATTTTACAATTTTATGGTTTAATAAAATTTCAAGAAACAACTCTTCATTGCTTTATCCGAAATATTGCATGAAAAAAATTTACATCGCATTTTTTAAATTACAAAAGGATATTCAAAATGAACTTGGATTAACCGCTAACAAACAGGCATAAAGAGAGACTGAGAACCAATTTCTTCTCTTTTTTTTTTTTTACATCAAAAGAAATTCAAAAATAAATCAAAATATATTTTTTCTTTGTATGCGTTAATGAAAATGTAGATCAGCAAGGGGTTCTTTTTCGTGCAAGCACCTACTTAACAGATTGTTACACGGGTCTACAACGATGAGAAATATCGTTGTGGCAATATTGTGGGTGAAGGATGAATGTGTAGTTTGTTTTTTAAGTTTATTTTTGATACATGTAATTATATTTATCTGGATCGGTTATGTTTGTTAGTTTGTTTTGTTTATTAAAGAGGGGAATAAAGAAATGAGTAATTTCCAAGCGCGTAGCATCGTTTTTGAAAGTGGGGGGGGGGGGCAAACTCATCCAACAAATCTTGACAAGAAAAAAAAACAGATTTTTTTTTTTGAATTTTTCAAAATTTCACTCATAATTTCATGATTTTCATATCATTTAATATTTATTCGTTTGATGAGATATCGGCGCTTCTGATTGGTCGAAAAATTTCTTTGATACCTGCATCAATAAAATTTTTGGCCGGATCTACTTTTCTCAACTGTTCTGATCTAACACTATTTATAGAACGGGAATTTCCAAGATAAACACTGTCAACAAAATGTAAAGTTGTGTCTGTTTTATTGTCAGCAAACAAAATGCAACCTTGTGAATATAAAAACTTGAAAGTTTAACCTTCAAAATAAACAAAACACATTATTTGATTCACGAAATAGAAAATTAAGCGTCTTCTCACGATTTCGTCTGCTTGAGATCAATCAACATTTACAGCGAGGCTGGCTGTTCCTTTTCCAGGAATATTATAACGAACATATAGGCCTATAAACTTTCACGGTAACACTGCTGTTCAAATTTGGTAACGAAGATTTTTAAATTTACACACGTACATCATCAGTCATCAGAATAAGCGTCGTAAAGAAAAGCTATGAGTAATGCATCAACTCCTTCGGCGCATTCCAAGCGACAGATATACCATTTAAGTACATCACTGGCTATCTAGTTACCACAACGTTTACAAAAGTCGCTTATACATACTATTCTCTGTCGACATATAATCTATTTTCATCCACGATCGCCTTTCCTTGGATGGTTATGTCCAGTTGCATATTCCAGCGATCTCGCTTTTATTACGAGTTTTTCTGCACAGTGAATAATATCACAAGCTATCGCATGTATATTCCTTTCGTTTTCAATTCTGCTGGTTCAGATTTTAACTCACTATTTGTGTTTAATCCTTTAATTCAGCTCAATAGCTCTGCATCAGCTGAAGGCGCATCCATTTTGAATATTGTTGCTGTTGTTGTTTTGTATTCATACGCGCCGCTTCATTTACATTATTTACCTTTTTGATCAATAACACTTCACATTTTTTTATTTGAAAATGTTTTATTAAATGATAAGAAATGAAGATAATAATTTTTCTACTGATCGACGTATCAAAGAAAAAATTGACCGGAAAACTTTTTCATCAATGCGCTACGCGCATTGATGAAGTTTTCCGGTCAATTTTTTCTTTGATACGTCGATCAATAGAAAAATTATTATCTTCATTTCTTAAAGCATTTTTTTTTACATGCTACCAAAATGGGGGGGGGGGGGGCAACTCCATGATAATTCAATTTTTTTTATGTAAATTTTATAAAAATATTTGCTTCGAGAAAAAGTGGGGAGAGGACATCTTTATGTCATATAACATGTGAAACTGATTTCATTCCACCCACAAGCTTGAAATAATGAAATAATTTTAAGGAAAACAATATAAATAGACGTCATAAATCCCATATCAAACGACATATTACCACTTGATTCTGTGCGTCTTTTTAATGAATTTATAAACAGCGGCAAATTCTAAAATGTATTTTTAAAGGTAATGTTACATGTAGCTGCAAGTCTGTAGACCTTGTATGAAAAATTTCGGATGGTAGTCAATTTTTCCGGGATACAGACCGAGCGGTACATATATGCAGCTAAGGTAACTAAGAATAATTCCAATAAAATACTTTGTTGAGTAATGCAAGCTTTTAAGATTTGTATAAAATATAACACCCAAATACTTCGTCTTACATTCGCTATTTGTAGAACAAGCAGAACCAGTATCAGTCTGACCGGCCTCACCATATACATTGCTGGAATTTTATTGTCCTAGCATTGCATTGCTCTGCATGTACACAATTTCTTTTAAAAATTAAACACTTAAAGTGTTCATCTATATGGCTACACATAACGTACACACGTGATTCAAAATAACCCAGACGGAAAACGGTAAAGAATTCAGTCATTGAGTCTACGTTTTATAGATCTGGTAAGAAAACACATTGCGGGTCTGAATGTTTGTTGATATGTCAATCTATCAATATACAGTTTGTTAATTATTTTCGATTGCTAAGGCTACAGCGTATTTGATGAACATTGAACAACATTTTTTCCATGCCACTTATTTCCATGGAAGATAGCGAATACAAGTATAAAGCATTTATAAAATTTATTTAATCACCTCTTTAGAATTGTGTATGGAATAAATAATTTATAAGTTGCTGCTGAAGGTTGTTTGGTATTTTCGTTTGTAGACGTTTTGCAAGTAAAAAACCTGAAACGCGGGGCAAGTCATAATTAATATCCCTAATAACCGTAACTTAAAACTAGCGGCTTTGGATTCAAATATTATCGTATACGAATATTAAGTTCACTTTTTAAAATCATCTCCACGATGATAATTATATTATATCCATCGCAAATCAGTATGTTCTATCGGGAGCAATCCCGCGTTCGTTTAAATTGCCAGCGTACATTTGTCATGACAGTAATACACATTGTGCTTTATATGACGGCCGTGTATACGTATTGTAGAAAAGTTGAGTTTAATTACCATGCATTGGAACCATTTTATTAACACATCTCCCAGTACTGAAACAATTCAAAATGTCTCTGTTACAGTAACACAGTGGGGCGTTAATCGTGTACGTCCAGCTCTACAAGCATGTGCACTGTCGTCTAGGCGACGGCCTGAATACAGCTAGCGTCCTATCGATCGGTTACCTGAGTCTCGTAATGCATCTAAATATAGACAGGGGCACAGTTATGAAACAAACAACAAAAATAAGGTCAAAGAGGTTTATCTATATGAAATGAAAATGTACATATGTATAAAACATTTGGGAATTTTATGTGGAATTATTTTTGCGCGCTACATGTATCAGTTAGTGCATTACAAGAAGCCCTTTCATAACCTCATAAACGTGCGCACCCCCACACAAATGGACCGAACTGACAACAATTGTTTCTGCAAATACTGACTATAAATTACGAAAACATTAAATTAAATACTATAGAAGGATTCAAAATTAATTTCTTTACAACTTTGCTTAAATAATGCATTAGAAATGTATTCCTTTTTAAGTTATTGATAAGAAACTTTGGACGCCTCAAACTCCCTAATTATAAGGGCCAGCCCCTTTTTCGGTATACCGAATGAAAGGTCTGGGTAAGACCAAGAACTTTTAAAATACATGTTATAACAAATTTTTATCAGGTAGAAAACTAACACGGAAAATACGCGAATTTTTTTGATTTTTTTTCTTACCTTTGTTTCAACATCTATACCTCCCCTTTTATTTGCATTTAAATAATAAATAAAATATATCTCGCACAAATTCAATGTATTAGCTTCCAAACCAGCCCATCTTTGAGACTCTGCCAGTCATCGTTAAAGCTAAACCCCCTGGACAAAAGAAGTCGTTAAATTTTACTTAAAGGGGAATAACTCAAAACCGGATAGGGATTTTCCTCAACTAAAATATGCAACGACAACATCACGCGGCATGTTATCAGTCCTGAAACTTTCAAAACAATCAGTGAACAAACGAGCGAGATATTAAGGATCAAAGTTGGCGTCTAGAAGAAAAAAAAAATAACTAGACACGATCTCGTTGCGAGCAACGAGGAGGTCTTCCGTGAGATATTTTGAAGGTTATATGACCTTGACTTTGATATTTGACCCTTTAACTCCTTATTGGGGCAACAACAAAAAAATTGATGGTTGAATTTTATTAGGAACATCATTCTCAGCATTTTATTCTATATTGATTTTCAAAATAATGTTTTTTAAAATATTTGTTCTGTTTGAGGTATGTTATCAAAGTTTGGTACTTCTGGCCCCTTAAAACCCATTAAAACCCCTTAATACGGAACACATGATAAAATAATTATAATATGTTGTTAAATAAATGTGAGATGAACATTTTTGCTTCCTAAACATATAACAAAACATTTTTCAGTAAAGTGCTATGGAAGAAAGACTTTAGAGCCCTTTTGGTCCCTAAATTGAAGGGCCAGCCCCTTTTTCTTGGCATCATACGAAAGTTCTTTTGATATTAAACATATTTTGATCAACAAGTGTTTAGAAATTCTTTGCCGTTTTTGAGCTATCTGGGATATGATATTTAAGGGGCCGACCCCTAATCTCCTTATTGGGGCCAGATAACGAAAATTTTATGATTGAATATTGTTTAAAACACCATTCTAAACATCTTTTATTCTATATTGCTTTTCAAAATATTTGTCCTTTTTGAGATATATTCGATCGAAGTTTTGGACTTTTGGCCCCTTAAAACCCCTAATTACGTAACGCATAATAAAAAATTTATAATGTATAGTTTTATTAGTGAAAGATGAACATTTTTGCTTCTTAAACACATGACAAAATATTTCTCAGTAAAGTGCTATGGGAGAAAGACTTTAGAGCCCTTTTGGCCCCTTAATTGAAGGGCCAGCCCCTTTTTCTTGGCATTATACGAAAGTTCTTTTGATATTAAACATATTTTGTACAACAAGTGTTTAGAAATTCTTTGCCGTTTTTTAGCTATCTGGGATATGATATTTAAGGGGCCGACCCCTAATCTCCTTATTGGGGCCAGATAACGAAACTTTTATGATTGAATATTGTTTAAAACATCATTCTAAGCATCTTTTATTCTATATTGCTTTTTAAAATATTTGTCCTTTTTGAGATATATTCGATCGAAATTTTGGACTTTTGGCCCCTTAAAACCCCTAATTACGTAACGCATAATAAAATTTATATAATGTATAGTTTTATTAGTGAAAGATGAACATTTTTGCTTTTTAAACATATTACAAAACATTTCTCAGTAAAGTGCTATAGAAGAAAGACTTTAGAGCCCTTTTGGCCCCTAAATTGAAGGGCCAGCCCCTTTTTCTTGGCATCATACGAAAGTTCTTTTGATATTAAACATATTTTGTTCAACAAGTGTTTAGAAATTCTTTGCCGTTTAAGAGCTATCTGGGATATGACGTTTTAGGGGCCGACCCCTAATCTCCTTATTGGGGCCAGATAACGAAAATTTTATGATTGAATATTGTTTAAAACATCATTTTAAGCATCTTTTATTCTATATTGCTTTTCAAAATATTTGTCCTTTTTGAGATATATTCGATCGAAGTTTTGGATTTTTGACCCCTTAAAACCCCTAATTACGTAACGCATAATAAAAAAATTATAATGTATAGTTTAATTAGTAAAAGATGGACATTTTTGCTTCTTAAACATATTACAAAATATTTCTCAGTAAAGTGCTATGGGAGAAAGACTTTAGAGCCCTTTTGGCCCCTTATTTAATAGACCAGCCCCTTTTTCTTGTTATCAAACGGAAGATCCTGTAAATATAAATTTTATTTGCTCTATATGTTATGGTAAAATATTTTCAGGAAAGGAGATAAAGAACGAAAACGAATAAAAACTAGAGCAAAGCTCGTTGCAAAGCAACGAGTGGGTCTTCCGTTAATGTCGGATGTAAAGCTTGAAGTTCCTGTAAGAAGCAGAGCCCTTAAACCAATAACAAGAGTAACGATAATAAAAAGATGAAAAAAAAATCGAATTATTTGTGGTACGACTTAACAAAATCCGAATGATTTTAAGTATGAATTAACAAAAACCTTTCTGATTTCAAAAACGACTTAACAAAAAAATCCGAATGTATTCAAGTACGACTTAACAATTATTTTTGGTACGAGTTAATTTTACTTTGAACATTACGCTATTTTCTTAACCAAGAACGTGGAATCAAAATTTCCGGAAAACTCAATTTTTAAATTCCAATATTATTGTAATGCATCGTCCGATTTTAAAACGGATTTCAGTTTAAAATTAAGCATAAAAAAAGCTTCTTTGTTGCCTTATGATTAATATCAAATTATTGGTGAAAAAAGAGTTATTATAAAAAGACTTCATAGCCGTTCTGGCCCCTAATTTGAGGGGTCAACCCATTTTTCTTGATATCAAATAAATGGTCTCGCTAATTTAAACATATGTTGTTCTACAAGTGTTCACAAATTGTTAAACGTTATCGAGATATCTAAACAACTGTGTTTTAGGGGCTGGCCCTTTAACCCCTTATCCACTAACAACAACATTTTTGGTATCATTTTGTTAAGAACATTATTTTGAACAACTTTTGTTCTACATTGCTTTTCAAAATATTTCTCCTTTTTCAGATATTAATGATCAAAACTTTCAACTTCTGGCCCCTTGAAACCCCTAATTACGTTACATATGACTTAGGTATGATACTGTATAGATAAACAGCTGTACAATGAGCATTATTGCTTCTATAAATAATAACAAAATATTTTTCAGTAAAGAGTTATTATAAAAAGACTTTAGAGCCCCCTTGGTCCCTAATATGAGGGGCCAGCCCCTTTTTCTTGAAATCAAATTTAAGGTCTTGCAACTATAAACATATTTTATTCAACAAGTGTTTAGGAATTGTTAACCTTTCTCAAGATATCTGTATAAATGTGTTTTAGGGGCCGACCCTTTAACTCCTTCCGGGGCCACCAAAAACAAAATTTTAGTTTTCGTATTGTTGAGAACATTATTTTAAACAACTTTTGTTCTACAGTGCTACTCAAAATATTTCTCCTTTTTCTGATATTAATGATCAAATTTTTCAACTTCTGGCCCCTTGAAACCCCTAATTACGTAACATATGACTAAGGTATTGTACTGAATAGATAAACAGCTGTACAGTAAACATTTTTGCTTCTATAATTAATAACAAAATATTGTTCAGTAAAGAATTATTGTAAGAAGACTTTAGAGCCATCTTGGCCCCTAATTTGAGGGGCCAGCCCCTTTTTCTTGATATCAAATTAAAGGTCTTGCTAAAATAAACAACTTTTGCTTTACATGTGTTAACAAAATATTTATACATCAAAAGATATTACAGAAAATGTGCGAAAATTTCGTGAAAAAATTTGGTGCTAATTTTCAGGTTCAGGCGAGCTTCGAGGCCTTGAGCAATTTTAATAATTGAAAGCATGGGGGTACATTTACATACATTCATTTACAATCCCTGAAAATTTCAAGCTTCTATCTTCATTAGTTTTGGAGGAGATGCGTGGACAAAATGACCCTTAAAAATTTACAAAATCGTCAATATCTGAAACCGGAAGTGATGTCATCATTTGAAAATTTTATAATATGTAGCACCGATCATGCTTTATCAGTCCTGAAAATTTTGTGCATATAGGTATTATAGTTTTTGAGAAATAGCGCTCCAAAAAAGTCAGAAAAAGAAAAAAAAGAATAATAAAGAAAAAGAAACCGTAGAATAACAAGAGGGTCTTCCGTTGGAAACGGAAGACCCTAATTACGTCGTTTTTTTTAAACTCGATTTTCGGGTCCAGGCGAGCTTCGACGCCTTTGAAGCCAGACATTCACAAATGCCCTTAAACACATCTACAATCTTTTGTCTACAATCCCTGAAAATTTAAATTCAATATCTTTTTTCGTTTAGGAGGAGATAGCAGGACAAAATGACCCTCTAAAAATCACTAAAACGTCATTATCTCCCGAACGGAAATGACGTCATTAAAATAAAAAATTATATATAAGGTTTTTATCAATATCTACAAGATCTGAAATTTTCACGAAAATCGGTCAAGACGTTTTCAAAATATCGCTTGTACAAAAAAGGGTAAGAAAAAAAAATAAAAGGGAACTAGAGCAAAGCTCGTTGCAAAGCAACGAGTGGGTCTTCCGTTAATGTCGAGAGAAAAGCTAGAAGTACCTGTAAGAAGCAGTGTTCTTAAGCCAAGAACAAGAGTAACTAAAACAATATGAAAAAAATCGAATAATTCTTGGTACGACTTAACAAAAATACGATTGATTTTTAGTACAGCTTAACAAAAACCTTTCCGATTTCAAGAATGTCTTAACAAAATAAACCCGAATGTGTTCCTGTACGACTTGACACGATTATTTTTGGTACGAATTATTTTTTTAAACCAAGAACGCAGAATCAGTATTTCCGGAAAAATCAAATTTCAAACCCCAATTGTGCATGGTCCGATTTTAAAACGAATTTCAGCGTTAGATTAAGCTTAAAAAGTTCTTTGTTTTTGCTAAATGAAAAATATCAAATTATTGCTTATAAAAAAGTTATCATAAAAAGACTTACTAGCCCTTTTAGCCCCTAATTTGAGGGGCCAGCCCTTTTTTCTTTATAACAAATAAAAGGTCTCGCAAATGTAAACATTTTTTGTTCGCATGTATTCACAAATTAATAAACGTTTTCGAGATATCTGAACAGCTGTGTTTTAGGGACCGACCCTTTAACTCCTTATCAGGGCCACCAACAAAACATTTTAATTGCCATATTGTTAAGAACATTATTCTTAACATTTTGTGTTCTACATTGTTTTTCAAAATATTTCTCCTTTTTCAGATATTAATGATCAAAGTTTTGAACTTCTGGCCCCTTGAAACCCCTAATTACGTAATATATGACTTACCTATGGCACTATAAAGATAAACAGCTGTACAGTGAACATTTTGCTTTTATAATTAATAACAAATTTTTGTTCAGTAAAGAGTTATTGTAAGAAGATTTTAGAGCCCTCTTGGCCCCTAATTTGAGGGGCCAGCCCCTTTTTCTTGATATCAAATTAAAGGTCTTGCAAATATAAACATATTTAGTTCAACAAGTGTTCACAAAGTATTAACTGTTCTCGAGATATCTGTATAAATGTGTTTAAGGGGCCGACCCTTAAAATCCTTAGTGGGGCCATCATCAAAAATTTAAGTTGGCATATTGTACAGAACATTATTTTGAGCAACTTTTGTTCTACATTGCTTTTCAAAATGTATCTCCTTTTTCCGATAAAAATGATCAAAGTTTTGAACTTCTGGCCCCTTGAAACCCCTAATTACGTAATATATGACTAAGCTATGGTACTGTATAGATAAACAGTTGTACGATAAACATTTTTGCTTCTATGATTGATAACAAATTGTTGTTCAGTAAAAGGTTATTGTAAGAAGACTTTAGAGCCCTCTAGGCCCCTAATTTGAGGGGCTAGCCCCTTTTCCTTTAAATCAAATTAAAGGTCTTGCAAGAATAAACATCTCTTGCATTACATTATTTCACAAAATATGTATACATTAAAAGATATTTCAGAAAATGTTCAAAAATTTCACGGAAAAATTTGGTGCTTATTTTCAAGTTCAGGCGAGCTTCGAAGCCTTGCACAATTTTCATAAGTGAAGGCAATGGGGTACATCTACATACATTTGTTTACAATCCCTGAAAATTTCTAGCTTCTATCTTGATTAGTTTCGGAGGAGATGCGTGGACAAAATGACCCTTAACATTTTACAAAATCGTCAATTTCTGAAACCGGAAGTGACGTCATAAATTTAAATTTTAATAACCTCGAGTATTTATGATACCAAATAAGTTCTGAAAATTTCGTGGAAATCGGTTGAATAGTTTTTGAGATATAAGCCACAAAAAAAGTCAGAGGAAGAATAATAATAATGAAAAAGAATCCGAAGAAAAACAATAGGGTCTTCCGTTGGAAACGGAAGACCCTAAAAAGAAACAAAGCAAGGCTAGACTAAGCCTTAGAAACTTGACAAGCGAAAAAAAAACTGATTCCCAAAATCATCAAATTCCTAATCCGTAATCCGTGGGGCGGGGGGGGGGGGGGGTGTATACCTATAGTTCCAAGAAAAATTCTTACCTACCAAAAAAAAATTTTCTATGCCTCAATAAGAAATTTGAAAAAAATTTCAGAATAATAGTAAGGTTTTCCGCTGAGAGCGGAAAACCTTAAATATGTGAGAATCGTACATGAACGAGTTAATATGTCTACATAGACACACAAGCGAACAAATGCCGTTTTAAGGCCCAGGCATTTACTGCATTACGTTGTGTTGCGTCTTAGATAAATTGTTGTGATTCAATTTCATTTTTTTCATCTTTATTATTTATGAATTCAATGAACACACATTATTTAAACGTTCTATGTGCAACTATTTGTCGGGGCGCCCCTGTATTTAACCCCCCCCCCCCCCCCCCCCCCGCGCGCGCCGAATGTAAACAGTAACGAACGGCATTGTAGAAAAGAGAGAGCCGTAATGCAGGAGAGAAGTTGTGTATTCTTTCGGTGTATACATGCATTTTCAATTTACTGTGAAACATATGAACATGCACAGGGAACAATACAACATATTTGTTTAAGGAGGATATTTTTCTCGTGTGAATCGTTTACGAGGAAATTCTGACAGCCACACTTCTGTCGACGATCAGCCGTTGATAAGCTACGAGTAATAAAGGAGAAAAGATGGACATTAAAGTGTGTGATTTATGTGGATGTTACTGAAGAAGGTGAGGCTTTTACTCCTTTTAAAGTTTCTTGTTAACTGATTAAAATTTAGTATATAGTATAGATGTACATGTAAGTACGTGCACACTGTTAGATGTTTTTGTTATGATGTGGGTGTTTGTTTACTAACGTGTAATTATTACATGTTTCATGGATGTTTAGACTCGCTCGAGGTTCATGGGGGACTGGAAAGGGTAACTGGATTTATCTATTTAAAAAAATAACAGATTGTGAATTTTCAACTCAAAATTCAAAGCAGGGTCTAATTAGAAACATATCATATATTCTTGTGCAGAAGACTCCAAATGTAGTCATGAATACCCTGTAGACATAACTTCAAGTAAATAAAATTGTATACTTCAGACTTCAGAGTTAAAACATGACTTTAATATCTTTATGATGCCGATCATTGTATCATTAGAGAGGTTTAGCAGACCAACGGGTACCCGGTATATGTACTTCTACATGTAGGTTACAAGTTAGAACTATGCGTACCATTCTACCAGTTCACATAATTTTTCTTGTTTAGCAGTTATGATGTGTACTTAAATTGTCTTTGTTAATGTTTTAAATGTAATTTTTTATTCTCTTTTTTTAATCTGACTAATGGCAGTACTGGCGTGCGAGCAGTTCTCGCAGAGGACCATTTCTCGCTGGTGCACTGTTACATCATATTTTCGTATGTAATTTTATGTGTTGATAAAATGACGTAACAATGCACTGGTGAGAAATGGTACTCGGCGAGAACTGATCGCACGCCAATATTGATTAATTACAGACAAAAACTGAAGGTTGCGAGTGTTATTTTTTATTGAACAACATTGTTTAAAATAATTCTTTATATATGTGACGATCAGACCGGTTTGAATACCAGTGCCAGATAGCTCAGTTGGTAGAGCACCTGACTAGAGATTCAGGGGGCCCAGGTTCAAATCCCGGTTTGGTCCTTCATTATTTCTCCCATCCTGTTACAATATTGGTGTTGTGACCAACCCCTGGAACTAACAGGTTAACTCGATCCTGCCAGGGGTGATCTTCGAGGGTGAAGATCATTTAAGGGGGAAGGAATGTGACGGTCAGACTGGTTTGAATACCGGTGCCAGATACATGTAGCTCAGTTGGTAGAGCACTTGACTAGAGATTCAGAGGGCCAGGTTCGAAGCCCAGTTTGTTCCATCGTTATTTCTTCCATCTTTTACATATACATGTATATCAGATATATTACAGATGATTAAGGGTCATCACATGTTTTGCAAGATGCAATGAGTGTTAAAAACCTTTACTTTACAACACAATACATTTAAGTGAATATTTATGTTTCTTGTTATTATTTGGTGTGGTTTTCTTGACAGTGTCGCATAAACAATTTACCCGCTCCTAAAACACAAACTTTCTTTTTGTGGATTCAGCTTACCGCTGATTGGCTGCTGTTGCAGCAGACAAATAAGATATGCACGCACAAAACATGAGTTGAGTTTATTTCAACTGTTGGAATTTGGGTATTTTTTTTTAAATGTATACTTGTGACAAAACATATATGTGGTACATACAGCTGTAGCTTTATGAAGAAAATTTTGGTTAGACCATATATACCTTTCATGCAAGTAAATGATATTTACAAAAAACTTGCAATTTATGGCGCACGAAATATACGCTAGTTTTATAAAGATTGACATACATGTAATGTACCACATTCTGTGAAAAATAATCTATTAAAAATTCTTCATTAAGTTTACTCATACATGTTTTATGCTTATTACACTTAGTATTGTTTTTAAAACATGTAATTTATAAGAAAATAAACAAAAACCCTCGCTAAATTTATTTGCCAAAAAAAAAAAAACACAGTAGAATTGATAAAAAATGGTATACCAGAAGCTTATACCAGTACATGTACTTTGACGCTGTTCGGTGGGTAATATTCGTTTGTAATTTACGAATTGAAATATTGACTGTTGCACTACAAGTATGGTACCGTAATAAACTCTCTCTCTCTCTCTCAAACTCTCTCTCTCTCTCAATTTGATAAGTGTTTATACCTATGAAAATTTTTTAATATTATATTATGACTTGATATGCAAATTTTTGATCTTGTACTGCCTAAATGTTATATCATGTATTGGGATATGTCATACTTATTACACTGCATGGTCAGTGTATTTTTTACAGAAATACTATGCATATGTTAATGTAAACACAGCTATTACTAGTACATGTATGTAAACACAGCTAATTATTTTTTTTTTTTATTTCAGCTCAAAACAGACTCTTGTTACCACATGGCTTTTACCGGTACCTGTTGATTCTTGTGGGTCAGCTCCTGAGATTAACCTGTCACCTCTATCCACATGCATATTCCTTGTGTTCTACAGACTATTTACCGGTAATTCAAATTAAATCCAATAATGCATGAACAATAATGGAACTTGTTGTGGTTTGTGTTTGAGAAGAAATTATGAAAACAAAATTAAGGCTGTTTAAAGAAATTCATAATTGCTGTGAAAATTTGTTTTTCAATAAAAGTATGCAATTATGTTTCCTTTATTTTTTATTTCATAAAGATATTTAGATGTGTTTACATATATAATTGAAAAATCCCCCCCCCTCTGTTTAATTGTCTGCATTAAGATTACATGTAGGATATGTAAATGTACATTTGACTTTGAAATAACATCTGCTATGATAATTACTTTTGAAATGAACAAGAAACAACCTATTTCTACCTTTCTAAGGTATATATGCATAAAAAATGTAGAAAAACATATCAAATTTGAACATTTTTCATTGAAATCAACTCTGTCTTCAGCTACCTGGGTGTGTTTGAATTTAATTCTAATTTAAGGCAGATGTCTAACTTGTAGGTTGTAACTTACTGTTTTAGCATGGTTAGAAGGAGAGTAGAAATCAGAATAGATTAGATATTCACTAAATATGATTGTTAGCTTACTTTTTTCATGAAAACAAGAAATCACAAGCAGGACAGCTGTCTATTTGTTAATTAAAATGGTACAAATCATACAATAAACAAATAAAGATCAAATTTTAGAATCATTGATGATTTTTTTCAAATATGTGTGAGAAATTACTCAAGGAAATTGCCACACGTTTCATAAAATTAGGTAAAACATTTCAAACCATGACTTTTTATGAAAATCAAAAGATTGGGGGCGGGGGGGTATACATGTAAGGGTATTTCTAAGTGATGTGAAGCTTTTATCATGATTATATCATGTAGGCATATGTTGTATTGAATAAGGTTTCTTTTTAAAGGTGGTTGAACAACAGTTGACCTCTAAAAGGTCAGGTAAAGATGTTTTACTATGGAGAACCCTGTAAATCTGTGTTTACTAAAGGAAATTGGAAATGGTGGGTTCACTTAAATGGCCATATTTTTATTAAACCTCAATGGAATTGGCAATATGTGGTATTCTTTTTCTCAGAATTGCATTAGCTTTCTTATTCTAAGACAAACCGTCTTTTCATAAAAATGTTAGTGTACTAAGTTAAAGGTACAAGGAACAGTTTCGGATAAAGTACCGTCAATATTTTTGTAAAATTGAGAGTGACTGTACTTGAAGGTTTATCATTGTTGCGTAGATTCATGAAATGAATTTTAATGATTATCAATAGTTAGAGGGATGTCTCTTGTTGGAATTGGTAAGCAATATTAAGGCCCCTAATTTTAAGTACATGAGAAGCAGAAATAAATTGTGAAACTTGCGACTATGACAGATGTGTTGACTTTACAGTGAAATTGAAGGTTACAAACGGGAGGTTATATAACATGAAATGTAGGTGGATGGGATATTATATGCCTATTTAGTATTTACTGGGTATGAGGACAATAGCAAGTTTATTGTCCCCCAAGACAGCAACTATTTAATGAGGCAAAGCCAAGGGAAATAGTTGCTGTGGAGTGGGACAATAAACTTGCTATTGTCCGAATAGTCAGTTAATTGGTATTTCATTATACAGAGAAAACTTTATTTGTCAGCGATGCAGAATTTCTTGATGATAAACAAATTAGAGTTAAATCAAACTTTGTATTTAATGCGGCGATCTTATTAGGTCAGAGGTGTTCCGAGTTTAAGGTGATATGGGACACTTCCATGTTGTGACGTATTGTTTATCGAAATAAACAATAAAATAAAGTGTAATTATATAAGTACATGTAGTTTCTTTTCAAAAATGGTCACCTAACTCCTTAACGCAGTGGGTTAGAGGGTTTACTAGGAACCTGTAAGTCATGAGTTCGAATCCCGCTGGGGTTTTTAGCTCACCTGAGCTGAAAGCTCAAGTGAGCTATTCTGATCACATTTTGTCTGTCGTCCGTCTGTCTGTCGGTCCGTCCGTCCGTCCGTCTGTCCATCTGTCTGTAAACTTTTCACATTTTCAACATCTTCTCAAGAACCACTGGGCCAAATTAAACCAAACTTGGCACAAAGCATCCTTAGCCTAAGGGGATTCAAAGTTGTGAAAATTAAGGACCACGCCCTTTTGCAAAGGGAGATAATTAGAAATTTATGAAAAATTTCGAGAAATTTTCAAAAATCTTCTTCTCATGAACCATATGACCAGGAAAGCTGAAACTTGTGTGGAAGCATCCTCAGGTAGTGTAGATTCAAAGTTGTGAAAATCATGATCCCCGGGGGTAGGGTGGGGCCACAATGGGTGGTCGAAGTTTTACATAGGAATATATAGAGAAAATCTTTAAAAATCTTAATCTCAGAAGCTAATCAGCCAGGAAAGCTGAAACTTGTGTGGAAGCATCCTCAGGTAGTGTAGATTCAAAGTTGTGAAAATCATGACCCCCGGGGGTAGGGTGGGGCCACAATGGGGGATCAAATTTTACATAGGAATATATAGAGTAAATCTTTAAAAATCTTCTTCTCAGAAACTAATCAGCCAGGAAAGCTGAAACTTGTGTGGAAGCATCCTCAGGTAGTGTAGATTCAAAGTTGTGAAAATCATGATCCCCGGGGGTAGGGTGGGGCCACAATTTTGGTCAAAGTTTAACAAAGGAATATAAATGGTAAATCTTAAAAAATCTTCTTCTCAGAAACTAATCAGCCAGATGATTCTTTATAATTGTTAAGACTTTGGCCCCAGGACAATTCTTTGGCCTCACAAGAAGGTTCAGAGTTTGATATACGTTTATATCCCATATATAAACAATTGTTAAGGATCGTTTTGAGAACTGCAATACTCAACATATGATATGACTATAAAATCATCCTGTTAGAAAAGGGACTAATGATTATAAACATAAGAATATCCAGGGGAAAAATGGATTTTATTTATACAGGATCTACATGTATTATTGTACATTGTCCAGATAGTTTGTATTATGACTCCATTAAGCTGATTTTATCATAACTATTGTTCCTCAGGTGAGCGATGTGGCCCATGGGCCTCTTGTTACAATTTTTACCTTTTCAAATATTTTTAAAAGTTATTTTTTGGTTAAATATTCTAAAATTTGAAAATTCTAAACCGGTGAAAATTTTTCAATTATATAGTACTTTAATCCACATTAATATCGACAGATGTCCCATACCACCTTAAAAAGGAGGGAAATCAAATTCTGCTGATGAATGGTTTTGATGACTATTCACCAAGGGCAGATAGCATGGATACTATTTTAAATTAGATAAAAAGGCATGTTTATGCGGGCGCCTTCTAGTGATCAATTTGTCCGTCTGTCCATCCGAGATTGCTTGACTGGAGCATAGCTTCTCTTCCCTTGGCCCAATCTGGCTCATACCTCATCCACAGGGTTCCTTTGGTTGAAGGATGCGCAGTGACCTTGAACCATGTTTTTAGGTATAAGGTTAGGGTCATAGCAGAATTATATATATAAAATCCTTGTCTGGGGCATATCTTTTTTCCCTTTGGTCCAATCTGGCTAATACTCGCAGAGTGTCTCTATGGTTAAACGATGTGCAGTGACCTTGCATGAAATTTCTAGGTAACGGGTGAAGATCATATCGGATCATGCAAAAATCCTTTTTTGAGAGCATATATAATTTCTTCTAACCCCTATTTGGCTCAGACTTCACATAAGCAGAGCTTTTGAGTAAAGGGTGAAAGGGTGTGTAGTGACCTTGAACCTATTTTCAGTGAAAAGAAACTGTGAAGGTCATAGCAGAATTATATTTTTAAAAATCCTTGTCCGGAGTATATCTTCTCTCTCTTTGCTCCATTCAGCCTCATACTTCACCCACATGCCTTTGATCAAAATATATGCAATGACCTCAAATGATATTTGTAGATGAAGAGTCAAGGTCATATCAGAACACACAAAAATCCATATTTTAAGAGCATAGATATACTCTCCTTTTAGCCCCTATTTGGCTAATATTTTACCTTTACAGAGTTTATTGGTTAATGGCGTGCAGTGACCTTGAACCAAGTCTGTCAATGTGAAGGTCATAGCAGATCTTTTTAAAATTAGTTTTAGACAGTAGATTATTTTCCAAATATGCTTAATCTTGGTCAGATTGAACAAAAATGCATGTATGTTAGGGGGAATGAAATTGAATTAAAAGTTATATGCCAGCTGGAAAAATTTCAAGTTAAAGGTCAAGGTCAAAGCAGAATTCTCTGAAATAACATAAGCGGGGCCCTTTGAAATGTTCACCATTTCAATGTTGTCTGGTTGATAGTAATTTTACATAGAAAATATTCACAGAGAAATTAAGTTGCTCAGAATTATGTTTTAAACAAAATTGATTTTTTACGTAAATTTTAATTTTGCATTCTGGGTTAAGAAAAAAGATGTTAGTTCAAGGTAAAGTTAACTTGTACCTAAAATGAAGTCAAATTTGTTAAGTCGTACTTAAACACATTGTTTTTTTTGTTAAGTCGTTCTTGAAATGGTTAAGGGTTTTTGGTTAAGTCGTACTTAAAACCATTCGGATTATGTTAAGTTGTACCAAAAATCGTACGGTTTTTTTTTTATCTTTTTGTACTTAGGTTTCTTTGTTACTAGATTAAGAACTCTGCTTCTTAGACGTACTTCTAGCGTTGCTCTCGACATTAGCGGAAAACCCACTCGTTGCTTTGCAACGAGCTTTGCTCTAGTTTCCTATTATTATTCTTCATTTTTTTTCTTACGCATTTTTGTGCAGGCGATTTCTCGGAGATGGCTCTATCGATATTCATAAAACTTTCAGATCCGATAGATATTTATTTGAACTAAAACATTTTTTTATTTTGATGACGTCACTTCCGTTCTTGAGAAAATGACGTTTTAGCGATTTTCAGAGGGTCGGCTTGTCCAGGGATCTCCTCCTAAACGGTAAAAGATATTGAGTTCAAACTTTCAGGGATTGTAGACAAGAGATTATAGATGTGCTATTTGGCATTCATATTTGTCATGCTCAAACGGCGTTAAAGCTCGCCTGGTCCCGAAAACTGAGACTTAAAAAAAGTCATAATTTTTCATGGTTTTTTTTGTTTGTCTTTTTTCTGAAAAAAATTTTGTTAACACATGTAATGCAAAAAAGTTTATATTTACAAGACCTTTCATTTGATATCAAGAAAAAGGGGCTGGCCCCTCAAATTAGGGGACCAAAGGGCTCTAAAGTCTTTTATCTGTAGCTCTTTACTGAGGGATATTATGTGAACGGTTATAGAAGCAAATATGTTTATCTTACAGTTATGTATCCAAGCAATGTAATGATTTTATCATGTGTTACGTAATTAGGGGTTATTAGGGGCCAAAAGTCCAGAATTTTGATCACATTTATCTCCGAAAGGAAAAATATTTTGAAATGCAGTATAGAAGAAAAAATGCTCAGAATGATGTATTGAATCATATGCAATTTTCAAAATTTTGTTTAACGGCCCCTATAAGGAGTTATGGGATCGGCCCCTAAAATGTTCTTTCCCATATATCTCAAAAACGGTAACGAAATTCTAAACAGTTGTTGAACAAAATTGGTTTGGATTTAAATGACCTTTTATTTGATAACAAGAAAAAGGGGCTGGCCCCTCGAATTAGGGGACCAAAGGGCTCTAAAGTCTTTTATATGTAGCCCTTTACTGAGGGATATTTTGTGAACGGTTATAGAAGCAAATATGTTTATCTTACAGTTATGTATCCAAGCAATGTAATGATTTTATCATGTGTTACATAATAAGGGGTTTTTAGGGGCCAAAATTATAGAATTTTGATCACCAATATATCAGAAAGGAAAAATATTTTGAAATGCAGTATAGAAGAAAAGATACTCAGACTGATGTACTAAATACTATGCAATTTTCAAATTTTTGTTTAACGGCCCCTATAAGGAGTTAAGGGATCGGCCCCTAAAATGTTCTTTCCCATATATCTCAAAAACGGTAACGAATTACTAAACGTTTGCTGAACAAAATGTGTTGAGATTTAAATGACCTTTCATTTGATATAAAATAAGGGGCTGGACCTAAAATTAGGGAACTAAAGGGCTCTAAAAAAATCATCTGTAGCTCTTTACTGAGGGAAATTTAATGAAAGGCTATAGCAGCAAATATGTTTATCTTACAGTTATGTATCCAAGTAATGTTATGATTTATTCATGTGTAATGGAATAAGGATTTTTTAGGGGTCAAGAGTCCATAAACTATGACCACCTATATCTCAAAAAGGAATATATTTTGAAATGATGTGTAGAAGAAAAGATGCTCAAAATGATGTACTTTACAAAATGCAACCTTCAAAATTTGGTTCAGCGGCTCCAAAAAGGAGGTAAGGGACTGGCCCCTAAAACTTTTTTTCTCAGATATCTCAAGAAAGGTGACGAATTTATAAACACTTGTTAAACAAAGCTCTTTTCCCTGAAACAAATAGTATCTGGCCCTTATAATGTAGACCCCGTTTTTCTATTTTAAATCATGTTTAGCTGTTAAATAACAAAATCATGATCGAATATATATCTCAAACGGAAGACCTCCTCGTTGCTCGCAACGAGATCGTGTCTAGTTAAGGTCTTCCGTTTTCAACGGAAGACCTTATAGTGATTGTAATGTTTTTCTTTCTTTCTTTTTTTCCCCCTTTTTTGTCGGCAGAATTTCTTCGAGATTGCTTGATAGATTTCCCTGAAATTTTCAGGGATGAAAGAGAATGATGATATCTCGAGCCGTTTTTTTCATTTTTTCAAAATTTATTTCCGGTCGTCCGTTTCCCGTCCCGCGTCAAAAAACCTTGTTCCCTCGAGATCTCAGAATCGGCAAGCACTTGGACATCCAAACTTTGTGGGATGATAGACCTAAAGCTGTAGATGTGTTTAAACTATTTTGTTTTGTTCGGCGTAACTTCCGGTCGTCACCGGAAGCACTTTAAAAATAATTATTTTTTAGCATTAAATTTCTGTTCCATATAATAAATATATAAGAACAAATTTATACGAAGGTTATCTATGCGATGATATATCAACAAAAAAATTCTACTTCCGGTGAGATATCTCAATTATCTCATGTAGCTTTTTTAAACAACATTTTGTACCCACGAGATCTCAGAAACTAAAAGAGATCAAAGCAAAAAAACTTTCACGGATGATAGACATTTGATTGAAGATGTGTTTAACCAGTTTCATTTTGTCGACCCTCACTTCCGGTCCACACGAGAAGAGTTCAAACAAATCAAGTTGTTTATCCGTTTAACTGTTTTCATTCGATAGTTTCAGTTACTTTGATAAATAATAATGTGAAATAGGCAAGTAAACAAGAAATGATAAATTAAATTTTCATTGAGCACTTCCGTTTGTCCGTTTCCTGTCCCGAGACTAAAATCGTTATTTCGACGAGATCTCTAAAACGGTGACGACTTGAACAACCAAACTTTGTGGGATGATAGACTTATGTTCGTACATGTGTTAACGCTATTTTGTTTTATCCGGCGTAACTTCCGGTCGACACAGGAAGTACACCCAATTTTGATTTTTTAAAAATCTATTAGTTATTTAGCATAGGATAACATTTTAGCTATAAAAAAACAAAAGTCATCTACAGATGGTAAAAAAAAAATTCTACTTCCGGTGAGACATCTAAAATATCTCAGGTAGCCTTCTTTTTTAAAAACAAAGTACCCACAAGAGCTCAGAAACTGTAAGAGATCAAGACAAAAAACTTGTATGGATAATGGACATTTGATCGAACATGTGTTCAAGAGGTTTCATTTAGTCGTACGTCACTTCCGGTTCTCACTACAAAGCGTTCAAGCAACAGAAGTTTTTATTTTTAAACATTTTACTCAATGTGATGAACAATAACGTATCGTAGGTAAATGTACTAAAATATGTACTTTCAACTTTAATCACTTCCATTTGTTCGTTTCCGGTCCCGAGACAAAAACCTTTTCTCAACAAGACATTAACAACAAATTAACAAAAACTTGACCATCCAAACTTTGAAGAATGACAAAACAATGTATGAAGATATGTTTACTATGTTCTGTATGACCCGGCCTAACTTGCGGTCGTCACAGAAAGCACTCAAAAATTGACATTTTGTCTTTTTGTTTTGTTTATTTTTTGAGAATTCCTGTACAGGCTATATTATATCCATTTTCTGTTTACAAGATAAATGGATGTTTTGTACAGATTAATATATGAGGAACGGAAGACCTTTTTGTTGCTATAGCAACAAGAGTCTAGTTATTACTATTGTTATCTTTCTTTTCCACAAATTTTGTGCACGCAATTTCTCAAAAACTTGTTGACCAATTTCCACATTTTATGTGATCTTTTGTTCCTCACTTTGCATATGATAGGTATTTTATCGATTAAACGAAGATGGTATTACTGCTTACGTCATTGAAAAATCCCATTGGGGGCTCCAAGACCTCTTTTATAAGTTTTGCGGTCAACAGCATTGTTATAAACAGTATGTACTCATACCGAACCCGCCAACAAAACACGTAACCTTTTCTTTAAGAAAACTTCTTTATTTAAATCTTTCTACATTTTTTAAGACTATGTGCAAGTTTAGAATGGTTGCGAGCTGCCAAATTTAGTAATAAGTCAAAATTGATGGCATCTTTGATCTTTTCTATAGGTAAGTGTGTGTCGTCTGATGTCATTTAATGATAAAAGTAGACTCGGACATTCAAAATAATAATCAGCTAAAAAAAAAAAAAGATCAGCGGGAGAATTATTGCAAAAGCGAGCATTTAAATTTTACACCAGATGGTGATGTTTCATAGATACACTGCCATGTAACGTGAATTAAATAACCTTATTTACAGAAATGAACATCACTTCTCTCGACGTTGCAATACTATGCAAAAATCTTTATTTTTATGTCAGTGGGTTGACTAATTAAATTGAACAAGGGCATTGCTAAGCGGAGCATCCCCTCGCGACATGAGTTATTGTGTGGGGGATGCATTATTCAGGAATATATAGTTATGCAAATGTAATAAGAGACAACATTCTACTTACCCTCCATTACTACAAAAACTACTTTTTCTTCACCTCTACTAAATCTAATTCCAAAAAATATGAAGTTATTAATTTAAACTGCTTACTTTCGAAGAGAAGCTGAATTTCATGTAGTTATTGTTAATTCATTCATAAAATTTCTGTTTACATTTGTGTTAATTTAACGATATATTAAAAGTACTCAACTAATTGACTTAAAAATTAACAGAGTTTGTACTAATACTATGCCAAGTAAGTGTATGAAGTTTTATTAAATATGTGTGCAAGGTTTTTTTGCTTCAAAGCTGAACACACACACAAACACACATGCACAGCAGCGATGCTATATCCCCTTCGCAACAAGTTGAACGAGGGGATAATAACAAACACTCAAACACACATTAAGCTATTAACTCTATTAACTCACAGTAACGTTGTTCTGTCACGCTACTTTCGCTCTGGGTGATTGATAACTCGTATACAAAGTTGATTATGACATTGATTTAATGAAATAATTATTTGTAATAGTATTAATAGTTTGGAAAGGCACATGCATTTTTTATTTGTTTATTTTACATGAACGAATTTTGTCATAATGTATGCCCCCCCCCCCCACTTCTTTACAATGGTGTAATTTTATATAAGTTTTTGCATAAAAATTTGACCAATTAATATGACATTGCATTTGTTTTAATCTTATATTAATAAAACTTCAATTTCGCTTGGAATTCTGGGAAGGAATTCCGTGTCCATGTTAGAGAAATTTGAAGAAGTTATGAAACTGGTCAGTTTCTAGATCAAACTGCGCATAGATGTATTAAAAGACTGTCATCGGGTATCGTATGTAGCCATGGTCCGGAATCCGTATGTGCAGTCATACATTGTATGTACATCAATACACCTTTACCTCCTTACCTACAGCCATAAAAATGAGGGTGCAGCCTACATGTACACGTGCATAGTATTATAGTTCTGGAAACTATTTATCTTGTATTTTAATATATTGGGTGTTCATTGTTGAAAGTACAAAATGTATATTAAGTTGCATTACAACCTCATACTACCCGACTTCAATTAAAAGTTGTTTTGTTTTGTTTTTTTTTTTTTTTTTTAATCAATTTTCATACAATTAATAAAATCCACGATAACGCACATCTATCTCACTTCAGTGTAACTTTGAGAAGCGCATATATTTTTGGGAGGCAGATATGTTGCTATATTATAGTCTGCAAGTCAAGTGAACTATCATGGTCTTTCAAAGAAAAAGAAAGTTGTCGACACTTGCAGTACTTTGATGATTTCTATGGCGATCGACTGTATTGCATAATGTACTCGTATTTCATAACTTTTAATCCCAAGAACAAAATTTCCATTGACTTAAAACTTTTAATTATATTATGAATTATTGTTCATAACAATACAAGTTAAGCGTGTTCAACAAATTAATTTATTAGCCACATTCTCAGGTTACGATTACTCACCTTTAATGTGAAGATGATTGACTTCGAATAATAGTTTTATTGTTTAACAATTGACCACTGTATTAAAGCACCCTTCCAACTGCTACTAAATTACATAACAATTGATCACCTGGGGCTATATATATATATGTTCTGAGCTGTGTGCGCTGAAGCGACACAAAATGTTCTGTCGCACGTGGCGATTTATTTAACACAGACTGACTGAATAAAAAAAACCGGGTGAGAAAGTGAAACTCGTTAAGAAGAATGTTATACATGAAAGTCACCAAAAATGATTTTTCGACAATTCTGGATATCTTTTCGCCAATTTAAAAAAAATCAGCGCGAGAACTTCCACAATGAAAAGAACGACCATGTAGAAAAACTACAGAAGTGATTAATATGTGACCGATAAAATCTAATCTAAAGTTGTTTAAAACTCAAGTGAATATTCTTTAAAATAGTCATCAAATGCGTCAATTCAGGACATTCTTTTATCGTGCTAGCACCTACCGCAAACATGTAACATGGAACTTAAATTATAATTTGATTTGATCTTTAAACTATCTTGTACGCTATCGTATAAATGAATGCTTAATCAACTGTATAAGTAAAATAAGTTTATCTTTTCATCTTAAACCGATATAATAGTTGAAAACATTATGAAATATACCCTAATGTCTCATGTATAACACACACTTTTTTCAGCCAAAACTTGATCAAAAGTGTGTGTGTGTGTGGGTGGGGGGGTTGCGTGTTGTACATAGGACAAAAATTTTACTCCATTTTTTCAAGCCGTGATTCTGGATACCATGGGAGTAGTGACTGCCGATATAGCGTGTTATGCAAGTTGTATGAGTGTTTACTAAATTTACAGCATCAAAAATATCTTATTCTTAGGGGGTTTTCCCATGTATAGAAATATTTATCCTCTCTTACACTATTTCTTGCATCAAACAAGATTATATATCGCCAGTGTATTCGCCATTACGTAAGCAGCAACATGTTGACTCGGCGCGAAGTCAATGTTTGTTTAACAATTTCCGCAGGCAGAAGCATGCACCTGTCTCGTGTCGGACATCACAGGGTGTTTTCAACTGCATGTAAATAAGGAATTATTCTTATTTTATTAAACTTAATTCCTGTGTGTCCAGTTATGCAGTTAAACGTTATTGCTTTACATAGACACTGCTAAAATTATATCGATCATTTGTACGACTTGACAATGACGATATATAACATACAAACGTTTCTTCACAATGTTTATTTAAACAACAATCAAAGGGTTTGACTATAATTAATGAATTAAATCATTTCTTTTGATGTTGTTTTGGTTTATATCTGCAAACATTATGACTTTTAAGCACGAAGCTCGGTTGCCGTTCTTCTCTACGTATGATGATTTTCAATTTCTCCGATGTTGTATAAGGAACTCTTGTGAAGTGTCAAATAATATTTGATACCGCCCATGTAAATCATACCGTCCTCTTAAAGTAAAATTGTTAGAACTTTGACTCTAATATCGCTTGGGCAATGTTCCGATTACGAAATTACAGTAATTACGCTTGGGTTATAAAATTATCATTGAACATCGATAGGGCCAAAAAAAAAGTTGTGTGTTTAGGGTAACCCGACCTAACCTACAAAAATGCCCCGATCCTACCATTTTTAGATGCCGGTTTTTATCCGATGGTGATTTTTATATTATTTCTATTAAAACCCCATTTTTAAATATGACACAAACAAACATTCTTAGGATTCATGCAGAAAAAAAAATAAAATAAATTAAAATAAATCCCTAACTACTTAATTTTTTCATCAGTGTTACCCTAAACACATAAAAAATTGTTTATAGGCCCGATAAAGGAAAAATGGCGGCCGTTGATTTTCATCGTCTGTGCTATGTTCCGATCACAAAAACATAGGTAATCACAGATTACAAAGCTCACCGAAACGAGACATCACCCTTATGAGACATCACCTTTATGAGACCACCTTTATCATATTATATGAAAATCATACTTTATGATCTTGGATATTCATGGATTCTGCTTTGACACAATATTATATATCATCTGTTAAAAAATTGTATGATAATTATATGTTCATATGTTAATCAATACAATAATATCAAATTAAATATTGCATCCTATCATATTTACAATATATATCAAATCAAACAATAAAATACTGTAGTAAACAATGATGAGATATAATACTGTAACGTATGACATTGTATTGTGTTATACGTTATTGTATTTGATCACATAATACAATATACTAATATAAAATACAATATAGTATTATATTACAATATCATGTTACATAATATAGCATTGACTGATTTATTTTTGACGTCGTCGCGTCAATTACTGCCGTCAGGTGAGCAGACAAATTGAATAACGCACGTTAGCGCGTTATGATAATTTGTCTGCTCACCTGACGGCAGTTACTGACACGACGACGTCAAAAATAAATCATTTAATGCTCATATTTACATTCCCTTACCGATGAAATCATTTATTTACTAAAATAAATCGATATAAATTGCAGATCACGTAGGGAGTAAATTGGTTACAGCAAGAACAGCTGATTATAAAACTGGTTTAAACTGGTTATCACGTTAGACTTTTGAGATGAGATCGACGAGCATGAAAATATAATCCATGAAAAATAACTCTTGAAATTTTGCTTTTAATAATAAAGTCTTTTTGTTGAATAATTGTAAAACATCATGTTTTGACAACATTAATAAAATATATTTCTTCACCTATAACATAGAAATCACTGTTTGAGACTACTTATGTAAATTACTTGAAAAATCATACACAGTGAATAGGAGTTGCATTTAGAGGCATTTAAACATCACAGAATTCAATGGAAAAAAAATTAGTAGAATGTAAATATTACATCATAACATTGAAACATATTATATTATATTGTATAATATAGTATGATACTGTATGATACTGTATCATTTTTGATACATAATACAATATTGTATCATATGACACAATATAATTTGATAAAACATTGAATCATATCAAATGATAAAATATCATGTGAGTAACTAAAATATTATATTAAAGAATATACAATATTGTATCATAGGACACAATATTATATTTTGCAATATCTTATGTAATAGTATCATGTTATAAAATAGCAAATTAATAATACAATATAATTTTATACAATATTGTATCAAAATATACAATACTATACATAATAATATCATGATACAATATCATATAATAAAATATCAAAAAAATTGATACAATATCATATCGTATCATTTAACCTTTTATAATATAACATATGATATTATATTTTATCATATTAAACAATATTGTTTCATATCATACAATACTATAACATAGGAATCATGTTATATCAGTTATCAACAAACACATCTATCTTTGGAGCAGGTTTAAGAGAGGTGGGAGATTTCTTTAGCATCTTTGATAATTGAGATCAGGCTCTGCATTTGAAGCAACATCTGCGTTTCATTTAATATAGAGTTAAATCAACTATGCAAGCTATCATCTATAAAACATGTGACCTGTTCCAGAAAACTAAACCTCATCCAGCATCCGAAACCTATGGCTCAGATTCAGCACTCAAGCCTGTCTGGTGCATCAGTATTATAAGACACACCATCCATGAAAGTTTGGTGAAGTCAAATCAGCAGTAACTTAGATATTGCTATCAAAGGGCACCTGCAACAAAAACTTTAACCTGGTTCAACAACCTTAACCTCCTCCAGCATCAGCACTCAGGCCTGTTTGGTGCATCACATAATAAGACACATCATCCATGCAAGTTTGGTGAAGAACGGACCAGCAGTAACTTAGATATTGCTATCTGATGAAAAGTGCTACCAGTATTAAAGTGTCATTTATCAATGAAATTGACCAATATCCTCAAAATGAATGCATTAAATATTTTAGCAATTTATACCCCTCAAATAACCAGCCAAACCCCAGGTTCTCCCTTTATTTCAAAGTTTTGACTGGGTCTTTCCTTCAAAACTATCACCAGCCACATTGTGTGTCTATGTAGACATATTAACTCGTTCATGTACGATTCTCACATCTGTTTAGACCTCAACCCCTGTCTCAGGGGTCATAAATTTCACAATTTAGGTAAAAGACATCATGGAACTCATAACTATGCATTTAGTTTTTAACAAATATGAATGGGAGAAGAGATGAAGATATTTTAATATTAAATACATTTTACTATATGGCCCCACCCTAAAGCCTAAAACCCCTGGCCCAGGGCCCTGAATTTCCCAATTTTGATAAAGGGCTTCATGGACATTTTAACCATGCATTCATTTTTTTTTTCGCACATATGTGGAAAAAGGAAATATGATTTTTTAAAATTTGATTTTCCTTTTTTTTTTTTGCTCATTTGGCCTCAATTGTGGCGCCCCATGGGGTGATAGAGCCATGAATTTCATAACTTAGATTCCTCTTACTGTATAGATGCTTCTAACCGAAATGGTAACAATTGGCCCTATAGTTTTCAAGAAGAAGTTAGAAATGTAAAATTGTTAACCCACAATGCATGACGCACACCACTACGACAGACGAAAACCAATTGCAATAGGTCACCTGAGTGACTCAAGTGACCTAAAAATCAATTATTTTCACTTACCTGACACAAGATAGGAAAGCTTTAATACAATAAAGCATAACAAGCATTTCATAAAATGCATGATTAGCATTTATCCTGTAAAATAAAAAAAGAAAGAATTAGCACGCTTCATTTCAATAGAGTGTGTTCAGTTAAAATATTAAGTTTAGAAAAAAATCCCTATACAAGTACTGTACTTCATATTTTGAACTTGGGTATTTTCCGTTATTTCATATAGAGCTCTTTTTCTTTAGAAAATAATTACGGTCTAAAACTGCCCATGACCATCGAGTCCTCTTAAGGTGGAAGGGACACCTCCATTGTGACCTACTGTTTATCGAAATAAACAGTTAAATCAAGTGTGATTTTATAAGCAGTTTCTCTCCCGAAAAGAACACTAATAGCGTAGCATACTAGGTTACAGGCTTCGCTTCGAATCTGTAAGTCACGAGTTTGAATCCCGCTGGGGTTTTTAAAACTTTTACCTTTCTAAAAAAATTTAAACATTTTTTTTTCTAAATACTGTAAATTTTAAAAATGTTAAACTGGTGAAAGTATTTTAATTATAATGTACTTTTTATTCCACATTAATATTGACAGATATCCCATATAATCTGCAAATAATTTTTATATATCAAAATGTTGCAAGCCCTTACGCTTTTTATTTTAGAACATTGGTAGTACAATTATAAACAAGATCTTTTCTTCAAAACGGTTGGATCTACCTATACTTGTTCAGTGCTTGAGGTGAATATGACGTCACAGCGGAAGTGACTCTACTAGCGTCTGCAGTGATCGGAGGAGGAAGGATGCCTCTCTTTATGGCAGCCGTGTATATTGTATTTTTGACAATTTACAGTTAAGGTATTCAATGTATAACGACCATATTTTGTAGCTAATAAATGAATGGTTTGATATTCTTAATCATGATATCACTGTGAAGATGATATCAAATAAAAATACTTCACCAAAGGATTTTTCAAAATTTTGATTATGGTCCAACTAATTACACCTTGAATTTTGCATTGAAGTGAATAGACAACGTATGTTTTTTTAAGCTATTTTAAAAAGTAACTTAAATTTCGTGAAATTCATGCATAAACTTTCTCTTTATTGAAATATGAAATAAAATGAATCCGTTACATAAGATATTTTGACGAAATCAAAATTTTCTTTTTTTCATCAAGGGGAGATAACTCTTTAAAAAAAGTTTTAAGGTGCAAAATGACTGGCTCCTTATATGTTCTCAGTCATGTGAACTTGGTTCATTTCACCTTCATTGCTATTTAGCAATACATAGTTAACTAGTTTAAAATGGTTCAAAATTGTTCAATATCCCTTCATTATACATTAAACACCTTAACTGAGCGGTTTTTTTCTGTAGTAAAGTTCACGCGGTGGATGAAATGTGCAAAGTTAGTCAAATTGACATGGTAGAACTGCCAAGGCTTGACATCGGAAGTTTCGGTAACGTTAGAGAATGAAACGAGGAATGTGAAATTTATGCTAGCTTGTGTTAAATACTGCAATATTTTGGTTACATATTGCCTGAGCTTTATTTGAAGTGAAAGAATATTTATTCCCTTTGGATCTTTTACTAATTTCTTCTGCGAGATTGAACTGGAAAAATAGGGGGGGGGGTAGTCACTCCTGGCACTATTACGCATGCGCTAACATATACTGCAGAAATAAAGAGAGATTAAACGAAATGAAAAAGAAACCCAATGATGGACCACATCGCTCACCTGAGCAACACTGGTTTTATATGGGTGTTCAAAGGATGTTGTGCCATGTGGCCCCTCGGTAGATTAACCAACAAGAGGCCCATGGGCCACATCGCTCACCTGATGAACAATAGGTATGATAAACACAGCTTAATGGGGTCATAAAACAAACTATCTGGACAATGTACAATAATACATGTAGATCCTGTATAAATAAAATCCATTTTTCCCCTAGATATTCTTATGTTTACAATCATTAGTCTCTTTTCTAACAGGATGATTTATAGTCATATCATATAATGAGTATTGCAGTTCTCAAAAATATCCTTAACAATAGTTTATAAATGGGATATAAACCTACATCAAACTCTGAACCTTCTTGTGAGGCCAAAGAATTGTCCTGGTGCCAAAGTCTTAGGGGGTTTAGTTTCTGAGAAGAAGATTTTTAAAGATTTACTCTATATATTCCTATGTAAAACTTAAATCCCCCATTGTGGCCCCACCTTACCCGCGGGGGTCATGATTTTCACAACTTTGAATCAACACTCTATGATGATGCTTTCACACAAGT
Source organism: Magallana gigas (assembly GCF_963853765.1). Lineage (NCBI taxonomy): Eukaryota > Metazoa > Mollusca > Bivalvia > Ostreida > Ostreidae > Magallana > Magallana gigas. The sequence goes on from NC_088854.1 coordinate 49,677,002, forward strand.
TTCAGCTTTCCTGGCTGATTAGTTTCTGAGAGGGATCTACTCTATATATTCCTATGTAAAATTTCGACCCCCCTCCATTTGTGGCCTAACCCTACCCCCGGGGGTCATGATTTCCACAACTTTGTATCTACACTACCTGAGGATGCTTTCACACAAGTTTCAGCTTACCTGGCTGATTAGATTCGGAGAAGAAGATTTTTAAAGATTTACTCTATATATTTTCATGTTAAACTTCGACCCCCCATTATGGCCCCACCATACCCCCAGGGGTTTTAATTTTCACAACTTGGAATCTACACTACCTTAGAATGCTTCCACACAAGTTTCAGCTTTCCTAGCTGATTAGTTTCTGAGAAGGATTTACTCTATATTTTCCTATGTAAAATTTCGACCCCCCCATTGTGGCCCCACCCTACCCCCGGGGGTCATGATTTTCACAACTTTGTATCTACACTACCTGAGGATGCTGTCACACAATGTTCAGCTTTCCTGGCTGATTAGATTCTGAGAAGATTTTTAAAGATTTACTCTATATATTCATATGTTAAACTTCGACCCCCATTATGGCCCCACCATACCCCCAGGGTTTTAATTTTCACAACTTGGAATCTACACTACCTGAGAATGCTTCCACACAAGTTTCAGCTTTCCTGGCTGATTAGTTTCTGAGAAGGATTTACTCTATTTTCCTATGTAAAATTTCGACCCCCCATTGTGGCCCCACCCTACCCCCGGGGGTCATGATTTACACAACTTTGTATCTACACTACCTGAGGATGCTTTCACACAATTTTCAGCTTTCCTGGCTGATAGTTTCTGAGAAGAAGATTTTTAAAGATTTACTCGATATATTCCTATGTAAAACTTCGACCCTCCATTGTGGCCCCACCCTACCCGCGGGGGTCATGATTTTCACAACTTTGAATTTACACTACATGATGATGCTTTCACACAAGTTTAAGCTTTCCTGGCTGATTAGTTTCTGAGAAGAAGATTTTTAAAGATTTACTCTATATATTCCTATGTAAAACTTCGACCCCCCATTGTGGCCCCACCCTACCCGCGGGGGTCATGATTTTCACAACTTTGAATCTACACTACCTGAGGATGCTTCCACACAAGTTTCAGCTTTCCTGGCTGATTAGTTTCTGAGAAGAAGATTTTTAAAGATTTACTCTATACAGACCCTGAAACGCACTACTACACCAAAAAAGCGTGCGACTTTCGTGCGAGAAACGTTTCGGATAAACCGTTTAGCGTTTCGTGTAAACCGTTTAGCGTTGCGTGTGAATCGTGAAGCGTTTCAGGTAAACCGTTTAGCGTTTCGGGCAAAGCGTGCAGCGTTTCGGGCAAAGCGTGCAAATCGTTTCGGGCAAAGCGTGCGAGAACCGTGTGAAACGTTCATCAGATTTCATTCGGAACTCTCTGACAATTTAATTGTTTCAAAATAGTGCTCGTGTTAAACATTACTTTAAACTGTTTGTGATTGGCAAAACTCCTTTGAGATATTCTCTTGAAAAAAATCTATAAGAAATGATATACTTATCTTTTAACAAAATTGAATTAATTTTTAACAAACAAAAGAAAAGTACGCGTATTGAAAGAAGACTAGATACTGAAACTATTCGGCTGTGTACAACCAGTACATATAAACTCGGACATCGGGTAAGACATGCACCTGGCTGAACCTGTCAATCAAACTCTGTGTATTCGTTTTCATTGGATGGTCACGCGTCTCTTTTTTTGTCAATAGCCAATGAAAATTTAATGATTTCAAGGCAGTCGGAATCAGAATTTGGTGATGCACACAATTTCAATGATAGATTATTTAACATTAATTTGAACAAAATTAAATGATAACATAGAAAGAAGATATACTGTTCATTTCTATGAAATGCGGGAAGTAAATTCTTCTGAATCCCGATTAAAAATATTTCTACAAGTTATTATTTTAATTATTTAAACACTGATAACAGAAAACAACAAGTATTTAACACACTGAAATTTTCCTAAAATGTACACATGCAATTAATTATTATGGGAATCTATATGTAGGGTACTTAATTCAAATAGATAATGATAGATATATTGTACGCCGTTCTGCGGGGCGCCAGTTATCTATACGAATATTGAGACAAAAATCTGAATCATTTTTTATGTTTTGTTCTTTCCGAAATCCGAAATAGTAATGAGAACTTTCTTTATTGTTTAATCCATTGATTTTTTCTGTGATATTATGTACGGAACATTTATTTATGCGAATGATTCGACATTAAAAAAAAAAAAAATAATCGGTTATTTATAGCATTTTCTAACTTATGTGACTAATTTTATTTTACACAACTTTCAAAATTATCAATGTAAATAATTACAGGTTTATTTACAGTTAGTATTTTTACATCGTATTCTCTGAAACCAATAAAAATATTAATGTGAGAAGAAAAAACAAATCCCGGCAAATACTAAAAACCGATTTTAGTTTGTAATCATACGGATTTTATTTTTGGTATTGAATATTGTGTTACGGTAACTTTTTACTCTGGAATATTTATTATTAACGGGACTAATAAGAATCATGGATATTACTTTTGAGCAATAAATATATTTATAGAAGTAATATGTTTGGCTAATTCTGTGAATAAATAATTTTTTTTTTAAATATAAGTACCAAATTAATTTAATTAATCAGTTCAATACTTATGTACATATATGTTTCTAATATCAGTATTTCTATTATTTCGTGTTTTCTTAAAATTACTTCTTAATAAGAGAGTCAGGGTAAAAATCCGAGAGGACCCGAATCGATCAGGATAAAAGCGTGTCCAAAGCAAGTGTAAAGCGAGCAAATCGTTTCGTGCGAGAATCATTCGTGTAAACCGTTCAGCGTTTCGTGTAAATCGTTTAGTGTTCGGGCAAAGCGTGCAGCGTTTCGTGTAAACCGTTCAGCGTTTCGTGTGAACAGTTTAGTGAGCGTGCAGTGAGCATGTGGTGTAGTAGTACGTTTCAGGGTCTGTATATTCATATGTTAAACTTCGACCCCCCATTGCGGCCCCACCCTACCCCCGGGGGTCATGATTTTCACAACTTTGAATTTACACTACCTGAGGAGGCTTCCACACAAGTTTCAGCTTTCCTGGTTATATGGTTCATGAGAAGAAGATTTTTGAAAATTTCTCAAAAATTTTCATAAATTCCTAATTATCTCCCTTTGCAAAAAGATGTGATCCTTAATTTTCACAACTTTGAATCCCCTTAGGCTAAGGATGCTTTGTGCCAAGTTTGGTTGAAATTGGCCCAGTGGTTCTTGAGAAGATGTTGAGAATGCGAAAAGTTTACAGACAGACGGACGAACGGACAGACGGAAGACAGACCAATTGTGATCAGAATATCCGAATTTTACACTTATTTTAGCATATACTTAATCTTTGACATATTTACCTTTATGGAATACCATTTTTACCGAAAATTATATGCAATAAGATTATATGCAATATAAATAACTAAATTTCCAGTTGGTGTTCACGGTTAACTTCCAGTTCCCTTTATTTTAGCCCCCCCCCCCCCCCAAATCACTTTATAAAAAGATTTTAAAATATGAGACAATAAAGGTACATTTTCTCACTCCACTACTAGTAATCGTATATTATTTTAAAAAATCCTTTATGTGAAAGAAGAAAAGTGTACCCCAATGCACCAAATAAATGCAATCAATTCCTCAAATTAAAACCATTGAAAAATTTAATTGGCCTTCTCCTTTATAAACGGTTGTCATCTACCAGGCATGAAATCATTTTGTATGACGTTTCATATCCTTACTCACTTGATTGAAGAATAAACTCAACAGAAAAATGTTGTCACATGTGTTAAAGAGCTATAATTCAAATCAATGTATTGGCAGGCATGTCGTTCTATTGCACCAAGGCCCACCCATTTTTTCATCTTTATTTTAAAAAAAACAACAAATGTCTACAAACAAAGATGATTTCCCGTTGCAATAATTTTTTTTAAGAACATCGATAATGCTTTTATTCTCTTAATAATGATGTGTCAGGACTATGGAAACTGTTTAAAAGGCGTCGTTGTCATATACTTCGAAAAAATATCAAAAATCAAAGGCCTGAAGGCCTGAGCGGCGCATCGCATTGAGGGTAGATTAGCTGCAATAATGGAGCCCTCTCCCGATTTTTTTCTTTTGGGAGGGCTACAACTCCATAGGATCTCCGTAATGGTGCAAGTGTGATTCACTCCTACAACGATTTCGTCTCAAATCGTATATAAATGACAATAACATTTGTATTTCTTACCTGAACTCAAACATTGTAGATGTCTATGGCATAAATTAATCAAAAATATCAAGTATAGTCCATATATCGGTTATTTTTCGTGTATGTCAACAACATAAGTTGAATTTGTCCGCCATGTTTACTGACCTTGACCGGTATTATTTTTGGACAGCCAATCAGAATTCAGGAGCGGATCTTGAACGGAATATAGGAATTCCCCTATTATAAACATAATTTATAACACGGTAGATATGAATTTCTATTATATAACATTTCCTTAAATGATGTTTTAGTGATAGAAGGAGGTACTTGATCGATTATCTACACTGACAATTATGGCTGCTGAAAAAGACGACTGGTAAACATGCTGATGTGTTTTATCTGGTTTTGATTTATATACGGTTAGTTTGTTCAACCTGAATTAAAAAACCATTTTATATAAAGGAAGTCAAATATAAAATCAAGACCGAAGTCAGTCGCATTAAAAAAAATAATTTTGCACCGTACGTTACGGAAATCCTATGGAATTGACCTCTCCAGTAAAAATCAGATATAAAAAAAAAATCGGAGAGGGCTACATTATTGCAGCTAAGGGTAGCTAATTAAAAACATCCCTACAATATCGCCATTCTACATGGGGAAGGTGGCGCGCTTTTCCTCATTCAGTTGGAAATCGTCTTATTCGTTTTACCAAGTGATAAAATATGAAATTTGTTCCTAGCTATAGGAAGACAGCCACTTACTCTCATTTTAATGTAAAGATTTTATATACGAAATAATTACATTCTTTTACCTCCGATATTCAAACAATTAACGTCACCGCTTTTAAATTGAAGAATCAACTGTTGTTATGCAAATTATCTCATCGGTTGACTGGTCCTCTGTCCCTATCATACATTGCAGGCATTGCCAGTCTATCTCACCTGCGTATTAATCTTTGTTTTGTTCTTTAATTGATGTTGATGCTTTTTCAATGTGTAAAGGAGATATCTGTTGTAATGATTTGTTGATATTTTTAAAACGCGTACTGAATATATGTTCCTGGTTGAAAATACGTAACAATCAGAACGGCACTATATATTCAATGGTGCATTGATACTTGAGTTCTATGACGCCGCTTGTATATAAACCGAGAGAAGCGAGCTGACAGCAATGAGGCTGATAGCGATGCGCCTCAAAAAAAGATCGGGGAATAAGATGGTACAACTGATCATTTATTATAGTCGTAAAATACAACTTCAATTTAATATTAAAAAAATTTAATTAAAATTAATATATTTAATACGTTATAATACAAGTTTACAAAAGGGTAATTTCTAACTATATTCAGTTTGAAATTTTCAAAAAATGATAAGAAAAAAATAATAAATCCTAAAGTGTTGGTGGTATTGAACCTACAACCTAGAAACCTATCTTCTATAAAGTTACCTAATGTCTGATGCTCTAACCAATGAGCCATTTTATTCACAACAAAGTGTGTTGTTTAAATGCTTTATGAGAGTTGGCCACGAATTTACGGACTTACGGACTACGTATTATTTTTCTAAAACGTTCAATTGTTGGGCTACAAAATGACATTTTTAAAACATAGTCGTTCATCTCTCCACATTTTTGGTGATTAAAATGGGTGTAAATTCCATTAAACCGCAATTAGACTATACCAAAACTATGGAGTTCAGACCCACTTTATGAAAGAAAAGGCATTGAAGTTATAAAAATGACATTATTTGGAGGTTCTGAGACACATACACCAGTTTGAATCAACCTATTACAAGTATTTAAAATACTTAAGGGTTACAAACCGATTTTAAATATACATTGTTAGGGTTTTCCGTTTTCAACGGAAAACCCTTCTGTTATTCTACGGTTTCTTTTTCTTTATTAGGGTCTTCCGTCTTCAGCGGAAGACCCTTCTATTATTCTATTGTTTCTTTTTCAATTTTATTATTATTAGGGTCTTCCGTCTTCAGCGGAAGACCCTTCTATTATTCTATTGTTTCTTTTTCACTTTTCTTATTATTCTTAATTCTTTTTTTTTTCTTACCGATTTTGTGCAGCGAATTTCTCGGAGATGGTTCGTTCGATTTTCTTTAAATTTTCAGGGCTAATGTATTCTTATCTGAAGTTTGTACCGCCATAAGAATTTTTCAAGATTAACTTCCGGTCGGAAGTTATCGCCGTTTTACGATTTTTAAAAGTCAATTTTGTCTGTCAGGTTTCTCAAAAACGAGTTAAGATAGAGGGTTCAAATTTTCAGAGATGATAGATCTTCTGTTTTTCTTGGGCACCTCGGTCAAATGAATGTCTGCCGTCACTTCCGGTTGTCACCGGAAGCAAATTAAAAAAAAATAATTTTTCAACTTTTTTGTTTCAAAATAATATTTAGTAGAATTGATAGTAACCCTTTCACTGATTTAGAATATGTAATTTGTTTTAAAATCTATCAATGCGTTCTCGAGATATTAAGCATCAAAGTCCTGAAGCGATACTCCGAGTAGCTCAGTCGTTAGAGTCGTGGACATCGCCCAGGCGACCCGGGTTCGAGGCCTCAGTGCCGAATTTTTCCCCCTCCTTTTGTGCTTAGATCTGATTTATTTATCATCAAAATGATGGATTCTGTTCTTTTCCGTTTTGATTTTGTAAAAGAAGTTACGATAATAGCGCTTTTTCCCGTATTTGTGTATTGAGATCCACAGCTATGTATTCATACTGAAATTAAGTTAACATGTTGAACAAAATCAATAGTTACATCATTAAAACAACGCTTATACATTGTTCTAACGTATATATTTCATTTAGAAATTCTGTAATGTGTGATATATAGAATTTAAATGTTCCCCATTTAATAAAGAAGTCAACGACCGACCACCCCCCCCCTCCCATACATAAAACCAATTAGTTTTTCTGGTCCGATTTTACTTGATCTTTGATCTTTGACCTTTAACTTCAACTTAGTACCATTCTAAATTACTGTACTAATTACTAGACCAATTCGTTTATTATTAACAGAGTTATGATCTTTTTGGCATTTGAGTTTCAACTGTCGTGTTTGACATGTACTGTAGAGAACAAGAGGCCAATTGGCCTTAACGGTCACCTGAGTAGCATATATCCAATACACAAACTTGTCATGGAGTCTCATATATGCATCTAATTAATTAGGTTTCATACTGGAGTAGAAAAATTATAAATTTGTAATGACAACCACATATAATTCAAAAAGAACTGTGAAACCTATAATTTTGGTGAAAAACTAAAAGATCTGGTCTACAAAATAATGAATTTAGTTTTCCTTTCAGGTGTGTGTGAGTAAAGAAGATAATTTCTTAACGTTATATGCATTAGCATCTATACATCCATTTTGGCCCTGCCCTAGAGTCAAAACCCATACCCCAGGGGACATGAAAATTAAAATTTCAGTAGAGGACTTCCTGGTAAACATAATTATTAGTCGGTTTTTTTATACAGATGTGTGAGAATAGAGAAGAAGATTTTTAAACATTATATGCATTAACACTTAATTGCCATATTGCCCCCCCCCCCCCCCCCCTCATGTCCTGAACCCCTGACCCAGGGGCCATGAATTTCACAATTTAGGTAAAGGAGATTGTGGATATCATAACCATGTATTCAGTTTTTTGCCCACATGTGTGGGAGTAGAGAAGAAGATTTTTTAAGATTTAAATCATTTTTACTATATGGCCATATTGGCCCCACCCTAGAGCATGAACACCTAACAAAGGGGTCATGAATTTCACAATTTTAGTATAGAGCCTCATGGACATCATAATCATGCATTTAGTTTTTAACAAATATATATGGGAGTAGAGAAGAAGATTTTCTAAGATTTAATACATTTTTACTATTTGGCCATATCGGCCCCACCCTAGAGCCTGAACCCCTGACCCAGGGGTCATGAATTTCACAATTAAAGTAGAGGGCTTCATGGACATCATAACCATGCATTTAGTTTTTAACAAATATATATGGGAGTAGAGAAGAAGATTTTCTAAGATTTAATACATTTTTACAATTTGGCCATATTGGCCCCACCCTAGAGCCTGAACCCCTGACCCAGGGGTCATGAATTTCACAATTTAGGTAGAGGGCTTAATGAACATCATAATCATGCATTTAGTATTTAACAAATATATATGAGAGTAGAGAAGAAGATTTTCTAAGATTTAATACATTTTTACATATTGGCCCCACCCTAAAGCCTGAACCCCTGACCGACGGGTCATGAATTTCACAATTTAGGTTGAGGGCTTCATGGACATCATTATCATGCATTTAGTTTTTAACAAATATATATGATAGTAGAGAAGAAGATTTTCTAAGATTTAATACATTTTTACTATTTGGCCATATTGGCCCCACCCTAGAGCCTGAACACCTGACCCAGGGGTCATGAATTTCACAATTAAGGTAGAGGGCTTCATGGACATCATAACCATGCATTTAGTTTTTAACACATATATATGGGAGTAGAGAAGAAGATTTTCTAAGATTTAATACATTTTTACTATATGGCCATATTGGCCCCACCCTAGAGCCAGAACCCCTGACCCAGGGGCCATAAATTTCACAATTTTGGTAGAGGGCCTCATGGACATCATAACCATGCATTCAGTTTTTTCCTCACTTGTGTGGAAGTAGAGAAGAAGATTTTTGAAAATTTGGCTTTTTTTGCATATTTGGCCCCGCCCGTGGCACCCCAGGGGTGGTAGAGCCATAAATTTCACAATTTAGATTCTTCTTACCATAGAGATGCTTCACACCAAAAATGGTAACGATTGGCCTGGTAGTTTTCAAGAAGAAGTTAAAAATGTAAAATTGTTAACGCACGACGCACGACGCACGACGACGGACGAAGACCAATTGCAATAGGTCACCTGAGTGACTCAGGTGACCTAAAAATTCTAACTCCCGAGCCCTACACCCAATCCTTATGAAAATTCGTGTAAATATACCTCGGACCCCATTCTTATTGTCTGCCAAATATGCAGCGGATTGAACAATTACGAACAAATTCCTGAGATCACGCGGCGAGTATAGCCTTTACGAGGACTTAAAATTTACACAGTACAAGGGATGTAAGCAGCCGCGTAATATTTCTGTTGCATGTATATTTCTTGTTTTCCGTTTAGTCTGTATCTACGATAGCGTGTGAACTACTTATGAATGTTAGAACTGAGGAAATCACTATCATCAATTTTCTACCGAATAAATTTACGTGTTACTCATATCGTTATTTCTACATTTATAAAGATTTTAACAATCCTGTTGAAATAAAACAGTCAAAGATAATAGTAAACGACAAAAAAAAAATCTCAACACTGAAATACATGTGTAAAATGCATCAGATATTGTTTTAGGACTTCCCCTAATTGTCGTTAACCGAATCCGAGATCCACACCTCAAAATTCTACTTTCGATTTATTTACGACGAAAATTAAGCTCGGGCATTTTCACCCCCCCCCCCCCTCCAGACACAAACACGCATAAATATTTCAAATGACCTCGCACTGTTACCAAACCTGAGTAGTCAGACATCTTACACGTTGTTTTTCATCCCATACAGAAATTCAGCTCCTGTCCCGGGCGAAAACGCCCCAAAATCAAAGAAAAATTCGGGAATTATTTCGCGTCAGCCATGTTTTGACGTGAACCTTCGCTGATAACTGTTATGACACCTGCATAGTTTTTGTGTTCTAATAATCTCGCCAGAACCAAGCTAAAATTTCTTCTTTCTCTCTATTTCTTTCTCTCCATTTTTTTTAAACTAAAATATTTAAGATGAAGGGGTTTTTGGGCTGTAGAACAAGTTGAAAAACACTCTTCTATTAAGATTTAGACAAAAACAAACCTTTATTATTCTAGTTTCTTTTTCACTTTTCTTATTATTAGGGTCTTCCGTCTTCAGCTTATTCTTTTTTTTCTTACCGATTTTGTGCAGACGATTTCTCGGAGATGGCTGGGTCGATTTCGCTCAAATTTTCAATATTAACGTGCTTTTATCTAAACCTGATACTTCTTTTTTTATTTTTTGAAAATACACTTCCGGTCAGAAGTTATCGTCCGTTTACGATTTTAAAAAGTCAATTTTGTCTGTCAGGTTTCTCAAAAAAAAATTTATTTTTTAATATTTTTTTTGGAAATTACAGTGACCCTCTCACAGATTCAGAATTTGTAATTTGTTTAAAAATTGATCAACGCGTTCTCAAGATATTAGGCATCAAAATCCTGAAGCGAGAGTCCGAGTAGCTCAGTCGATAGAGTCGTGGACATGGCCCAGGCCACCCGGGTTCAAGCCTCGAGTGCCGCAAATGTTTTTTTTTACTAATTTTCGCTTAGATTACGTTTTTATCTTTGAATTGGTAAGTTTGATCTTATCTAATCAAAAATCGGACGGAAGACCCACTCGTTGCTCGCAACGAGATCGAATCTAGTTATTCTATTTTTCCTTACACATTTTGTGCAGGCGATTTCTCGGAAACGGCTGATTCGATTTCCTTCAAATTTTCACTGATGATGCCTCGTTATATGAAGTTTGTACCCCCTGACATTTTATCTAAATTCACTTCTGGTCGGAAGTTATCGTCAATAAACGATTTTTTAAAGTCAATTTTGTCTTTCAGGTTTCTCAAAAACGAGTATAGATATAGGGCTGAAATTTTCAGAGATGATAGATCTACCGTTTTTCTGGTGCACCTTAGTCAAGAGAATGTCTGCCGTCACTTCCGGTCGTCACGGGAAGGAAATTTGAAAAATTGAATTTTTCGACTTTTTTATTTTTTAGTATTTTTCTTTGAAATTGTTACACCTTATAGTGACCCTCTTACTGATTGAGAATATGTAATTTGTTTTAAAATCGATCAAGGCATTCTCGAGAAATTAAGCGTCAAAGTTCTGAAGCGAAAGTCCGAGTAGCTCAGTCGATAGAGTCGTGGACATGGCCTAGGCGACCCGGGTTCAAGTCCCGAGTGCCGCAATTTTTTTTTTCTCTATCTTTCGCTTCGATCTACGATTTTATCTTTGAATTGATAAGTTTAATCTAATCTATTCAAAAATCGGACGGAAGACCCACTCGTTGCTCGCAACGAGATCGCATCTAGTTATTATACTTTTTTTTTCTTTTACTGACTTTTTTGGAGCGTTATTTTTCAGAAACTATTCAACCGATTTACACCAAATTTTTAGGAGTTATAAAGCATCAATGTCGCTACTGATTATTAAAATTTCAAATAATTACGTCACTTCCGGTTTCAGATATGGACGATTTTGTAAATTTTTAAGGGTCATTTTGTCCACGCATCTCCTCTGAAACTAATCATGATAAAAGCTTGAAATTTGCAGGATTGTAGATGAATGTCTGTAGATTTCCCTCTATGCTTCCAATTGCAAAACATAGGTAATCACAGATTACAAAGCTCACCGAGACGAGACATCACCCTTATGAGACTTCACCTTTATGAGACCACCTTTATCATATTAAATGAAAATCATACTTTATGATCTTGGATATTCATGGATTCTGTTTTGACACAATATCGTATATCATCTGTTAAAAAATTGTATGATAATCATATGTTCATATGTTAATCAATACAATAATATAAAATGAAATATTGCATCCTATCATATTTACAACAAATATCATATAATACAATAAAATACCATAATAAACAATGATGAGATATGATATTGTAACGTATGATATGACATTGTATTGTGTTATACATTATTGTATTTGATCAAATAATACAATATCATAATATATAAAACAATATAGTATTATATTACAATATCATATTCATAATACATCATAACATTGAAACATATGATATTGTATTGTATAATATAGTATGATATTGTATGATACTGTATCATTTTTGATACATAATATGATATTGTATCATATGATACAATATTATTTGATACAACATTATATCAAATCAAATGATACAATATTATGTGATAAAGTAAAATATTATATAATACAATATTATATTATACATATTGTATCATATGATACAATAATATATTTTACAATATCATACAATACAATTTCATGTGATGTTATAATATATCATATTATAAACCAATATCATATTATACAATATCGTATGATACAATATTATATAATATAACAGTATCATATTATACAATTTCATGTGATATAATTCTATATTACAGAAACTAATATCATATCATACAAAATCGTATGATACAATATTATAGAATATACAATATAGTATCATAGGATACAATATTATATTTTGCAATATCTTATGTAATAGTATCATGTGATTAAATAATAAATTAATAATACAATATAATATTATACAATATTGTATCATAATATTCAATGCTATACATAACGATATCATGATACAATATCATAACATAAAATATCAAAAATAATTATACAATATCATATCGTATTATATAACTTTTTATAATTATATTACATATGATATTATATTGTATCATATTAAACAATATTGTTTCATACCATACAATACTATAACATAGGAATCATTTCATATCACATCTATCTATCGAGCAGGTTTGAGTGAGGTAGGAGATTTCTTTAGCATCCTTGATAATGGAGATCAGGCTCTGCATCTGAAGCAACCTCTGCGTTTCATTTATAATATAGTTAAATCAACTATGCAAGCTATCATCTATAAAACATTTGACCTGTTCCAAAAAAACTAAACCTCATCCAGCATCTGAAACCTATGGCTCAGATTCAGTATTCAAGCCTGTCAGGTGCATCAGTATACATAAGACGCATCTCCATGCAAGTTTGGTGAAGTTCAGACCAGTAATAACTAAGATATCATCATCAGAGGGCACTAGCAATTAAAACTTTAACCTGCTCCAGCATCCGCAACCAATGGCTCAGATTCAACATCCATGCCTGTCATGTGCATCTGTATCACAAGACACACCATCCATTCAAGTTTGGTGAAGTTAGGACCTGTAATAACTAAGATATATTTTTTAGCATCCTTGATAATGGAGATCAAGCTCTGCATCTGAAGCTTTCTCTGTGATTCATTCATACTACAGTTTAATCAACTATGCAAGTTTGAAAAAGTACTATTATCTATTAAACATGTGACCTGTTCCAAAAAACTTAACCATATCCAGCATCTGAAACCTGTGGCTCAGACTCAGCATTCAAACCTGTCAGGTGCATCAGTATCATAAGACGCACCATCTATGGAAGTCTGGTGAAGATAGGACAAGTAGTAACGAAGATATAATCATCAGAGGGCACCTGTTTCAAAAACTTTAACCAGCTCTAAAAACCTTAACCTCCTTCAGCATCCGAAACCTATGGCTCAGATTCAGCATTCAAGCCTGTCTGGTGCATCAGTATCATAAGACGCACCATCCATGCAAGTCTGGTGAAGTTAGGACAAGTAGTAACTAAGATATAATAATCAAAGGGCACCTGCAACAAAAACTTTAACAAGCTCTAAAAACCTTAACCTTCTCCAGCATCTGAAACCTATAGCTCAGATTCAGCACCCAAGCCTGCCTGGTGCATCAGTATCATAAGACACACCATCCATGCAAGTCTGGTGAAGTTAGGACCAGCAGTAACTTAGATATTGCTATCAAAGGGCACCTGCAACAAAAACTTTAACCAGCTCCAAAAACCTTAACCTCCTCCAGCATCCGAAACCTATAGCTCAGATTCAGCACTGAAGCCTGTCTGGTGCATCAGTATCATAAGACACACCATCCATGCAAGTTTGGTGAAGTACGGACCAGCAGTAACTTAGATATTGCTATCAAAGGACACCTGCAACAAAAAGTTTAACCAGCTCCAAAAACCTTAACCTCCTCCAGCATCCGAAACTTTTAGCTCAGATTCAGCACTCAAGCCTGTCTGGTGCATCAGTATCATAAGACACACCATCCATGCAAGTTTGGTGAAGTACGGACCAGCAGTAACTTAGATATTGCTATCAAAGGGCACCTGCAACAAAAACTTTAACCTGGTCCAACAACATTAACCTCCTCCAGCATCTGAAATTTAGGACTCAGATTCAGCATCCAAGTCTTTCAAGTCCATAAGTAGGTCCAGATGCATCATCCATGCAAGTTTGGTGAAGATAGGACAAGTAATAACTTAGATACAGGACCTGCAACAAAAACTTTAACCAGGTCCGGACGCCAACGACGGGGGTATAGCATAAGCTCCCCTTGACTTCGTCTCGGTGAGCTAAAAAAGTTACACAATTTAGGAGTAATCAAATTATGAATCAAATATGAAAAAATAGTAATGCCAACATTCCAAAACTTTGCATACAAATAGACATACATTTAATGTCTCGTATAAAAAAATAACAAGAGGACCATGGGCCACATTGCTTACCTGAGGAACAATAGGTACGATAAAATCAGCTTAATGGAGTCATAATACAGACTATATGGACAATGTACATTAATACATGTAGATCCTGTATAAATAAAATCCATTTAACCCCTGCATATTCTTATGTTTATAATCATTAGTCCCCTTTCTAACAGGATGATTTTATAGTCATATCACATGTTGAGTATTGCAGGTCTCCAAAAGATCCTAAAAAATTGTTTATATATGGAATATAAACCTACATCAAACTCTGAAGTCTGAACCTTCTTGTTAGGTCGAAGAATTGTCCTGGGGCCAAAGTCTTAACAATTACATGTATAAAGAATCATCTTGCTGATTAGTTTCTGAGAAAAAGATTTTTAAAGATTTATTCAATATATATTGCTATGTAAAACCCATTGTGGCCCCATCCTACTCCCTAGGGTGTCATTATTCTCTCAACTTTGAATCCACACTACCTGAGGATGCTTCCACACAAGTTTCAGCTTTCCTGGCTGATAAGTTTCTGAGAAGAAGATTTTAAGAGATTTACTCTATATATATCCTATGTAAAACTTTGATCCCCCCCCCCCTTGGGGCCCCACCTTACTCCAGAGGGTGTAATTATTTTCATAACTTTGAATCTACACTACCTGAGAATGCTTCTACACAAGTTTCAGCTTTCCTGGCTGATTAGTTACTGAGGAGAAGATTTTTAAAGATTTACCCAATATATTCCTATGTAAAACTTCGACACCCCATTGTGGCCCCACCCTACCCCCGGGAGTCATGTTTTATCATAACTTTGAATCTACACTACCTGAGGATGCAAGCAATGCTCATCTGTTGATAAAACTTTCAATATCTTTCTAATAAGAGTCTTGACAGATGCAATTAGTTGTTTCAAATTTTCCTCACTTTCTCCTATGGCACAATGGAACTCCATATCAGAAAATTGATCCCATAGGATTATGATTTTATTTGATGAGCTTGTTAAATTTAATAAACTCCCAAAACATTACCATAATTACCATACTATGTAAAAATATGTAAAAAAGAAAATTTAAAATTACAAACAATTCTAAAATTGCCAAAACACTACAATCATATCAGTAATTTTGAATTTCATTTAAATTAATGCCCAATATGGTCACTTCATCAATGTACTTGACGAATAAATTTAAACAACTTCTAAAAATAGTTTAACTTCTTTATTGATAATGATATCATTTATATCCTTATAATGATAGAAACTTTTGGTTTACATGAAACAGTTTTAAAATAAGCCTCAAAACCATCACCCATTTTACAGATTATCAATTTCCCCTAAACATATGCTCCATCTGAACCATGGCTCAGATAAAGGCTCCCTTGGGACAAATGAATTCAGCCACACTTGTCTTTGATGTTCTTATTACATGTAGCTCATAAGAATTTCTCATTGACAAACAAAAACTTTGCATTGTCAGTTGATACAATACTTATAAAAAATATTTTTTTTTATAAATTAAGACATAAAGACAAGAAACCTCCATCTGGATGTATTTATATAAATGTTTTAATACTATTAATTAATTAATAAAATCTGTAAGGTTTACCTCCCTTAAAAGCTTACTTTTCAACTTTAGTGTACAATACAGTCAAAACTGCTGAAGCGGCACCCCTATTAAGCAGTCACCTTTCGTATGTGGTCATTTTATTTCCTCCCAATGAAAAATCCTATATAATGGCCCTCTAAAGAGCAGCCACCTGTCTAACGCGGTCAGTGGTCATCGTATTTTGATCCGAAGCTGTACAGTCAACATGCATTAGGCGGCCATTTTGGCTGGTCACATGATTTACACCCAGGGATTTTAAATATGGCTTCCGAATGTCGGGTAATAAATGTAAACAATAATTATACTCTTGAGGCAAGAGAAACCAAATTAATCGATGTATTTATAATACATAAGTGGCAGATCAGATACAAATAGGAATCAAGTGAATTGTTTAAACATGTATTAACAATTTTTGTTTTATAAACATGAAAGAAATAGGTGTCAAAAATTCCTGTGGCCAGTCAAGAGAAAATTGCTTGATTTATTAATTATAATATGATTCTGAGTTCAGATACCGTCGGTTAAAAACTTAATTGTTGATTTGTATTTAAAGTGTTTGTTCTCTATAAATAAATATATGGTACTCATGAAAATAGTTAGTGTTATAATTGTGAAAATG
Source organism: Magallana gigas (assembly GCF_963853765.1). Lineage (NCBI taxonomy): Eukaryota > Metazoa > Mollusca > Bivalvia > Ostreida > Ostreidae > Magallana > Magallana gigas. Next base: position 49,693,880 of record NC_088854.1, read on the forward strand.
TCAGCGACATGGTTTTATCACGTAATGACTTTTTTATATATATATATATATATATATATATATATATATATATATATATATATATATATATATATATATATATATATATATATATATATAAAATGCATTCACAATGCATTGTTATGTATTTATACTTATTTGTAAATATTATAGTACAAGAAAAAAGCATTTAATCAATTACTTTATCTATCATTTTGATACATTATTGTTTTATTGTGATAATTGTTTTAATAAGATATTTGATGTTGGCAAATTCACAAGTCTCTATTCAAAGGTCACCTCTTTTAAGAGGCCACTTCGAGTGCCTCCCGAAGGTGACTGCTTATTACAAGTTTGACTGTATATAGAATAAGGAAAATTAAAACTGTCATAAAATCATTATATCTTGTCTGATCTTAAAAAAAATTGCAGGAGCACATCTTCAGATGGTGTTCAACATATGTACAAATTTTCAAACTGTTCCATGCAGTAATAAAAAATCTATAGGGGGGACAGACAGACGGACAGACAGACAGACGGACGGACAGGGTGAAACCAATAAACCCCCCTAAACTTCGTTTGCGGGGGTATAACAATTGTTTATATATGGGATATAAACGTACATATTATGTATATCAAACTCTAAACCCATTGTGAGGCCCAAGAATCATCCAGAGGCTAGAGTCATTTTACAATGTCCCATAAAATTTCCTTTTGGCACATTAATTTAAGAAATGTCACATTGACACTGTCTTGGAATTTGCCATTGTCGCATTTAGCCCATGGATTAAATGTATTTATTAGATAAATTGGTATAAATTGCAGACCATATAGGGAGTAAATTAGTAGTAGCAAGAAGAGCTGTTTCTAAAACCAATTTACATTAGTTTTCACATAAACTGTAGAGATGATCCTTGAAAATATAATCTATGAAAAACAACTCTTGAAATTTTGCTTTTTACGACTCCATTATAAGGATATGCAGGGTTTTAAACTAACTTGAATTTTTTGCTAGCCATGTGGGCTTCTAATCTTCGTCATTCCAGGAGCCTACATCAAAATTTAGTTGCCCACACTTTTATTTTTAAAAAGACAAAAAAGTTAATTTTTTTATTACATGTAACATACGAATACCCATTATTGCCAAAAATTACGCAAGTTTTCTCTATTACTCTTATCATATAAGCTGTCATGTAAAAATTTCTAGGCTAATTTCTGCACTGTTTATTTATTTAATTTAAGGAATACTTTTTATTTCATTCTCATTAATATCGACTTTCTTCTGGCTAAAATTAAACCCTGTTAATGACCTTCGATTTACAGGAAGTTCAAGTACCCATTATTGCCGCTCATATCTTTTAATTATTTTCCAGTAATTAATCAGTAAAAAGGTCAAAATTTTTAATGAATCTAACAATATAAAATTAAATGTAAGAATATAACTTAAAAAAATATAATTATCATCAACACAATTCAATCATATTATAAGCAATAATATATTCTTTTCGATGTCCATGCGGCCACATGCACACAAACGGAGGAACATGTGCTTCACATGTCCCGGGACAAATGATTATTACGGACCGCCAGGAGGCGGTCCGTTATTTGATACACATTTAAGTATTGTAACTGCGTTTCTGCTGGATAGTTTTTTTTAATGAATTGATATCAATTAATATCATGCTCATTTTTATCAATTAAAAGTAAATTTGCACGTAGAAATAGAAATAAAATATGAAAGAACTGAAAATTAGAGAATGGACCTGAAAATTTGAGCGAACCTGATTTATTTTTAATTCTTTTGAAATAACCATGATTATCTTCATAAATTGTAGTCTAGATAAGATTTATAATTCCAATTAGGAAAAAAATTATCAGGCTTATTTTTTACCTTTAAAATTGAACAGATTCTACTGGATGAGCATGATCTTAGATGTACATGTACCGGGGTACGTTTATATTAATCCATTTCTATTCTATTATGTGGTCCCTTGAAATTATATAAACTAATGCATTAAGTTTTAATTCAATACAATGCAACAAAAAAATCAAGATGGTTTAAAATATATAATTTCCAACAGAATATTAATGAATTGAACTTTGTATTAAAATAATATACAAATCAATGTGTTCTCCATTACTTAGTTCATACGAAAGCAATGATCATTATGATACAAATACCATTAGAAATGCTAACAGTAACGAACTCTATTCTTGATAATTAGAGTAAAATGTTAAATTTCAAAACGTGTTGCTGAACATATAGTAATTAAAATTAAAATCTAGGTACATTTAAATTAGTACAACCAACTCGTTATTTTCTTCTTTGTTGTGTGTTTTTTATGCAGGGCTCGACATTAACGCTTGTCCGCTTGTCCGGTACCAGTTAAAAAAATATATGGACAAGTGAATATTGCTGGCATCTTGTCAGACTGGACAAGTGCATTTTTATGTAAAAAAAAAAATAAAAATTCTCCAACATTTAAAAAAGAAAAGAAAGTTTTTGTGATAAGTTTATCTGTATTGATGGGGATTGAAGTTCACTAATTTTAAACAACTTTCAATATTGAACTGTAAAGGTGTGGATCTTAGTTCTTACAAAATACCAAACACACTTGTTAAGAAAAAGAAAGGAGGAAAAGGTAGCAAAGATAAAGGATTATGGAAAGAAATGTACTTTATTTTAGGTTTCATTCATCATTGATAGACTATGATGACTTTCCATGTTCAGTTTAAAAAACAGCTGAGAAATCAATATAACATTTACATGTATTTTTAAACCTGATGCTTAATTTAAAATGTCTTTTAATTTGCCATGACAAAGCTACAGCTGACAAATCATGTTTAATTTTATATGGAACAAATACATTTAGGAAAGGCACTTTAAGTTTCAATTTAAAAAGTCAGGTTATTAATTGTAGCTAGAATAATCAATTAATATGACTTTAATTTAGTAATACAGAACTGTAGTTTTCAAGTTGACAATATCTGATCTTTAATATAAAAAAAAATTCGGACATTCACAAGTGATGTTGAATTTCGGACAAGTAAATGTCTTGGTCACTTGTCCGAATGGACAAGTAGGAAAAAAAGTTAATGTAGAGCCCTGTTATGTTAACAACCAATGATGATTCATACAACAATTATATGTTTGCGGCCCATTTGACGTTTGCGTCAAAATGATTTCTTGTAAATTAAAGAAATGCACTGTTTATTTATCAAAAGCTTTTTAAAGTAAGTTCTAATATGTCCAGTAATAATGTGTGTGAAAGTTAATAGCAACGCCTGTTATTTACACCGCAGGTGCGTGTGGGTAAATCTTTGATCCGCCTCAGTTTGCAAACAAAATGGATTCTTACAAGCAAGCAGAAGCTCGGTTTAACCGTTTTCTTTTTTAAATATTGTGTAGTAGAAATGGTATCTTGCTTATTTTTGTCAAATATCATAACACATAGGTAAATAATCTTCAAATATGGACCTAAACAAAAAATGCCCTGTCATCAAAGTGGATTACAAGTCAAACATTCAGTGGCATGTTTCATCGCACGGATACAAATGAGATACGTTTTAAAAGGGTTACCTTTGTTTAAGGATCCGAGTTTCGAGATGTTTAAAGTAAATTTTCTTCATTTTCAACTTTTATAGTGTCTTAAAAATTCTATCATTCATTTATTTTGCTTTGTAGCTAAAAACAAAGAATAGATAGCGGAAATCTTGATGTTTTTATAACAATCGGCAATAATGGGTACTCGGCAATAATGGGTACTCAAAAGTTATACTTGTTTCCTACCATAGCGTGGGTTCTATGGTATCGCTGTATTTCTGTTTATGTATAGTAGCACCCACTGAAATTGACATTTGACGTCGGGATATTTTTAGAAAAAACTGTAGTAAACAAAGGCACGCTTAACATCACTGTGGTATATTAAAGAGGAAACTCACAATAACATCAGCTTCTGGAAATATTTCCATATTGATAGATATTTCGCCAAAATGATTTGATGATTCAGTAGTCTTGATCATCAAGACATTTAGACTTTCTAGTGAAGACAGATAAAGGTAAGCATCTGAGTGATCAGCCTAAATCAAAATACGAAACATTCGTGAAAAATTGGAAAAAAATGTGTTACCTTCAGGAATTGTTTAATCGCCATGTGGGTCCTTGGAATTGCATTTTTAAATCGCCCGCACGAAAACTTAGTAGCAAATGGAGAGTGGGCGACTGTTAATTTCAAACCCTGATATGTACTCCCTATGCAGAAGCTTGTAAATTTTAAAGTAGTAAGTGGGTCTTCATTTCTCCATGGGAAGTGTCAACTGTCAACCGTTGATGACCTGTTCCTTGGTCGACACTAGATTATGTATGGAAAGTGTCTACTGTCGACTGAGTAATAGGTTGACGGTAAACAGTTGACAATTTCCATAACAGGTTGTCAACTGTCGACCTATCCTCAGTCGACAATAGAGTATTTTATTGAAAAAGTTAACCGTCAACCTATCTCCCAGTCAACAGAAGATTTTGTTATACTTTCATGTTAAATACTGAAATCTGATTGGTTAAGACGCAGTTAATAATATTTACTATTACCCTCAGCGTTAGCAACGCACTTGGCAACGGGTAACATTAAAAAATGTTACATGCGGGAAAATTATGCGCGTACGGTTCGCTGTGGAATTCACGTTATTCCTATATAAAAGCAGTAAAATTTTCTTAAAAATTTTAAAAAAGACATTCAGTATAACAAAATATATAGTGCCTGTTTGGGAGGATAACAGTTGAAATTGACACCCCTCGAAAACCATTGTCAACCTCCGCTTCGCGTCGGTTGACAATGGTTTTCTCGGGGTGTCAATTTCAACTGTTACCCTCCCAAACAGGCACTATTTATATAATGTTACGGTAAGTTTTAACTGTCAACCGTCGACCTGTCCCCCAATTGACAGTAGATTGTTATGTTAAATGTCAACTATCAACTGTCCCCTGACCTGTCCCCCAGTTGACAGTAGATTGTTATGGTAAGTGTCAACTGTCAACCGCCCCCTGACCTGTCCCCTAGTCAACAGTAGATTATGTTATGAACAGTGTCAACTATCAACCGTCGACCTGTTCCCAAGTCGACATTAGAACAAAGATTAACGAATATAATAGAAAAACACAGTGGAATGTACATATATATTTTTTACCTTTTGTACTTAATTTTTTTGATTGAGCAGTTAAATCTTATGGTCAAATATTGAAAAATTTGAAATTTATGTTAAAACTGTCGATTATATTTTCATCACAGTACAAAATTTGCATACTTTCAATGTTGACCATTATTTCTGACTGAAAAAACATTTTGACACCTATATTAACAGTGTATTGCAGTATTGTTTGTAAAAGTCCAGTCCCCCCCCCCCCCCCCTTTCGAGTGTTGGACATTTCTTAAAACTTCTGATTGCAAGAAAAACATTTCTTCAAACGATTTAAAAGGTGTATAATTTAAACAATTGACTATTTTTAATTAAGAAATATATGATTTTGTCTTAAAAACACTTACGATTAACCGTAATTCCCCCTCCTGATAATCGGATTTGAAGACTACACAAAGCAGCAGTCGACTGTCTGATATGAGCGAGCAATTTCGTACAATAGAGACCGAGGACCAGATGAACCACTCGGCACACCTCGGCCAAATCCTACGGTAACGGGGGGTTTCGCTCCGATCACTTGTTCGCGCTGAGTGGTTTCGCGCCGAGTGGTTTCGCCCCTTTTCAATATCTGATATAAATATTATTAACGATCAAGGATTACCTGTATTTATCGATCTAAGCAAACCCCAAATAATTGCTAACGCTGTGTTTTATGGAATAATTTAAAATTATCGTGATTTCACCTAATCGAGCTGTCTTAATGCCTTTTATATAACTTGCACCGTTTTCTTAATTAATTATGTAGTAATACCTTGCACAGCTTTAATTAATTTTTACACTGGATTTCGATTGACACACAAATAAAATTATATACAAAAATATATGTTATGACTATAGCTAGCTCATGATATATTTTATGGTAATTAAAATCAAGGGTGCTCTTGTATATATAGATAATTATGCTGTTGTGATCTTTATCATCTATTTCTCTTTAACTTAAATATATGGTGAACAGAAGAAGACATGTAAACTTTTATAGTTTAATTGTAATATAAAAGTCATAGAAAATATAGAGAAAACACAGCAACATATCAGGCACGTAGCATCGTTTTTGAAAGTGGGGGGGCCAGACTCATCCAAAAAATCTTGACAAGCAAAAAAAAAAAAAAAAAAAGGACTTTCCCAAAATCTTCAAAATCCTAATCCGGGGGGGGGGGGGGGGGGGGGGGGGGCTGGCATAGTATATAACTTCAATTTCAATCCTAATTTCCTTATCTTCATATCAATTTTTTACATCCTCCAACAAAGTGGGGGGGGGGGGCAACTCCATGATAATTCAATTTTTTATATGTAAATTTTAAAAAATTAGTTGCTGTGAGAAAAAGTGGGGGGGGGAGGCCCCCCCCCTGCCCCCCTCCCCCCCCCCCCCCCCCCCCGATGATACGTGCCTGCATATATCAACATACATCAACATACATTAACGCATATGAAATCGAAGTACTGGGAGTACTGAAAGACGGGGTCTTGAAAGTTTGAATTTGTAATTGTCCTGGATTTCCTCGAATATGCTTCCGAAATTTATGAGTTTGAATTAGTTGTTACAATCTATGTTAATTCGGCTTTTTTGCAATTGTCTGATACTTTGTCTAAATTTTACTCAATCCCGGTGTAACGAAGAATATTGACCCGGGTTGAAAATTGATCCGGGGGTCATTTTTCAACGTTGAATATCCCCGGGTCATTTTTCAACGTTGAAAATTGAGACCAAAATCGTGAAATTTATACCCGGGGTCATTTTTCAACGTTATGAGAAAGATTTTTTTCTAAACTCTGATGACCACGACACGTTGAAAATTGATCCTGTTGAGATTGACCCCAACATCAGAGTTTTGATCTGAACTGTAACTTACTCTACACGGTTTAAATGTACAATCTTGCACATATTTGAAAGTTTGTTTTAAAATTTTCATACACTCCGACACGTATGCGGACGTGGCTGATTTCTTTTTAGGTTGATATGTCCGATTAATCATTTAATTTTGAGACTGAAAATATGATATTCATTTATCATTACAATACTATGGGAATAAAGCTAAGAAGATGACCGTTTGCTTCGGAATGAAACAGGCTAGTCGGGCAAGAATACTTTTTGACATTCTCTGCAAATGTAGTGATTTTTGTAACGTATTATTGTAGAATCATTAAATATGTCTTCACAAATATTTACATTTATTACACTACCTTAAGTTTATCAAATTATTGTTTTAATATACTTTTTGACATTTTATAAAACAAATTTTGAAGAAAAAAAATGAATCGATACTTTAAATTAGATACATCATGATCATTAAAATGATATTTAAATATAGGCTTACATGTACATCAACATACAAATGATAATGAATGTATTCATGCACATGTAGGCATTGAATCAGACATGTTTGAATTTAAGATGAACAATATTAAATTGTGAATTTGACTTTAAATTTGTTTTACATTCCATCAGTACAAGTATAACAATTTGTTTTATAACTGGTCATATTCTTTTAGTTTTGTAATCAATTAAAAAACTGATTTATTTTTTTATAAATAAATAATTATTTATTTTATATTGTGCCCTGGCAGAAAAAAAAATTTACCTACCAGGCTTGGGGTAATGCTAATTTTTTTCAAAGTAATGCTAGTAATGTGTAATGCCACAATTATAGCATTACAAGTAATCGTAATGTAATACATTACTTCAAAAAATATAGTGTAATGCATGCATTACATGGCATTACTTTGCGTTACTATGCTTTTCTATGCATGTTTATTTGTAAAATCGTGATGAATTGAATAACTGAAACTGTATTTGATTGAAAATTGTTTTTAAAGAAGAAAAAATTCTTGAGATAACAATATTTTAGCTGTATGATTAAGCATGTTAAAAAAAATTAAAAATCCATTCTTAGATTGTCAATATAACTGGCTTTATCAACACAATTTCAGAACATTTTAAGAGTGTCTTGTTAAGAATTTCAAATCATTCGGAAAATATACTCCAATTACTTGTACATTCAATGAATTCCTTACTGTTAAGAATGTGTCAACAGTACACAGTGTTGTTCTAAGTACCAAAACATTCTATTGTTTAAAGAGGTGCTAAACACCCCAATTACCACTCTTCTATTGACTGTGTTCCATTAGAATGGAGAACAGACATACACCCTTAAAAGCAAAAATGAATGCATTAAAAAGAATGCAATGTCTCTTGAAGCTTAAAAATTACTTCCAGTATTATAACCCATTTGAAAATAATTTTACTCTCTCTCTCTCTCTCTCTCTCTCTCTCTCTCTCTCTCTCTCTCTCTCTCTCTCTCTCTGTTGTATAGGGTGATTTCACCATGCATCGGACACCTTTGGATTTTTCCCTTTGTTCACGCATTAAATATCGTCCAAATATAAATAAAACTTGTTTTAAAAGGTACAGGTTTTCCCCTTGCTTAATTATTGGAGAAAAAATTGCGAAATTGTTAAAAATGTAGAAAATAAAGCAAATTAATGAAGTGTTTAACTATTTCACCATGGATCGGACAATATATACCAAGCATCGGACAGCTATAGCAGTGCAGTAGAGATTAAAAATAACAACATTTTCTGGTTTTAATGCAAAAATACAAAGGTTCGGAAATATTAATTTATTCAATTGCTATTCATATTTCTTTTAATGTAAATCCTCAAATATACATATAGGAATTAAGACTAGTGCTTCTGTTTAAAGGAATATTTATCATAAGGGGTTCTTTATCGTGCCAGCTCCTACAGGAACTTTGGACTAAAAATGGTGTGTCCGTAAAACTCGATTTTTAAGTGGTTTGAGGAAAATGTTTGTATCAATTATTTTTTAAATTTTTATTTTACTTCACATTTAAAGTATATCACAAGGAATGGGCACATAATCTCCATATTAATAGAAGAAATCATGCAGTGAAAACTGTCCGATGCATGGTTAATTTGTGTCCGATCCATGGTGAAATGAACATATGGTGCAATAATGACCTTGACATTAATTGTTTAAATTTCTTAGACTTATTTTAATCAAATTTTGTTTCAAAACTTACTTCTTTCTAATTATTTTACGCAGAGAGTGCATTTTCACTAATTTACAATCAAACGCACAACATTCAAATCATGCTTTAAATGTAAAATCTTTGTAACTAAATTTTCAATAATGGCGTATTTGATGTCATTTTACGATGTCTATATTGCTATTTCTTTGACAATGTGACTGTCAAATTCTTAATAATGATAAAGTTCATTTGTTCTAATTCAGGAATATACGAAACAACACATGAGCGCATGCACATTTATTTGTATATTTATAAACCAAAATTGTCCGATCCAAGGTATGTGTCCGATGCATGGTTAAATCACCCTACATGTATTAAGTACAATAGTTTGGACTGATTGAAAATACAAGATTCATGTATTTTTTTCTATTATTACCTGAACACTTATATACATGTATTTTCACACCCGACAGGATGCGGTTGAAAGATGAAACCTGTGAAACTTTGATCATAAAGTGCAATATAACAGCAATCTTGTATAAGTCATTAAATTTGAACCTGATAGTGAACATGAACCTGTAACTATGTTTAGACATGTTTTATTTATGAAACATTTACAAAACCTCTTTATATAGCTTTTAAATTACTCTAGACTTTTAAAACTTATTGACTTTTCACAAAGTAATGGTAATGGTAATGCATTACTTCTCTTATGTAATGGTAATGTAATGCATTACTTCAAGAAAATTAAGTAATGTAATGGTAATTTAATGCCCTAATTCATGAAGTAATGGTAATGTAATGCATTACTTTACAATGTAATTCGCCCCAAGCCTGTTACCTACCTACCTACCCAACTCCAAAATTTTGGGTCGGGTAAGGGGAAACACAGATATTTTTAATGATGGCCTTATCGCTACTTTTCAGGCAATTCAACAGAGCTCAATTCGACAGGCACCTGACGTTGTATATTTTTCTAATGATTGAAAATTGTTAACCTCTATACTGTTTTATTGGGTAAAGGGTATATGTGTTTCTATAAACTTGCCAGATTAACTTTATTGAAGCGCCAATTTTCTGCATATGCAGTCATAGTTCTTTTTGAAAAAAAAAATTCATTTCTATTATTTTGAGTTTTTAATTCCATTATTTACCTTTTAATTAGAAACATGGGCAACTGACGTAATATATTTTCTCAAAATTAAAAACATATACCCTCTACAGCAAAAATGTTAAACAATTTTAAAAAAGGAAGGTTTGCATCTATATATACAGTCGGAGGATGGTTGATCAAATTATATTAATGATATATATGTAATGGTATGTAAAAGTTGAATATATTACGATTACTCAAGAATACAATTGATAGATAAACACTGGTTAAAATTCGGCTTTTATCAGACCTAGATTGGAATGTGGCGATGTCGTGTTGAGCAGCTGTATCAAAAAACTCCGAATTGCTTAAACACGTACAAATTAAAGCAACCAGGACAGTGACAGGGATAATTCTTCTGAAATCATTTTATATAGTGAGCTTAATTTGGAACCTTACAATCTCGAAGCGATAAACATTATAAGCTAATTATATTCTACACGATTATAAATGGTTTAGCACCACAAGATATGTTAGATTTAATTTAATCATATTTTCCAACTGAACATGCAAATAATCTTTGGTCGAATTAGCTTTTAGCTCACCTGAGCTGAAAGCTCATGTGAGCTATTCTGATCACTTTTTGTCCGGCGTCCGTCCGTCGGTCTGTCTGTCTGTAAACTTTTTACATTTTCGACTTTTTAATCCTCAGAACCACTCTGCCAATAACAACTTAACTTGGCACAAAGCATCATTAGGTTAAGGGGATTCAAGTTTGTTTAAATGAAGGGCCACGCTCTCTTTCAAGGGGAGATAATTAGGATTTATTGGAATTTTGATGATATTTTTTAAAAATCCTCTTTTCAGGGACCATTTGGCCAGAAAAGCTAAAATTTGTATGAAAGCATCCTCAGATAGTTCACTCATTTGACCCATTAAGTTATTTGCATGTGAAATTTTCCTATACCGAAATCATCTCAAAACCATGATTTACACAAAAGTCAATGATATGATCCCGTAGGCTATTTTTTTCTGTTTGGGCCCGAAAACTCTAAAACTGCATGCTGAATTAACAAACAAAGGGAACATTTGTATACCGATAACAAACACAAGCACCTGACGTTAGAAATATTTTTTTTACAATAAGATTCCAAGAACTTTGACAATAAAAAGATTTGTCACGGTCGCCATTTTGATTTCTAAGACCAAAATTAATAATTTAGATTTTTAAGACCAAAATTAATAGGTAAAAGTATATCCGTTCGCCACTTACTACTTTTTTGTGTAAACTCGTGCATCACCTACATGAATTACGATACCACCGTTCCTTTCATTAAAAATCATACTCCGAAAATCAGAGAATTGTCAACTCCGCAATTAACGTGTAAATGTTACGGGACCAACCTTACTTTGAGAACTACAAGTGCAACAGCAATCTTGTATAAGTCATTGAATTTGAACCTGATAGTGAACATGAACATGAACCTGTAAATATTTTAAGCATGTTTTATTTATGAAATATTTACAAAAATTCTTAATTTAGTTTTTAAATTACTTTTTTATAACTTATTGACTTTTTACAAAGTAATGGTAATGCATTGCTTTACTCATGTAATGGTAATGTAATGCATTATTTCAAGAAAATTAAGTAATGGTAATGGTAATTTAATGCCCTAATTCATGAAGTAATGGTAATGTAATGCATTATTTTACAATGTAATTCACCACAAGCCTGATTCCAACTAAGCCGGAAAACATGAACATTAAAATTTAACTTCAATCGATAAGATTGTATATATTATATGATATATAAGTCTTCCAAAATGTATAATCTACTATAGAATTTGCTTACAATGCATTGTTTGAAATTTAAATTCAGTTTAATCTAATAAAGAGCCAACGAACGAGAAGGCAAATTCAGACTTGTTTTTATTTTCTTTGTACAAAATTCCTTTAGAGACGAACAGTAGTCATACCGCAAGTAGACTGGAAGCCAATGAAACACCTATTTAATTTGTGAAACATCTGCGTATAACCCGTCCCGGGTTAACTGTCAACGGCGCTGTGCATTCAGTTACTTCACTCATTCCACATTTGAACCCGAGCAAGAATAATTTAATCTATGAAACTATTTGTTTAATTTCTAAATAGAACTTTGTTTATACACAGAGGACTTAAACAGATTTGATGTGTGTTTTTATAATACATATTTACTGAAATGCATGAAAACTTTCTGCACTATTTTCTTACGCGTAGACTCAATTCATGTGTTCTACGCGTGCCTTCCGGTTTGAGACTTCGGCTAACAGTAAACCAATAGACGGGTCACGTGGCCCCGTCTAAAAAGCACAAGTGATAGTCTATTTAGTTCACTATGAGGTGGAAACACATACACTTTGCCCTATCGGATGGGTGTCACTCGCACACTTTGCACTGTCGGTGTCACTCACAAGGAGCATATACTAGTATAAGATTTCATCGATCTTATTTACAGGACTAATTTTCATTTTCTTTTTTTTTTTTGGAAAACAATAATAAATTCATAACGGATCTTTTATCAATAGCTCTTTACTGAGAAATATTTTGTGAAAGGTCATAAAAGCAGATATGTTAATGATTTTATGATGTGTTACGTTATAAATTTGAGTTTTTAGAGGTCAAATGTCCAACATTTTAATCACCCATAGATCAGAAATGAAATATCTTTGGAAATGTAGCATAGAAGAAAAGATGCTCAAAATGATGTACTAAACAATATTAAACCTTCAAAATGTCATTTAACGGCCCCTATAAGGAGATAAGAAATCGGCCCCTAAAACGTTCTTTCCCATATATTTCAGTAACGGTAATGAATTTCTAAACACTTGTTGAACAAAATGTGTTTGAAATTAAAAGGCCTTTCATTTGATATTAAGAAAAACGGGGCTGACCCCTCAACTTAAGGGACCAGAGGGCTCTAAAGACTTTTTTCTAGTTCTTTACTGAGAGATATTTTGTGAAATGTCATTAAAACAGATATGTTATGTTACAGTTATGTATCCAAGCAATGTAATGATTTTATCGTGTTCAACCTAATTAGGTGTTTTTAGATGTCAAATGTCTAAAAATAAATCACCCATATATCAGAAAGTAAAACTCTTTTAAAATGCAGTATAGAAAATAAATTTCGTGAAACAGGAATAATGGATCAGCCCCTGAAACATTTTTTCCCATCTATTTCATGAACAGTAAGGAATTTCCGAAGACTTGTTGAACAAAATGTGTTTAAAATTTAAAGACCTTTCATTTGATATCAAGAAAAAGGGAGTGACTCCTCAAATTAGGAATCAAGATGATCCTAAAGTCTTTTATCTATACTATCGGCTGTTGCTCGCAGTTGGCGAGTTTACATTGTGAATCGTACGATAATTAATTCGATTAAAACTGATAAGTTAATTGTGTTTAACATGTAGAGCACTAATTAACATGCATTACATTAATTAATGCATTTATTTTCAATTAAATAGTCACAATAAATATTTGAAATCTTTACAAACTCTATATTCAGTGATCCAATCTACACTGTACGTGTTGATCTATTATTCAACAACTGAGAGATCCACGACAATTAGTCTAGGCTTAAATATCGCGATTAATCAAATTTCAGAAAAGACTTTCAATTGCTTTTCGCTAAAAGAATCGGGATCTGTGTCTTCTATTCCAGCTACTTTGTTTTTGTTATGATTCCTGTTGACAAAATTTTCTCTTTTTCCAAACTCAACTTAATTATCGATCGAATTAACGAAATCGTTCCAATAAACACTCTGATTAACTATTTTAAAAAAGGAGTTCGGTTTTAGGACCTGTACGAATTGTTTTCAGCAGGAGTTACTTTCGGTGTGAATTTTGCACTATTTTTTAAACCAAAAATGCGGAATCAAAATTTCCGGAAAAATCAATATTTAAACCCCGATATCTCTGCAATGCATCATCCGATTTTTTAAACAAATTTCAGTTTTGTATTTAGCTTTGCAAACTCTACAATATGCATATAATTTTATGTTTTTTAAATATAGTTTTATGATCAGTACGAATTGTTTTCAGTAGTAGTTACTTTCAGTGTGAATTTTGCACTATTTTTTAAACCAAGAACGTGGAATCAGAATTTCCGGAAAAATCATTCTTTAAGGGTCATAGGAAACGATTTTTAACATTATGATTTTCTTTCATAAATATAAAGCTTAGTATAAACAAATGTTAAAATACGTGAAGTAAGATTTGTTTGCCTTTGCATTACTGAGAAAAAACCGTGAAAACACAGCACCTAAAAAAGTCTTCCCCGCTTATCATTCTTGATTTTGTCGCAATAAAATGACCTTAAACTAATTTTAAAACATAATATCTAAGTTGTGCTTACAATTCCGCGTCTAATGACATCTTTCTCGAATTGATTGGATGAATTTTAATTTTTTTGAAAATTTTAAATTTAACTATTTAATAGAGCAGTATTCACGCACGAAAGGATAGGATTAACGCACGATAGAACATTATACACGCACGATATGATAGGATTGATACACGATAGGAAAGGATAAACGATGTTCATGATAAACGTATGGTCGCTTTAAACGATATTTACGAACAAACTGATAATGGCAGAATTTGAGAGAGAACACGTACAAATCAAGATTTATGTGGAATTTCTTTTTAGTAACAATTGCCGAGTTGTTATGATTATGAGCTTTTATGATCAATAAATTTTCTGTATTGTTAAAATTGTTTTCATTACCGAACACCCTAGACGATCGCCGCGAATATTTCATCCCGAGATTAAATGGGCAGGTCTATTCATAAGATTTTAACAATTCAATGCTGTTGTTCTTGTGGGTTTCCAGATTGGGTGGATGAAATAGTAGGTTGTGATTTTAAATTAGGGAAAAAAACTTTGTAACGTTTGGAAACATTCAAAATGTGCTGATGTAAATAATGATTGTACAGATTGGCTTTGTAACGACCATTGTCGTGAATAAATTTGTGAAATATGTGTTGTTTTATTGGAATGTGTTGTTTTAATAAAGTCTCGTTGTGTTTTAATTACAGGCGTTGTTCACACCTCTTTGTATTATGGCTTCTTTACCTGACCGATACCTGAGTGAATCGATTAAGATTTGTAAATTTTGTGTGTAAAATTTTCATTCCGGCAAACGTTTTGAGCATTTAAAGTTACTTTATCATACAAAACTATATATTTTCTGAAAGGTATATATCTCAGGATGAAAAACATCTTTACCGAATAAAAAAATATTCAATGGTATTAACGATACAGGTGATTATGTCGGAATGACTGCACGATAATGGCATTCTTTTTCAACGAAAAAATTTCATTCCGGCAAAGGTTTTATATATCAAACAAAACATATGGATTCAATTTTTACATATTTCAAAGATATGGTCGTAATAATTTAAAAAAATCGTGTCCGAATGAAAAAATGTTAAAAACTTTTTGAGATATTAACTGTTTTATGAAGACGACTACTTCATTCCGGCACCTAGTTTTTACGACCATAGCTCATTCCAGCAAAGGTTTTGCATATTAAATATTTAATTATCTAAAATATTTTTATATATTTTGATAGCCCTATATCCATAGATGAAAAAACTGAAAACCGAATGGCGATAGCTTTTACACAACACAAGTTATCGACCTTTTTATACATGTCACTACGTCTATTCCGTCGACATTCCGGCGATTAGTCTTCACCAGATTAAATCACTCGGAAAATAGCGGGTTTAATTATATAAACTTAACTCTTGTATAAAGTAAGTATAAAATCTATCATAAATACATTTCTTTCTGTATAAGAAAATGATGCATTAAAAACGAATTATTACAGACAAGTTGAATAAATATTTACGCAGATATACATGTACATTCCACGTACGATTTGTTAACATTGTTTTCATTACCACACACCCTAGCTGATTGTCAGAACATTTCAACCTGAAATCAAATATCACACGAAAAATAACGGGTTCAAAATACAACTCGGGTTTTAATTAAATATAAATTATATCATAAATAGTTTTGTTTCAGTAAAATATGATGCAACAAAATTATATTGCATAAAAGTTAATGTCTACGCAGGTATACACTCTGTGTACGATTAAATATATTAGATATACAGGTAAATATGTTACCTTGTTCTTAAGAACTTCGTTTTTCATTTTCAATGTTAACAGCTATGATTTACATGTACATATAATATTGGTTAATTTTGATCTAAAAAATTCAAAAATTAGTATCCTGATGGAATGTTGGATAGGATTTTACAATTCTTGTTCGATAAATATTCGTATACGGCGCACCGAACGAGTTGCAACTTAGTAATACATTTACTTGCTTATAAAAAGGCACGAAACGATTAACACGATAGGATAAACGGAAGAATTTTGAAATTGCACGATAAACCTGATAGGATTAACGCACAATAGGATATGATTAACGCACGATAGAACAGTATGCACGCACGATACGATAGGATTGATACACGATACGATAGGATAGGATTGTAAAAAATAACGTTGCGGGTACTGTACCAGCTGAAATGTAAAATTATTTTTCAGTGAGTTTAATTGACATGTAATCAAAATGAGTGAAAGATTAAAATGGAAGAATCATTTTCTACAATTTGACAAATAATGGAATTTATTTATCTTGATAAACATTTCATTCTGTTAAGATTTGCATTCAGGTTTTGCACATGTTCAAAAACAGCTTTAAAACAGTTTTTTGATGATCGACACCTTCACCCCTGTTATGTGTAAGATTTCATGAACAGTAAGGAATTTCCGAAGACTTGTTGAACAAAATATGTTTATAATTTAAAGACCTTTCATTTGATATCAAGAAAAAGGGAGTGACTCCTCAAATTAGGGATCAAGATGATCCTAAAGTCTTTTATCTACTCTATCGGCTGTTGCTCGCAGTTGGCGAGTTTACATTGTGAATCGTACGATAATTAAAGTAGTCCGAGTATCGCACTACGTCATAATACGGATTTTACAATATTGGTTCGACTTTTACAAAGCGTTTTTGATACCCGGTATTGATTTTGCTCTACATCGCTGTTGTAAACAATGGCAATAATAAGCAATTAGTACGGTAATATATGTATTCTATGAGAGATAGAAATGATTAATGTTGAGAAACTCGATTCTGTTAAAGTAAAATGAAAAACGAAGTTTCTGATTAACCAGGATCTCAGGTATGCTTATATCTTTTTTGTTTTGACCCCCCCCCCCCCGAATTTTTCTTTTTCTTTTACTAAAACCGGTTTAAATTTAGAGACAGAAGCTATTTCGAATTTAATCTATCGTCAATTAATTAATGTTCAAATGATATCTAACATTGTTGACAGATCTAGGCAGAAAACTGAAGCAAAATGTGATTTTTACGGATTTTTTCGTCAGGGTCTACTTGGTTTAGAGCTTATAGCGTGAAAAGTAATCCGTCAACATATAACTTATTTTACCAAATCTTTTTTCTAAGATGTCAATCTATAGAATAAACACCACGAATTTAAGTTTGAGTCCATAAAATAGTAAAAAAATTACCAAACGCGATACTAGCAATGCATTTTTTGTATTCTATTTTGATACATCAGGTCCATAAAGCGTACTTACTTACAAAAATTTGCTCAAAATTATTGATGAGATATGGCTTAAATAAATATTTATACTTTATTTTGTATGTTCAGTTCTAATTTTCCCAAAATTGGTAATTATTTTTAGGAAAAACGGACGTCTGGCAAATTTCATAATTAAGGTCTTCCGTTTTCCAACGGAAGACCTTATTGTTTTCGTTCGGTTTCTTTTTAGGGTCTTCCGTTTCCAACGGAAGACCCTCTTGTTATTCTATTGTTTCTTTTTATTATTATTAAGGTCTTCCGTTTCCAACGGAAGACCTCCTTGTTATTGCTTTGTTTCTGTTTCCCTTATTATTAAGGTCTTCCGTTTCCAACGGAAGACCTTATTGTTTTCGTACTGTTTCTTATTATTATTATTAAGGTCTTCCGTTTCCAACGGAAGACCTTATTGTTTCCGTACTGTTTCTTATTATTATTATTAAGGTCTTCTGTTTCCAACGGAAGACCTTATTGTTTTCGTACTGTTTCTTATTATTATTATTATTTATTAAGGTCTTCCGTTTCCAGCGGAAGACCTTATTGTTTTCGTACTGTTTCTTATTATTATTATTTTTTTTTTCCAAATTTTGTGCACGAGATTTCTCGAAATTTATTCGACCGATCTCAACCATTTTTTCACAGATGGTTGGGCGTGATCTAAACTTCATACATTTTTCTTAATTTTTTCGTAGTCACTTCCGGTACCGAATTGTCGGCCATTTTGTAATTTTTGACGACCCATTTTGTGCAGCTATAAACTCGGAAACCATAAGAGATATGAATATGAAATTTTCAGGATAGGTAGACTATAGTTTGAAGTTGTGCAGCATGTAGTTGTTTAATGCATGTTGCGACATTTCTTGGAGCTCGCCTGGGCACGAAAATTGGGCACGAATTTTCATTCAAAATTTTCACACGTTTTGATTTATATCTTTTTATCAGTTGATATTTTGTTAAGACATATATAACAAAAGTGGTAGAGAATCAAAAGTTCTTTCCAACAAAATCAATAAAAAGGGGCTGGCCCCTTTATTTAGGGGCAAAGGCACTCTTAAACTCTATTACAAATACCTTAAAAACGATAAAGATTTTGTAATGCAATATAGAAGCAAAGTTGTTGATCGTACCAATATCTATTAGAAAAAATTATTGCCACGCCCATTTATTACGTGATTAGGGATTTTTAGGGGCCAAAGTACTTAAACTTTGACGCAATATAACTAGAGAAGTAGACATTTTTTGTTAGACATGATAGAAGAGAAAATGTTTGAATTTAAGATTTAAATCGATTCCTCTTATCAAAACACGAATTCCTGTCCCCATTAAGGATCTAGAGGGCTGGCCCCTAAAATATTCATACATTTGTATCTCAAAAATGATCAACAATTTTAGATGGGTATAAGAACAAAATTGTTAGTATTTTTAAGACCTTTTCAAAGAAATCAAGAAAAAGGGGCTGGCCCCCCTTTTTTTTGGGGGGGGGGGGCAAGAAACTCGTAAAGTCTATTACAAATTACATAAAAACGATTAAGATTTCGTAATGCATTATAAAAGCAAAGTTGTTAATTGTAGCAATATCTATCTGGAAAACTCATTGCAACACCCATTTATTACGTAATTAGGGATTTGTATACATTATCTGAAAGTGTGTGTGTGTGTGGGGGGGGGGGGGGTAATTCTAAAATTATATCGATTATTCATGGTATGATTAAAAACAGAAATCGCAAGGAAGACCTACTCGTTACTCGTAACGAGATCGTATCTAGTTATTATTATTATTTTTTTCCAAATTTTGTGCACGCGATTTCTCGAAATCTTTTCGACCGATTTCAACCATTTTTTCACAGATGGTTGGGCGTGATCTAAACTTAATACATCTTTCTTAATTTTTTCGTAGTCACTTCCGGTACCGAATTGTCGGCCATTTTATAATTTTTGACGACCCATTTTGTGCAGCTATAAACTCGGAAATCATAAGAGATATGAATATCAAATTTTCAGGATAGGTAGACTATAGTTTGAAGTTGTGCAGCATGTAGTTTTTTAATGCCTATTGCGCCATTTCTTGGAGCTCGCCTGGGCACGAAAATTGGGTACGAATTTCTATTCAAAATTTTCGCACGTTTTGATTTATATCTTTTTATCAGTTGTTATTTTGTTAAGATATATATAACAAAAGTGGTAGACAATCAAAAGTTCTTTCCAACAAAATCAAGAAAAAGGGGCTTGCCATTTTTTTTAGGGGCCAAGGCACTGTCACTACTGAATTCAAAATCCACTGATATTCCCAAAAATTGACTGACATTGTTTGACATCCACTGTATATTCACTGTACCCTACTGTATATCCACTGTACACCCACTGTACAGAGCTACTGTACCACACTGTATCCCACTGTACACCACTGTACAGAGCCACTGTAGGCCACTGTACTCCACTGTACCCCACTGTACCTACTCACTGACCAGCACTGTACCTCACTGTACACCACTGTACGGGGCACTGACCAACACTGTGCCCCACTGTACATCACTGTACAGGGTACTGACAAACACTGTACACCACTGTAACCCACTGTACCTATGTTTTTATAAGTTATTAATATGTTTGAACAATAAATTGAATATTTACTTTATTTGAGACCAAAATCTGGATTAATTTTGTTTTGATTCTTTCCTATTGCTTACAAGAGAGAAAATGGGCTTCTATATCTTTAAGTTCATATAAAATTAAATGCGCGGTCAGGGAAAGAGCAAGGTATCATCGATTTCTCGGGGAGCTTAGACATATTTTGGATAGTTGTACAATGTAAGTTTTAAAAAATTGAATTATCCTCTAACCCCCCCCCCCCTCCGATCCGTGCCCGTATTAAAAACTCAGAATCCAATTATCATACAAAATATAGCAACTCATCCAATTAAAAGGAGGAAGTATTTATATATATTTCAATATCAATGTTTTAGTAACTAAGTATTTAGTTGGGTTGTTTTTTTACAATGAATTTAATTTTATCAATATTGTCAAATAAATATTAGTTTACATGTTACATTAAAGTTTTAAAATTCAAAGAATCTAAAACTATGTATTACAATTTATAGATAAAAAAAATTCCACTATATTGCTCAGCATACTGATTTTTTTTCAAAAGAGAGAAGATAACCAACTGGTCTGGACTTTAAAATGTCTTTGAAGTTTTACTTCACAGGAAGATCAGTGAGGCAGTGTCTGTGTATAGTATACATACTTTCAGTAGATCAAAAGGTGTGAGTGTAGCAATATTCAACCTTGTAAATTGTCAGTCTGACACCTTGTTCAAGATATTATGTAATTCCCTTATAGGGGTATTTGTAGTCTTTAGAGTATTAAATCCAGTTGAAATATATATTTTTAAAAATATAACATGTATGAATAAACGAAATTATCTTTTTATTCATCATTTTAGGCGCGTTTTTTATTATTTAAATCAAGTCAGATATTAAACATGTTAAATATTTATAAATCCTCACCCCCCCCCCCCTCCCCCAGAAGTCGCTGATATCAAAATAAGTACATGTATAGTGTTAAATTAAAATGAAATGTGGTGATAACGAACAGTGTTCAAATAATATTTCACTCTGTTACGGTACTTTAAATTATATACTTTTGAATTTTAACAGTGTTCTATAGTTATCACCACATGCCATACATCTACATGTACCTTCTCCTGCACGGCTAAGAATGTTGCCAGGATATAGTTACATAGTTTTAATAAGAAAAAAATAATTATATCCTCTCTCTCTCTCTCTCTCTCTCTCTTTCTCTCTCTCTCTCTTTCTCTCTGTTATGTTGTAACTATCATCCCAAATGTTTATGGACCAAGGTCAGGAAGGCATAAACACCCCCAGTATTTTTGGTGCATCACAATTTAATTTTAACATCTCTTCAATAATAAGCGACATCTCAATATTGGCAAACATATTTAAGGTCTTCCGTTTCCAACGGAAGACCTTATAGTTTTCGTACGATTTCTTATTAAGGTCTTCCGTTTCCAGCGGAAGACCTTATTGTTTTCGTACTGTTTCTTATTATTATTATTTTTTTTTTCCAAATTTTGTGCACGAGATTTCTCGAAATCTATTCGACCGATCTCAACCATTTTTTCACAGATGGTTGGGCGTGATCTAAACTTCATACATTTTTCTTAATTTTTTCGTAGTCACTTCCGGTACCGAATTGTCGGCCATTTTGTAATTTTTGACGACCCATTTTGTGCAGCTATAAACTCGGAAACCATAAGAGATATGAATATGAAATTTTCAGGATAGGTAGACTATAGTTTGAAGTTGTGCAGCATGTAGTTGTTTAATGCCTGTTGCGACATTTCTTGGAGCCCGCCTGGGCACGAAAATTGGGCACGAATTTTCATTCAAAATTTTCACACGTTTTGATTTATATCTTTTTATCAGTTGATATTTTGTTAAGACATATATAATAAAAGTGGTAGATAATCATAAGTTCTTTCCAACAAAATCAATAAAAAGGGGCTGGCCCCTTTATTTAGGGGCAAAGGCACTCTTAAACTCTATTACAAATACCTTAAAAACGATAAAGATTTTGTAATGCAATATAGAAGCAAAGTTGTTGATCGTACCAATATCTATTAGAAAAAATTATTGCCACGCCCATTTATTACGTAATTAGGGATTTTTAGGGGCCAAAGTAATTAAACTTTGACGCAATATAACTAGAGAAGTAGACATTTTTTGTTAGACATGATAGAAGAGAAAATGTTTGAATTTATGATTTAAATCGATTCCACTTATCAAAACACGAATTCCTGTCCCCATTAAGGATCTAGAGGGCTGGCCCCTAAAATATTCATACATTTGTATCTCAAAAATGATCGACAATTTTAGATGGGTGTAAGAACAAAAATTGTTAGTATTCTTAAGACCTTTTCAAAGAAATTAAGAAAAAGGGGCTTGCCCCTTTTTTTGGGGGGGGGGGGGGGCAAGAAACTCGTAAAGTCTATTACAAATTACATAAAAACGATTAAGATTTCGTAATGCTTTATAAAAGCAAAATTGTTAATTGTAGCAATATATATCTGGAAAACTCATTGCAACACCCATTTATTACGTTATTAGGGATTTGTATACATTATCTGAAAGTGTGTGTGTGTGTGGGGGGGAGGGGGGGGGGTAATTCTAAAATTATATCGATTATTCATGGTATGATTAAAAACAGAAATCGCAAGGAAGACCTACTCGTTACTCGTAACGAGATCGTATCTAGTTATTATTATTATTATTTTTTTCCACAAATTTTGTGCACGAGATTTCTCGAAAACTATTCAACCGATTTCGACCATTTTTTCAGAGAAGATGAGTCTTGATGTAAACTTCATACGATTTTGAGATTTTTCCTGTCGGCACTTCCGGTACCGATTTATCGGCCATTTTGTACATTTTTACGACCTATTTTGTGCAGAGCTGATCTCAGAAACTATCAGAGATATGACTATGAAATTTTCAGGATAGGTAGTCTATAGTCTGAAGTTGTGCACTATTATTTTGTTTTACGCCAGTGGCGCCATTTTTTGGAGCTCGCCTAGGCACGAAAATTGGGTACGAATTTTCATCCAAAATTTTCAAACGTTTTCATCTGTATCTTTTTATCAGTTGATATTTTGTTAAGACATATATAACAAAAATAGTAGATAATTAAACGTTCTTTCCAACAAAATCAAGAAAAAGGGGCTGGCCCCTTAAATTAGGGGCCAAGACACTCGTAAACTCTATTGCAAATAACTTGAAAACGATCAAAATTTTGTAATGCAATATAGAAGCAAAGTTGTTGATTGTAGCAATATTTATCAGGTAAAATCATTTTCACACCCATTTATGACGTAATTAGGGATTTTAAGGGGCCAAAGTACTTAAACTTTGATGCAATATATCTAGAGAAGGAGACATATTTTGTTAGGCAATGTAGAAAAGAAAATGTTTGCATTGATGATTCTAATCAATTCCACTAATCAAAACTCCAAAGTCTGTCCCCATTAAGGATATATAGGGCTGGCCCCTAAAATATTCAATCATTTGTATCTCAAAAATGAACAACAATTTTAGATGGGTGTAAGAACATAAAATGTTAGTATTCGTGAGAACTTTCGATTAAACTCAAGAAAAAGGGGCTGGCCCCTTAAATGAGGAGCCAAGACACTCGTAAACTATATTACAGATAACTTGAAAACAAGCAAGATTTCAAATATCTTTGGTACTTAGCCTATTTTACAAAATTGATACCAGCGAGATTTTAGTCACTGTAAGTGATTGAGACACAAACTTTTATAAATGATAGACAATCGATTGAAGATATATTTAACGAGTTTTCTTTTGTCAACCGTCACTTCCGGTACTCACCAGAAGAGTTCAAACAATTCATTTTTTTCACAAGTTTAACTGATTATCTTTGGTGTTTCATCTGCTATGATTAACAGTAGTGTACACTAAACATATGTATAAAAAACCCTAGCTTTTATTTTCATAAACCTCTTTTGTTCGTCCGTTTTCGGTCTCGAGACAAAAAACCTAGATTCACCAAGATCGCAGATTTGGCAGAGAATATCGATATTTTATCGTATCATATGAAAACAAAATCGGACGGAAGACCTACTCGTTACTCGTAACGAGATCTAGTTATTTTCTCTTTCCGTAATAGGCGAATTGTGTACAGGTCGGATAAATGAGAAAAATATTTTCATTATTCAGTAATTGAAAAATAATACGCAATTCATATTTGAATGTTTGTGACCTAATAAATTCAACGAAGATAAATGAGCGAGCAGCCCAAATCATGCGTATAAAATTTTCTTATTAAAACAAACTTATGAGCTATAAAAACTGTATTTACTGGTTATACAGACAATTGGAACTTGTTGCACGAAAACGTCACTCCATTGAGAACGAACTCCATTAGTTGTCATCGTATAATGGCTGCCTCTACATTCAATATTTTAATTGATCATATGGTTTTCTAAAAAAAATTATATTTGTTAAAGTTAACGTCTTTAACAATGTCAAGTGCTAAACACAATGTACCGAGTAAATTTTTTTTTTTGGGGGGGGGGGGGCGAATTACATGTAGTTTACTAAATTTTGCTTACACAGTCACTTAGAAAAAAATCCGGGCGATACGTAACATTTCCGTATAAAATCGCTTCGTGTTGTCTTTAGAACAAAAAGATATTCAAACAAAGACCAATTCTGACTCATCATTTATATCTTGTGTAATATTTGCTTCCTGTGTATAGTGATTAGCAGCGTTCACGACCGCATCCGGGTAGACGTCCAGCCCCGGAGGCTTTCACACCTCTAGAAATTAAGCCCCGCCCTCACCTGATATTTACCAACCAGTAAAAATGTTCGGCCTTTAAAATGATTTTTTCTTTCTTTTTTTTACTTCATTCACTGAAACCAGTATACTGGTATATTGTATCAAAGCAAACAAGATAATTTCTATCTTCTATACTCTCTCTCTCTCTCTCTCTCTCTCTCTCTCTCTCTCTCTCTCTCCATGCTAGCGTACAAATATTTTAGTATTTGAATAAAGTACCACCGGTATCATGTATAGTAATATTGACAGCGGCTAAATGTACATGTTGGCATAAAAAAATTAATTCTAGTTACGGGATAATGTCCATGAATTCAAATGATTTGAAGCTCGTTATTGAATGATTGTCTAAAATATTCATAATGAATGAAAGTCAACGCTAAAAAGTATATTTTTATATCGACGATGTATTGTCTCCTTCTTTGTGTATGTCTACCAAAAAAATCTTTTGTCTGTCTGGGAACAATGAAAAACTCGGAACAAACAGAAAAAGGCGCAGACTATATACACGCGACCGGCTGACTGTGTCGAGGTGTGAAAACCGACCACCTGTGTATACGTGTTGTAGCCTAGGTATAAACAGATGTAAACGTCGGGGAAATCAAAAATCTGAATTTTCACTTCTGATTAAAACAAGAGGCCCATGGGGCCACATCGCTCACCTGAGCAATAATGGGCGTTCAAAAGATATTGTGCCATATGGTCCCTCGGTAGAAAAACAAAAAATAAATATTGTAAAGTATTCGAATTTTACACTATTTTTGTATACATGTAATCTTTGACATTGTACCTTCATGAAATACTATTTTTTACCAGAATAAGAAAATTCTACGCAAGATATAAAACTAAACATTTGGTAGAGGTATACTGTTAAGTTGTTAACTTCCAAATCCCTATATTTTCGTTCTGCCCCCCCCCCCCACTTTGTAAAGCGATCAAAATATATGAGTGCATATAGTTACATTTTTTTCATCAACTACTCTGTACTTACTAGTTATTGTTTTAAAAAAAAATAATAGTTATTGTTTTTTATTTTAAAAACCCTACATGTATAGATGTGAAGAAGAAAATTGTACCTCAATGTGCTCAATTTCTCAAATTAAAAACATTCAAAAATTTTATTTGTCTTCTCCATTACAATTAAATGACTGTTATTTACTTCGCGTACAAACCAGGATAATTTTCCGCTGTGATATTCTTAGGAATAGCGATAATTACTTTATCCCCGCAACAGAAATGTGTCAGAAATCTGGAAACTGTTTTAAAGATGTCGTTTTTATTTACTCGTGTCTGAAAAACTATCAAAATTGATGTAGATTTCACATTATTTATTGTATAAAGAGAGGGAGAGTAGATATATACAGAATACTGTGGAATCATTAAATTTCGTGGGGGCCAATTTTCGTGGATGACTTAAATTTTACAGATTCGTGGGGACGTAATTTCGTGTTTTCATATATATCTACAAAAGGGAATATGACTTTATTACCCTAATTCATCAATTCGTGAAGGATGTTATTTCGTGAATGAGAGGTACCCAAGAATTCCATGAAAAATGAGCCACCACGAAATCTAATGATTTCACAGTATCATTATTTTATTTTGTTTGTACAAGTATTTAACATACTCTAATTCGTAGAGATTTTCTAATGTTCAACCAAAATTTCAGCGTCAATTGTAGAATTATAAGCAAGATACAGAGCTCACAGTTCGCCTAGGTTTGATTCATATTTTGTTCACATGAGTTTATTACATTCAGCTTATGATTTTTAACTTGGTATTTCCTATTCAGCATTTAAAATGGAAAAAAAGAATGGCCTAAGATTTTATATTCTTTTATTCACTCAATACCAGTTCACTGGTATTTGAGGTTCAAAATCAGTTTATACAAATGTACACAAACACAGTGAAGGATCACATGTACAGTAGGAGTAATAATGACGAAAAAATGTTAAGTTTACAATACAATAAGATGTTAAAGTTGGTTTCTGAACGAACAGACTTTGAAAATTTTCTCAATAAATATTGACAAATTTTTTACTTTTTTAATCTTTAGTTTTTAAGATCTGTGTACAAACATAGAATTGTGAGCAAATCTCTGTATCTTGCTTATAATTTGAAGCTTAACACTCAAATATGGTTAGTTATTAGAAATTGAAAACAATTAAACACAAGAAACATTCACTATAACAAATAAAGAACACAATTTATTTTTTCGAAATGAATCATATAGATACATGTATATACCTACATATTTCCGTCAGCAATGTCAAACTTTATTTAAATTGAATAAACTCGAGAAAATGCCGAGCATCGCAACAAAACCTATTGCATTAATCTACCATTACGCAAAAGATAATGCCGATCGAATTACCGGTAGAATGAATTGTATTTCATTATTTTTTAATACATCAGATTTTGCTTAATTTGCGCAGGTAAACAGTTAACTGTTTGATTTACCAAAGTCTCTGTTTGATTTGATACGTAAAAATCACGAAATAATACAGACGATTGTTCCCAGGTTACAAGCAGAAATAATGAAAACGAAACGAAAATCGGAACAAGCTAACACCAACGTCATGTGTGAAAACTGTCAACGCATTGAAATATTTAGCCTCAATTTACTTCACAAAATCGGCAACGATATATTTTGCATGTTTCAAAAATTTCCCTTCATACGCGAACTGTTGCACAACAAGCAAATTCATCATAGTCAGATCGACCTTTTTCTTATAATGTCATGGCTGCTTTAAACAAAGAACCTCGTTTTAGATGTATGGAATACGAGTCTAGGTAAAATGGGTATGCAAACCCGGGCCGTGGCAAAATAAAAGCCAAGGCAGATCGACAATCGTCAATTCCAAATACGCATTATTTTGCAGCAATATTTACAGCGAATACAAATATACTAGTCCATCAAATATCCTGATATTTTAATGAGATTGGCAGATTAATATCTGCCAATCTTTGTTTTGCCCAGACCAAGTCTTGCCTACCCATTTTACCGGATGCCGGATTACCGGATGCCGAGCCCGAAGCTATTAAACTGATTGAAACACCCATTTCCTTTATTATTATTTTCGTAATAACTCAAATTTGACACAGAATTAGCACTTAATTTTTGCAATTTATATTTTCCTTCCCATAAGGATAATTTATGCTAAACTACGTCGAATTGGAATCAGTAGTTCTTGAGAAGAAGATTTTTAAAAATGCACCCCCCTTTTTCTACAGTTTCAAGGTTTTCTCCGCTTTGAATACAGATCGGACTTTTATTTTTGCAATTTATATTCGCCCTCACATAAGGATGCTTTGTGCCAAATTTGGTTGAAATTGGATAAGCGGTTTTAGAGAAGAAGTTCAAAATGTAAAAAGTTTACAGACGGACAGACAGACGGACAGACAGACGGACAGACGGACGACGGACAAAATGTGATCAGAATAGCTCACTTGAGCTTTCAGCTCAGGTGAGCTAAAAACCATTACGGTTGCCGGGTGCCATTTAGAATCTGTCTTAAAAGATTATTTTTATTTACTTGCCTCAAAAGTGGGATTTATTATATCTATTTGATAGTTATTACACACCGAGGTCAAAATTAAAAAATGAATTAATTTTATTAACATAATATTTATGCTTAACATGAATCGTTTCGACATAGCACAGTACTGCAAGGGGTATCAATTTGCAAGTTGATGAGGAAAAAAAAGGGGGGGGGGGGTATTATCCGTACCACATTTTATTTTTCGACTTAAATTTGCAGATTTTTTTTTAAACATTGGAGTTAGTTGACAGAGATAAACTTGAGAAAAATAATCGGTATGTAAAAGAAGTAGATTAATAGACAATTAATTTCTTACCCCAATCGATTTCTGATGAATCTCTCTCTCTCTCTCTCTCTCTCTCTCTCTCTCATGAATTTACTAGTGATAAACATGGAGGCCCTAAGTCAAAAGGAATAAGCACGTTAAATTACGGCATCACAACCAGTTCCAGTACAGATTTTATTATGAACTTTCCTACGACTACATGATACCAATACAATACAGTCAGAAAGTGATATACATGTAATCTCTCTCTCTCTCTCTGTCTCTCTGTCTCTCTCTCTCTCTGTCTCTCTGTCTCTCTCTCTCTCTCTCTCTCTCTCTCTCTCTCTCTCTCTCTCTCCTCTCTCTCTCTCTCTCTCTCTCTCTCTCTCTCTCTCTCTCTCTCTGTTTAAAATTTGAAATGCATTCTGCAGTAAATGTTATTTTGTAAAATTAAAACCCAACATTTGCAATGTATTTTTAAATATAATTTTAATCAAAAGAAATCAACATATAAGCTAGAACCTCGCAGGCTTTTTTAAAAATGTACCTGTGTAGTCAAGCGCGCAGTGATGATACACGGACATGTGTACACGAACAAGCATGAATATATTTTGTGGATTCGGTGTTTAATTGGCCGTTTTTCAGTGGGTTAAAGACAGCTCATGAGACACAGAGAATTAAGAACCCGATCATTTAAACAAGGGCTTGTCGTATATCATCAATAAGGAATGATAATGAACCTTGCTGGTTGGGAGGGGGGGGGTATTTTCCAATGACTGGCAGAATAAACATATTGACATGCACTTTTTTGATAATCATATTCAACATGTAAAATTCAGAACTTTCACCTGATAGCTAGGGACATTATCATAATTTTGTGATCGTAACATTCAATAACAAAAGACGATAATAAATAAAACATGCTAAATAAATTTAACGACCTGTTGCATTCTTCTGTCAGGTTGTATCTATGCATAATGTTATTGCTATATACAGCATAATAAAAATAAATATTGAAGAAAAAAAATATCCTGAAGATTTAAAAATCCGATTTTTTTCTCAAATTAATAGTACAGTGGCGTACAGTGGGGTACAGTGCTGGTCAGTGCCCGGTACAGTGGCGTACAGTGGGATACAGTGCTAGTCAGTGCCCTGTACAGTGGCGTACAGTGAGGTACAGTGGAAGTCAGTAGGACTGTACAGTGATGTACAGTGGGACACAGTGCTGTTCAGTAGAAATGTACAGTGGGGTACAGAGGGGTACAGTGGAAGTCAGTGAAATGTACAGTGAGGTACAGTCAATGTACAGTGGATGTCAGACAATGTCAGTCAAATTTTGGGAATATCAGTGGATTTTGAATTCAGTAGTGTCTTAAACTCTATTACAAATAACTTAAAAACGATAAAGATTTTGTAATGCATTATTGAAGCAAAGTTGTTGATCGTACCAATATCTATTAGAAAAAATGATTGCCACGCCCATAAATTACGTAATTAGGGATTTTTAGGGGCCAAAGTACTTAAACTTTGACGAAAAATAACTAGAGAAGTATACATATTTTGTTAGACATCATAGAAGAGAAAATGTTTGAATAAATGATTTAAATTGATTCCAATTATCAAAACACGAATTTCTGTCCCCTTTAAGGATCTAGAGGGCTGGCCCCTTAAATATTCAATCATTTGTATCTCAAAAATGATCAACAATTTTAAATGGATGTAAGAATAAAAAATATTTGTATTCTTACGACCTTTTCAAAGAAATCAAGAAAAAGGGGTTGGCCCCTTTATTAAGGGGCCAAGGCACTCGTAAACTCTATTACAAGTAACTTTAAAAACGATAAAGATTTTGTAATGCATTATAGAAGCAAAGTTGTTGATAGCAGCAATATCTGTTTGTAAAACTCATTTCCAAACCCATTGATGACGTAATTAGAGATTTTAGGGGACTATAATCTTAAATCTTTAATGTGCTGTATGTTAAAAAGCAAAACTCTTTGTTAAGCATTTTAAAGGATATTGACAATCGTATACATTATCTAAAAGGAGGTGGTTGAGGGAGAATTCTGAAATTTCATTGATATTTTAATCGAATCGTTTAAAAAATTGAACGGAAGACCTACTCGTTACTCGTAACGAGATCGTATCTAGTTATTTTTTTTTTTCCAAATTTTGTGCACGAGATTTCTTGGAATCTATTCGACCGATCTCAACCATTTTTTCCACAGATGTTAGGGCGTGATCTAAACTTAATACATTTTTTCTTAATTTTTTCGTAGTCACTTCCGGTACCGAATTGTCGGCCATTTTGTAATTTTTGACGACCCATTTTGTGCAGCTATAAACTCGGAAACCATAAGAGATATGAATATGAAATTTTCAGGATAGGTAGACGATAGTTTGAAGTTGTGCAGCATGTAGTTGTTTAATGCCTGTTGCGCCATTTCTTGGAGCTCGCCTGGGCACGAAAATTGGGTACGAATTTTAATTCAAAATTTTCACACGTTTTGATATATATCTTTTTATCAGTTGATATTTTGTTAAGACATATATAACAAAAGTGGTAGAGAATCAAAAGTTCTTTTCAACGAAATCAATAAAAAGGGACTGGCCCCTTTATTTAGGGGCCTAGGCACTCTTAAACTCTATTACAAATAACTTAAAAACGATAAAGATTTTGTAATGCATTATAGAAGCAAAGTTGTTGATCGTACCAATATCTATAAGAAAAAATTATTGCCACACCCCTTTATTACGTAATAAGGGATTTTTAGGGGCCAAAGTTCTGAAACTTTAATGCAATATATCTAGAGAAGGAGACATATTTTGTTAAACATCATAGAAGAGAAAATGTTTGCATTTATGATTTAAATGGATTCCACTTATCAAAACACCAATGTATGTCCCCATTAGGGATCTACAGGGCTGGCCTCTAAAATATTCAAACATTTGTATCTCAAAAATGAACAACAATTTAAGATGGGTGTAAGAACAAAAAATGTTTGTATTCTCAAAACCTTTTCAAAGTAATCAAGAAAAAGGGGCTGGCCCCTTTATTAAGGGGCCAAAAGACTCGTAAACTCTATTAAAAATAACTTAAAAACGAAAAAGATATTGTTATTAATTATAGAAGCAAAGTTGTTGATAATACCAAAATCTATTAGAAAAAATTATTGCCACGCCCCTTTATTTCGAAATAAGGGATTTTTAGGGGCCAAAGTACTCTAACTTTGACGGAATATATCTAGAGAAGGAGACATATTTTGTTAAACATCATAGAAGAGAAAATGTTTGCATTTATGATTTAAATGGATTCCACTTATCAAAACACCAATGTATGTCCCCATTAGGGATCTACAGGGCTGGCCTCTAAAATATTCAAACATTTGTATCTCAAAAATGAACAACAATTTAAGATGGGTGTAAGAACAAAAAATGTTTGTATTCTTAAGACCTTTTCAAAGAAATCAAGAAAAAGGGGTTGGACTCTTAAATTAGGGGCCAAGAGACTCGTAAAGTCTCTTACACATACCTGAAAAACGAGCAAGATTTTGTAAAGCATTATAGAAGCATAGCTGTTGATCGTAACAATATCAGGTTGTAAAAGTCATTGCCACACACATTGATGACATAATTAGGGATTTTTAGGGGACTAGAACCTTAAATCTTTAATGTGCTGTATGTGAAAAAGCAAAACACTTTTGAAAGGATAAAAACAATCGTTTACATTATCTGAATGGGAGAGGTTGAGTAGAAATTGTGAAATTTCATTGATATCTTAATGGTATTGTTTAAAAATTGAACGGAAGACCTCCTCGTTACTCGTAACGAGATCGTATCTAGTTATTATTAAGGTCTTCCGTTTCCAACGGAAGACCTTATTGTTTTCGTACTGTTTCTTCTTATTATTATTATTAGGGTCTTCCGTCTTCAGCGGAAGACCCTTCTATTATTCTATTGTTTCTTTTTCACTTTTCTTATTCTTATTATTAAGGTCTTCCGTTTCCAACGGAAGACCTTATTGTTTTCGTACTGTTTCTTATTATTATTAGGGTCTTCCGTTTCCAACGGAAGACCCTCTTGTTATTCTTCGGTTTCTTTTTATTAAGGTCTTCCGTTGGAAACGGAAGACCTTATTGTTTTTGCTTTGTTTCTTTTCCTCTATTATTATTATTATTTTTTTTTCTCCCACGTTTTCTCGAAAACGCTTCAGCCGATTTTGATAAAACTTTCAGATCTTGTTAATGACAACATTTGTAAGAAAAGTACGTGGGATTTTTTTGGTCGTCACTTCCGGTCCCGAGATATTAAAGATTTTATGTTTTTGCTTGTTCACGAGTTTTCTCCAAAAGTATTTAAGATAGAACTTTCAAATGTTCAGAGATCGTAGAGAGTGAACGGCCGCAGTGTACTACGCATATCCGAACGTCCGCCGTCACTTCCGGTCGTCAGCGGAAGGAAATGAAAAACCTTAATTTTTCAATTTTTTGAACTTGAATTTTTTTTATGCTACTATTCGATAGAGACACTCTAGAAACCTCTGAATATGAAATCTGTTTTAAAATCGATCCATGCATTTTCGAGATTTTGGGCTCCAAAGTTCTGAAGCGAGAGTCCGCGTAGCTCAGTCGTTAGAGTGGTGGACTTGTGTCCAGGCGACCCGGGTTCAGTCCCCGAGTGCCGATTATTTTTTCTTGCTTAACTGTGTTTTGTTTAACGATTTTATCTTTATAATGATGGATTTGAATGTTTACGTTTTCTTTTTGTCATAAATAAAAATAATAGCGGCTTTTTTCAGTACAAATATAGAGCTCTTTTCTGTCAACTGCTCGCTAAATTCGGACGATTGTCGCATTGCCGGCATCAAAGACATGCCGCCGAAGCACCCCTGCAGTTCGACCGCATTAGAGTTCACTGGATCGCTTTGCCGGCGTCAAAGAAATGCCGCCATGTCAATGATTGTATACACACAACATTTAGCAATGCACCAACGTTTTAGTATTTCACATGGCTTAAAAAGAAAGGTTGTTTTGTATTTATTCAAACATTTAGATATGTACATGTATGCATGTATACATGCGTTTATTGACAAATGTTGCGTTTATATTGAATTCCTGAACACTAAAATCAATCAATCTCTCTCTCTCTCTCTCTCTCTCTCTCTCTCTCTCTCTCTCTCTCTCTCTCTCTCTCTCTCTCTCTCTCTCTCTCTCTCTCTCTCTCTCTCTCTCTCTCTCTCTCTCTCTCTCTCTAAAAGATCTACTACAGGTAACATGGAGTAATGAGGCTAGAGGCTAATGTACATTTGACGTCAAAAAAGTAAATACGTATTTTTTTCTAGTTACGGGATTTTGTCTACGGATGTTATTTTTTGAAATTCACTGTTCAATGATTTAATAACAAATCTATTGACTGTCTGGGATTAAAAAAAACGATTTTTATTATCAACTGAATGCTTAACATTGGTCATTTAGACATAACACTTGGGTATCGTTTGGATTCGGGAAAATGGGGAATAAATAATCATACTATATTTCTAATGATGTA
Organism: Magallana gigas; assembly: GCF_963853765.1. NCBI lineage: Eukaryota > Metazoa > Mollusca > Bivalvia > Ostreida > Ostreidae > Magallana > Magallana gigas. Next base: position 49,728,547 of record NC_088854.1, read on the forward strand.
GGTTATTTTATTTGCTGACTTACCAGAATTTTTTATTATGCAGTTATTGTCGGCAAAGAAAAACTTGAGACAAAAAGAAATATAATAGATATGAAAAAGCAGATAAACCAATTATAAATTTCTTTGTCAAATCAGAGACATAAATGTTATTTATGTCTCTGATCAAATCGATTTCTGATTAATCTCTCTCTCTCTCTCTCTCTCTAGATCTCTCTCTCTCCCTCTCTCTCTCTCTCTCTCTCTCTCATCATACATATGTAGTGTTTAGCATGTAAATGTTATGGCATTTTATATATCTTATTTCTGAAAACTTTAAAAGTAAAAAGTAAATCCATAAATTGTGTTTGATGTAAGATTTTAAAAGATTATTGCAAATGTTTCTCGACTTGTTGCAATACTGCTGTTGTCATAGGCAAAATCCCATCGTGAGCTCTGGACCGGTAAATGTCAGAGTAAAAATAAACTGGCGACTTCGAGAGAATAATTGCGTATATCTCCGCTATTGTAAGACCTATCAACTTAAAATTCGGCAGGAGTGTATCTCAGACATTACTTTTATGAAAAATACATGCACGTTGCGAGTGTTTTAAAGATTAATTGATTTTTTAGGATTTTGAAGCGAGCTGGTAGTTTTCTATCTGGGTCAGAGTTCGACCTCTTTCTTTATTTATGGTTTCATTGAAATTAATGTTGAAATGGACTTGGCCCCTGTGCAGCCACGTAATATTTCTGTTGCATGTATATTTCTTTTTTTCCGTTTAGTCTGAATCTACGATAGCGTGTGAACTACTTATGAATGTTAGAACTGTGGAAATTACTGCATCAAATTTTTACCGAATAAATTTACGTGTTACTGATTTCGTTATTTCTACATTTATAAAGATTCTATCAATCCTGCTGAAATAAAACAGTCAAACATAATAGTAAACGACACGAACAAAAATTCTCAACACTGAAATACATGGGTAAACTGCATCAGTCATTGTTTTAGGACTTCCCCTAATAGTTGTTACACGAATCCGAGATCCACACCTCAAAATTCTATTTTCGATTTATTTACGACGAAAATCAAGCTCGGGTCTTTTCACCCCCCTCCAGACAAAAACACGCGTCAATATTTCAAATGACCTCGCACTGTTACCAAACCTAAATAGTCAGACATCTTACACTTTGTTTTTCATCTCATACAAAAACTCAGCTCTTCTCCCGGGCGAAAACGCCCCAAATTCAAACACAAATTCGGGAATTATTTCGCGTCAGCCATGTTTTGAGACACCTGCAAAGGCTGTGTGTTCTAATCTCGCCGGAGCCAAGATTTCTTCTTTCTCTCTATTTCTTTCTCACCTTTTTATTTAATTTTCTAACTAAAATAATCAACATAAAAGGGTTGTTGGACTGTAGTACAAGTTGAAAAACACTCTTCAATTAAGATTTAGACAAAAACAGTCTTTTATTATTAGGGTCTTCCGTCTTCAGCGGAAGACCCTTCTATTCTTATTGTTATTAGGGTCTTCCGTTAACAAAGGAAGGCCCTCTTTTTTTCTTCGGTTTCTTTTTATTACAGGTTATTAGACCTGTTATTAGGTCAAAAGACCTCTTATTTAATATGAAATAAAATGGGACTGGTCCTTAAAATTAAGGATCCTACAGGTGTATAATACTTCATCCATCGCTCTTTTAGATCACATCTGCATTTCCTGATATGTTTCGTTGATGATGATAAAAGGCAAGGTCATTTCGTGTTCTAAAAATCGGACGGAAGACCTCCTCGTTGCTCGCAACGAGATCGTGTCTAGTTATTATTATTATTCTTTTTCTTTTCTTCTGACTCCTTTTTTGCCTCATAACTCAAAAGGTTTTTAACCGATTTTAATGAAATTTTCAGAGATTTTTGCAAGTTGGCGTCCCTCAAAAATGTAAAAGTTTTAAAGAGAACGTCACCTCCGTTTTGACGTGACGTCATTTTTAAAAATTTCAAAAAGTCATTTTGTCCGCGGCGTTTCTCAAAAACGCTTTATAATAGAGGCTTTAAATTTTCAATGGTAATAATTTAATCGATTTACCTCTGTAATAAGGCTGGAAATGAAAATCCGTCACTTTCGGTCGAAACCGGAAGTGAAACAAATTTTTCGAAAAAATGAATTTTCTGATCAAATCAAAAATGAATACGCGTTTTGTAGAACTTATTAAGCTGAATCTAACACTGAAAGCCGTTTTAAAATCGGACGATGCATTACAGAGATATCGGGTTTAAAAATTGATTTTTCCGGAAATTTTGATTCCGCGTCCTTGGTTTAAAAAATAGCGTAATATTTATAGTAAAGTTAACTCGTACCAAAAATAATTGTTAAGTCGTACTTAAACACATTCGGATTTTTTTTGTTAAGTCGTTCTAAAAATCAAAAAAAGGTTTTGTTAATTCGTACTTAAAATCATTCGGAATTGTTAAGTCGTACCAGGAGTAATTCGATTTTTTCATCTTTTTATTTTAGTTACTCTTGTTATTAGTTTAAGAGCTCTGCTTTTTACAGGATCTTCTAGCTTTACTTCTGACATTAAAGGAAGACCCACTCGTTGCTTTGCAACGAGCTTTGCTCTAGTTATTATTATTATTTTTTTTTTCCACAAATTTTGTGCACGCGATATCTCGAAAACTATTCGGCCGATTTTAACCATTTTTTCACAGATGATTGCCAGTGGTCATAATTCTAGAGGTTTTTTTAAATTTTGAAATCGGCACTTCCGGTTCCGATTTACGGCCGATTTTGTAAGATTTTACGACCCATTTTGTGCAGACATAAACTCAGAGACTATCAGAGATATAATTATGAAATTTTTAGGATAGGTAGACCATAGTTTGTAGTTGTGCACAAAGTAGTTTTTTAGCGCCAGTGGCGCAAAGTTCAGGAGCTCGCCTAGGCTCGAAAAATGGATACGAATTTTGAATCAAAATTTTCAAACGTTTTGATCTGTTTCCTTTTATCAGTTAATATTTTGATAAAACATATATAACAAAAGTAGTAGATAATCGAAAGTTCTTTCCAACGAAATCAAGAAATAGGGGCTGGCCCCTTTATTTAGGGGCCAAGACACCTGTAAACTCTAATACAAATAACTTTAAAACGATTAAGATTTTGTAATGCATTATAGAAGCAAAGTTGTTGATCTTCACAAAATCTGTCAGGAGAAATTATTGCCACGCCCATTTGTTACGTAATACGGGATTTTTAGGGGCCAAAGTACTTAAACTTTGACGCAATGTATCTAGAGAAGGAGAACTATTTTGTTAAGCACTGTAGAAGAGAAAATGCTTTCATTGATGATTCTCATCGATTCCATCAATCAAAATACCAATCTCTGTCCCCATTAAGGATCTAGAGGGCTGGCCCCTTAAATATTCAAACATTTGTATCTCAAAAATGATAAACAATTTTAAAAAGATGTAAGAACAAAAAATGTTAGAATTTGTAAGACCTCTCGATTGAATTAAAGATAAAGGGGCTGGCCCCTTAAATAAGGGGCCAAGACACTCGTAAACTCTATTACAGATAACTTAAAAACGATAAAGATTTTGTAATGCATTATAGAAGCAAAGTTGTTGATCGTAACAATATCTATCAGGACAAATCATTGCCACGCCCTTTTATTACGTGATAAGGGATTTTTAGGGGTCAAAGTACTGAAACTTTGATGCAATATATCTAGAGAAGGAGACATATTTTGTTAAGCTTTGTAGAAGAGAAATGCTTGCGTTGATGATTCTAATCGATTCCATTAATCAAAACACCAATCTCTGTCCCCATTAAGGATCTAGAGGGCTGGCCCCTAAAATATTCAATCATTTGTATTTAAAAAATGATCAATAATTTTAGATGGGTGTAAGAACAAAAAATGTTACTATTCTTAAGACCTTTTCAAAGAAATCAAGACGAAGGGGCTGGCCCCCTAAATTAGGGGCCAAGATACTCGTAAACTCTATTACAAATAACTTAAAAACGATCAAGATTGTGTAATGCATTATAGAAGCAAAGTTGTTGATCGTTACAATATCTATCAGGTAAGATCATTGCCTTGACCATTTATTACGTAATTAGGGATTTTTAGGGGCCGAAGTACTTAAACTTTGACACAATATATATAGAGAAGTAGACATATTTTAGTAAGCATTGTATAAGAGAAAATGTTTGCATTGATGATTATAATCGATTCCATTAATCAAAACACCAATGTATGTCCCCGTAAGGGATCTAGAGGGCTGGCCCCAAAATTATTTAATCATTTGAATCTCAAAAATGAACAACAATTTTAGATACGTGTTAGAACAAAAAAGGTTAGTGTCTGTGAGACCTTTCAAATGAACTCAAGAAAAAGGGGCTGGCCCCTTACATTAGGGGCCAAGACACTTGTAAAATCTTTTTCACACCATAAAAACGATCAGGATTTTGTGATGCATTACAGTACAAAGTTGTTGATCGTAACAATATCAGTTTGTAAAACTCATTGTCACACCCGTTGATAACGTATATATGGATTTTAGGGGACTAAACTCTTAAATCTTTAATGTGCTGTATGTAAAAAAGGAAAAAACTTTGTTAAGCATTTTAAACGATATTGACAATCGTATACATTATCTGAAAGGGGGTGTTTGAGGGGAATTCTAAATTTTCATTGATATTTTAATCGTATCGTATAAAATTTGAACGGAAGACCTACTCGTTACTCGTAACGAGATCGTATCTAGTTATTATTATTTTTTTCCACAAATTTTGTGCACGCGATTTCTCGAAAACTATTCGGCAGATTTCGACCATTTTTTCTCAGATGATTGCCAGTGGTCATAATTCTAGAAGTTTTTTTAAATTTTGAAATCGGCACTTCCGGTTCCGATTTACGGCCGATTTTGTAAGTTTTTACGACTAATTTTGTGCAGACATAAACTCAGAGACTATCAGAGATAGGAATATGAAATTTTCAGGATAGGTAGACTATAGGTTGAAGTTGTGCACAATGTAGTTTTTTGGCGCCAATGGCGCCATTTCTTTGAGCTCGCCTAGGCTCGAAAATTGGGTACGAATTTCGAATCAAATTTTTCATACGTTTTGATCTGTATCTTTTTAGGGGTTGATATTTTGTTAAAACATATATAACAAAAGTGGTAGATAATCAAAAGTTCTTTTCAACAAAATCAAAAAATAGGGGCTGGCCACTTAAATTAGGGGCCAAGACAGTCATAAACTCTAATACAAATAACTAAAAAACGATAAAGATTTTGTAATGCATTATAGAAGCAAAGTTGTTCATTGTACCAATATCTATTAGAAAAAATCATTGCCACGCCCATTTATTACGTAATTAGGGATTTTTAGGGGCCAAAGTACTTAAACTTTGACGAAAAATAACTAGAGAAGTATACATATTTTGTTAGACATCATAGAAGAGAAAATGTTTGAATAAATGATTTAAATCGATTCCATCAATCAAAACACGATTTTCTGTCCCCAATAAGGATCTAGAGGGCTGGCCCCTAAAATATTCAATCATTTGTATCTCAAAAATGATCAACAATTTTACATGGGTGTAAGAACAAAAAATATTTGTATTCTTAAGACCTTTTCAAACAAATCAAGAAAAAGGGGCTGGCCCCTTTTTTTAGGGGCCAAGGCCTCCGTAAACTCTATTACAAGTATCTTAAAAACGATAAAGATTTTGTAATGCATTATAGAAGCAAAGTTGTTGATCGTAGCAATATCTATTTGAAAAAATCATTGCCAAGCCCATTTATTACGTAATAAGGGATTTTTAGGGGCCAAAGTACTTAAACTTGGACGCAATATAACTAGAGATGTATACATATTTTGTTAGACATCATAGAAGAGAAAATGTTTGAAAAAATGATTTAAATTGATTCCCCTTATCAAAACACAAATATCTGTCCCCATTAAGGATCTAGAGGGCTGGCCCCTAAAATATTCAAACGTTTGTATCTCAAAAGTGATCAACAATTTTAGATGGATGTAAGAACAAAAAATGTTAGTATTTATGAGACCTTTCGTATAAAATCAAGAAAATGGGGCTGGCCCCTTAAATAAGGGGCCAATAGACTCCTAAACTCTATTACTCATACCTTAAAAATGATCAAGATTTTGTAATGCATTATAGAAGCAAAGTTGTTGATAGCAGCAATATCTGTTTGTAAAACTCATTTTCAAACCCATTGATGACGTAATTAGAGATTTTAGGGGACTAAAATCTTAAATCTTTAATGTGCTGTATGTGAAAAAGCAAAACTCTTTGTTAAGCATTTCAAAGGATATTGACAATCGTATACATTATCTAAAAGGAGGTGGTTGAGGGAGAATTCTGAAATTTCATTGATATTTTAATCGAATCGTTTAAAAAATTGAACGGAAGACCTACTCGTTACTCGTAACGAGATCGTATCTAGTTATTATTATTATTTTTTTCCACAAATTTTGTGCACGCGATATCTCGAAAACTATTCGGCCGATTTTAACCATTTTTTCACAGATGATTGCCAGTGGTCATAATTCTAGAGGTTTTTTTAAATTTTGAAATCGGCACTTCCGGTTCCGATTTACGGCCGATTTTGTAAGATTTTACGACCCATTTTGTGCAGACATAAACTCAGAGACTATCAGAGATATAATTATGAAATTTTTAGGATAGGTAGACCATAGTTTGTAGTTGTGCACAAAGTAGTTTTTTAGCGCCAGTGGCGCAAAGTTCAGGAGCTCGCCTAGGCTCGAAAAATGGATACGAATTTTGAATCAAAATTTTCAAACGTTTTGATCTGTTTCCTTTTATCAGTTAATATTTTGATAAAACATATATAACAAAAGTAGTAGATAATCGAAAGTTCTTTCCAACGAAATCAAGAAATAGGGGCTGGCCCCTTTATTTAGGGGCCAAGACACCTGTAAACTCTAATACAAATAACTTTAAAACGATTAAGATTTTGTAATGCATTATAGAAGCAAAGTTGTTGATCTTCACAAAATCTGTCAGGAGAAATTATTGCCACGCCCATTTGTTACGTAATACGGGATTTTTAGGGGCCAAAGTACTTAAACTTTGACGCAATGTATCTAGAGAAGGAGAACTATTTTGTTAAGCACTGTAGAAGAGAAAATGCTTTCATTGATGATTCTCATCGATTCCATCAATCAAAATACCAATCTCTGTCCCCATTAAGGATCTAGAGGGCTGGCCCCTTAAATATTCAAACATTTGTATCTCAAAAATGATAAACAATTTTAAAAAGATGTAAGAACAAAAAATGTTAGAATTTGTAAGACCTCTCGATTGAATTAAAGATAAAGGGGCTGGCCCCTTAAATAAGGGGCCAAGACACTCGTAAACTCTATTACAGATAACTTAAAAACGATAAAGATTTTGTAATGCATTATAGAAGCAAAGTTGTTGATCGTAGCAATATCTATCAGGACAAATCATTGCCACGCCCTTTTATTACGTAATAAGGGATTTTTAGGGGTCAAAGTTCTGAAACTTTGATGCAATATATCTAGAGAAGGAGACATATTTTGTTAAGCTTTGTAGAAGAGAAATGCTTGCGTTGATGATTCTAATCGATTCCATTAATCAAAACACCAATCTCTGTCCCCATTAAGGATCTAGAGGGCTGGCCCCTAAAATATTCAATCATTTGTATTTAAAAAATGATCAATAATTCTAGATGGGTGTAAGAACAAAAAATGTTACTATTCTTAAGACCTTTTCAAAGAAATCAAGACGAAGGGGCTGGCCCCCTAAATTAGGGGCCAAGATACTCGTAAACTCTATTACAAATAACTTAAAAACGATCAAGATTGTGTAATGCATTATAGAAGCAAAGTTGTTGATCGTTACAATATCTATCAGGTAAGATCATTGCCTTGAACATTTATTACGTAATTAGGGATTTTTAGGGGCCGAAGTACTTAAACTTTGACACAATATATCTAGAGAAGTAGACATATTTTAGTAAGCATTGTATAAGAGAAAATGTTTGCATTGATGATTATAATCGATTCCATTAATCAAAACACCAATGTATGTCCCCGTAAGGGATCTAGAGGGCTGGCCCCAAAATTATTTAATCATTTTAATCTCAAAAATGAACAACAATTTTAGATACGTGTTGGAACAAAAAAGGTTAGTGTCTGTGAGACCTTTCAAATGAACTCAAGAAAAAGGGGCTGGCCCCTTACATTAGGGGCCAAGACACTTGTAAAATCTTTTTCACACCATAAAAACGATCAGGATTTTGTGATGCATTACAGTACAAAGTTGTTGATCGTAACAATATCAGTTTGTAAAACTCATTGTCACACCCGTTGATAACGTATATATGGATTTTAGGGGACTAAACTCTTAAATCTTTAATGTGCTGTATGTAAAAAAGGAAAAAACTTTGTTAAGCATTTTAAACGATATTGACAATCGTATACATTATCTGAAAGGGGGTGTTTGAGGGGAATTCTAAATTTTCATTGATATTTTAATCGTATCGTATAAAATTTGAACGGAAGACCTACTCGTTACTCGTAACGAGATCGTATCTAGTTATTCTTCTTTTTTTTTTCTTACGCATTTTTGTGCACGCGAGTTCTCGGGAACGGCTTGACTGATTTTAATGAAACTTTCAGAACTAACACATATTGATCTGAACCTTGTTGGATATTTTTTATATTAATGACGTCATTTCCGTTTTAAAGATATTGACGTTTTTACGATATTTAGAGGGTTGGCTTGTCCGGTGATTTTCTCCTAAACGAAAACAGATATTTGATTCAAATTTTCAGGGTTTGTAGACCTATGATTGTAGATATGACAGAAGCATTTTCATTGTTTTGTGACAAAAAACACCGAAGCTCGCCTGAGCCTAAAAATTGAGATATAAAGCGTCATGATTTTTTAGTGGTTTTCTTTGAATATCTTTTTTCTCAAAAGTATTTTGTTAAGACTTGTAGAACAAAACAACTCTAAAAAGTCAAGAGCTTTCATTTGACATCATGGAAAAGGGGCTGGCCCTTTAAATTAAGGGCCGAAAGGGCTCTAAAGTATTCTAATAATATCTTTTTACTGTGAAATATTTTGTAATACTTTATAGAAGCAATTATGTTCATCGTAATGTTATGTACCTATACATGACAATTGTTTACTCCTTTGTTATGTAATTACGAATTTTAAGGGGCCGGTGTAATGAAGAATAATGACCCCCGTAGAATATTGACCGGGGGTCATTTTTCTACGTAGAAAAATGACCCCCCGGTCATTATTCTACGCAGAAAAATGACCCCCCGGTCATTATTCTACGTAGAAAAATGACCCCTTTGCCTGAAGAATAAGTGTCATTTTCATAAAAATGAGCACACTCCACATGAAGAAAAGTGACCCCTGTAGAATAATGACCCCCTTGTAGATTAAAGTTTTTCAGTATATTTTTTATTATTTGTAAAATAGTCTTTACATTATTGTAATTTTTACTGCTGAAGTTTACAAAAAGTAACAGAAATTATAATTCATATTCCAATAAACTTAAAGTGAAAGAAGGGGTATATCTTAGAAAATAAAAATCCTTCCGTTATATCAAGATATTGACGTATTGCATCGGGGTATGGCTGTCATCTTAACAATTACATTTACATATATCTATGGTGTTCCGATAGGGCCACTTCGACCTTAGGGCGAAGATGCGAAGTTGCAAAGGCGATAGTGCGAAGGCGAAAGAGCAAAAGTGCGAAGATCCGACGACGAAGCGCGAAGATGTGATGCCTAAAGTGCGAAGGCGAAGAGCGATACTTCTATCGCTCCTTCCCAACTTTGCAGTCTGGCCTTCGCACTTTCGCCTTTGCCTTTTTGTATTGCATTCAGCAAGTCTCGGTCGATTACATAGAATTTAATACAGGCACCGTACTCGCCAAGGTTTTTCGATTAATCCATGCTTTTATTGGTACGCATGCGCTAGGCCATCGCGCTTACTATGAATGTTTTAATGTGTACATGTAACATATATGTTTACCAGTGCTGGCTATGCGTAATCATTATCTACTCCACACAAAATTAAATGTCCGCCATAATGTGTACAATGTCATATGCACTTCCAGACTCCTGTCACTTTCCAGCCGTCTCTTTAACGTGGACCAGACACAGTAACAATGTAATTTCATTATGCGACACTCCTTGCTCATGCATGGATCTAGAGGGGGATAGCCCCCCCCCCCCCCCGGAAAATTCAATATTAATAATTTCACGCAGTAAAAGGGGAGAGGGAGTCTGGACCCCATCCCCCTGGAAAATTTTATTTTATAAAAATAAAATTTCCAAAATATGCCTCGGAACCCTTTGAACGATGGAGAGCTCTGCAATTATAAAACATAGGTAATCACAGATTACAAAGCTCACCGAGACGATGCATCACCTTTATGAGGCATCACCTTTATGACACCACCTTTATCATATGATATCATAAAGGATGGTTTTCATATAATTTATATGAAAACCATCCTTTATTATCTTGGATATTCATGGATTCTGTTTTGAAACAATATCGTATATCATCTGTTAAAAAATTGTATGTTAATCATATGTCCATATGTTAATCAATACAATAATATAAAATTAAAATTGCATCCTATCATAATTACAATATATATCATATAATACCATAAAATACCGTAAAAAATTGTGAGATATGATATTGTAACGTATGATATGACATTGTATTGTGTTATACATTATTGTATTTGATCAAACAATACAATATTATAAAACATAATTCAATATAGTATTATATGAAACAATATCGAACTGCAATTATAATACATCATAACATTGAAACATATGATATTATATTGTATAATTAAGCATTGAATCATTATTGTTTGAAAGATGTGGTCTCATAACTGCAACGGTGTGTGCATACATGTACATACGCGTTATGAAAATTTGTTTGCACTCATTGTTGCAGTTATGAGACCACATTTTTCAAAAAATAATGTTTCAATGCTTATATTTACGTTTTTTAAACATGTATTTCCTTACCGCAAATATGATTTTTTTAAAAGGTTCTGTCTTATTCAACAAGTAATGCGAAATTAATGGCCACTGGAACAGCCACAATATGCTGACAAAAATAGTACGCAGCGTTTTAAATTCTAATAACACAATTTTCTTTTTCTTTCTGTAATGAATTTACTCTTGGTACTGTATCATATTTGATACATGATATGATATTGTATTATATAATACAATATAATTTGATAAACATTGTATCATATCAAATGAAACAATATCATGTGATGAATTAAAATATAATAATAATACAATCATACTGTACACATTGTATCATATGATACAATAAATTACATGTATATTAAAATCTCATAAAATACAATTTCATGTGATATGATAATATATCATATAAACCAATATCATATTATACAATACTGTGGAATCATTAGATTTCGTGGTGGCTCAATTTTCGTGGATTTCGTGGGTACCTATAATCCACGAATTAACATCCTCCACGAATAATATATTAGGGTTAAAAAGTAATATTTCGTTTTGTAGGTATTAGAAAATACACGAAATTACGTCCCCATGAACCTATAAAATTTCAGCAATCCACGAAAATTGGCCCCCACGAAAATTAATGATTCCACAGTATCGTATGATACGATATTTTATAATATTACAATACCATAGGGATCACGTTACATCATTTAACAACAACTACATCTATCTATCAAGCAGGTTTGAGTGAGGTAGGAGATTTCTTTAGCATCCTTGATAATGGAGATCAGGCTCTGGATCTGAAGCAACCTCTGCGTTTCATTTATAATATAGTTAAATCAACTATGCAAGCTATCTATCTAGCTATAAAACATGTGACCTGTTCCAAAAAACTAAACCTCATCAAGAATCATAAACCTATGGCTCTGATTCAGCATTCAAGCCTGTCAGGTGCATCAGTATCATAAGACTATATCAATGCAAGATTGGTGAAGTTAGGACCAGTAATAACTAAGATATCGTCATCAGAGGGCACCTGTTTCAAAAACTTTAACCAGCTCTTAAAATCTTAACCTCCTCAGGCATCCGAAACCTGTGGCTCTGATTCAGCATTTAAGCCTGTCAGGTGCATCACTATAATAAGACGCATCATCCATACAAGTTTAATGAAGTTAGGACCAGTAGTAACTAAGATATTATCATTAGAGGGCACCTGCAACAGAAACTTTAACCAGCTCCATTAACCTTTACCTCCTCCTGCATCCGAAACCTATAGCTCAGATTCAGCACTCAAGCCTGTCTGGTGTATCAGTATCATAAGACACATCATCCATGCAAGTTTGGTGAAGTACGGACCAGCAGTAAGTTAGATATTGCTATCAAAGGGCACCTGCAACAAAAACGTTAACCTGCTCCAAAAACCTTAACCTCCTCCAGCATCTGAAAGTTAGGAACCAGATTCAGTAGGTCCAGATGCATCCTCCATGTAACTTTGGTGAAGAGAGGACAAGTAATAGCTTAGACACAGGAGCTGCAACTAAAACTTTAACCAGCTCCGAAAGCCTACGGGGGTGTAGCATATGCTCCCATTGACTTCGTCTCGGTGAGCTAAAAAGGCGAAAGCGCGAAGATTCGAAGGCGAGGGTGCGAAGTTGCAAAGGCGAAGAAGCGGTAGTAGTATCAATTCTTCGCCTTTGCAACTTAGCACTTTCGTCTTCGCATCTTCGCGCTTCGCCATCGCATCTTCTATATTCTTCATATTGTTCATGAATTATACTTGCATTGAGGATTTCCGCAATACAAACTGCTGGGTATACAAGTGCATCACCCAGAATTAATGATTTAACCAAAATTATGAAAAGTTTACTCTACTGTTAGGCATTATAACCAAGCTGAAGTTAGAGCCATTACGCCAGTAGAGGTTAACGGCCAATAAGGAAAATCGTCAAAGTACTGAGAGTACTCGTACAGAAAATATATTTTACTTTATCCTCGGCATACTTTAGTAAGTTTAGTTAATATCAAGATGATTAATGCATCAATAGTTTGTATGAGCATTGGTAACGTTGGATACAATAAAGATCGTGTGATCAAAATCAAGCGGGATATAAACCCCTAACATGGGTCCTAACCTCTTATCAACGCTTTTAGAAACAATCTTTTCTTATTATAATCGATCAGTGTTTATTATCTATTAAGATTTACTATAGTCAGGTACTCTTCACAAATTTGCTCTAAAAGAATAAAGTCTATCCATGATTACCATTACAACAAATGTTTAGAATATTGATGTTCATGTATTACGTAGAAGAAAACAAAACTAACGCAGAATGCTTTTTAAAAAAATCACTTTTCCCAAGAAATGTAAATAAGAGGTATTCATATTCCTATGTTAGCTGCCCCCTTAGTCTTTTTCCATAAAGATATATACACGTATTATTCTTCGATTGATAATTCATTCACCCATGAATATTGCTTATATTATTACAACAATCATTCTTTTATGATTATTGTTCGTTAATTATCACACAATATCCTCATTGTGTATGAATTTTTCTTTATATGCGTCATTTCCCGCCGTTTGTCGACGAGAGAAGTAACGTAACTGTTAACAATCAATTTGTGACAACGTAAGAGTGTTTTGCGTGTGTTTGCTACGGATAGGAAAAACTATATACAGCGATTTATTTACAAGATCGGTGTTTATAACTTCAAAATCAGTTGAACAGAGTGAAAAATAAAGTAATTTCAAAGTCATATCTTGGATACGGGGTAACCAATTTCTATTCATGTTTACGGGGGGGGGGGGGGTCATTTTTTTATGGGGGTCATTTTTCTTCATGTTAAACATGAAGAAAAATAACCCCTGGGTCTTTTTTCTTCAGAAAAATCCAATTATTCTTCAGCTAGGGGGGTCATTATTCTACGTAGAAAAATGACCCCCGGTCATTATTCTACGGGGGTCATTATACTTCATTACACCGGCAGTCCGAAATTTTGATCTAATATATCTGAAAATGGAGAGAAATTTTGAAAAGCAGTGTTGAAGAAAAGATGCTCCAAATAATGTCGTTAACAATTTGCAACCATAATTTGTTTGTTATCCGGTCCCTAACAGGAGTTATAGGGTCGGCCCCTAAAACGATCTCTTCCAGATATCTCTAGAATGGTATATAATTTCTACATACTTGTTGAAAAAAATGTGTTTGAAATGACAAGAGCTTCCTTTTCACACCAAGAAAAAGGGGCTGGCCTTTCAAATTAGGGGCCGATAGAGTTCTAAAGTCTTTTAATCATAACTAATAATTGTGAAATATTTTGTAATACATTACAGAAGCAATTATGTTAATCGAAATGTTATGTACTTATACATGAAAATTGTTTACTCCTATGTTCCTTAATTAGGGATTTTAAGGGACCAGAAGTCCGACATTTTGATTTTCAATATCTCAAGATAAAAAAAAATTTGAAAAGCAGTATTCAACAATATGTAACCATAACTTTATTTGTTAACCACTTCCTAAAAGGAGTTATAAAGGTTGGCCCCTAAAATGATCTTCTCCAGATTTCTCTTGAACGGTACATACTTTCTAAACACTTGTTGAACAAAATGTGTGTAAAATGGGTAGAGCTTTCTTTTCACATCAAGAAAAGGGGCTGGTCCTTCGATTAGGGGCCGTTAAGGCTCTAAAGTCTTTTAACCATTACTTTTAATTATGAAATATTTAGTAATACATTACAGAGGCAATTATGTTAATCGAAATGTGATGTACCTATACACGAAAATTGTTTACTCCTATGTTCCTTAATTAGGGATTTTAAGGGACCAGAAGTCCAACATTTTGATCTTCAATATCTCAAAATAAAAAAAAAATTGAAAAGCAGTATTCAACAATATGTAACCGTAACTTTAGTCCGAACTTATTATCAACGTCCCAAAATAAAAAAAATAAATCAATTTTAAGAAGCAATATTGAACAAAACCCGCTAAAAAAAATGAGGTTAACAATCTGCAACCAAAACTTGTTTGTTATCCATTCCCACGATCTCTTCCAGATAAATCAAGAACGGTAACAAATTTCTAAACTTTTTACACAAAATGTATTGAATTCAAAAGACCTCTTATTTGATATCAAATAAAATGGGGTTGGTCCCTCAAATTAGTGATCCAACGGGGTGTATAATCCTTCACCCATCGCTCTTTTAGATCACATCTGTTTCGTTGATGAAGATGAAAGGCAAGGTCATTTCCTCTTCTAAAAATCGGACGGAAGACCTCCTCGTTGCTCGCAACGAGATCGTGTCTAGTTAGGGTCTTCCGTTTCCAACGGAAGACCCTCTTGTTATTCTATTGTTTCTTTTTAGGGTCTTCCGTTTCCAACGGAAGACCCTCTTGTTATTCTATTGTTTCTTTTTATTATTATTTTTTTTCTTTTTCTTTATTTTTCTGACTTTTTCAAAGCTTAATATCTCAAAAAGTTTTCAACGTATTTACATGAAACTTTCAGGGATGATGTAGCATTATTGTGCCCCCAAGACGTTAAATTTACAACTACAACGTCACGTTCCTTTTTACGTTACGTCAATTTGTAAATTTTAAAAAAGTGATTTTGTCCAGGGCGTTTTTCAAAAACGCTTTAAGATACAGACTTGGAATTTTCTGTGTTGAAGCACTGATCGTTTTTATTTGGACATAAGGCTGGATTTTAGTTTCCGTCACTTCCGGTCCAAACCGGAAGTGTTTTAAAATTTTCGATTTTTCGAATTTTTCGTTTCAATTTCAAATGTTTACGAAGTTTGTAGAGTTGGTCATGCTGAATACGAAAGTGAAATCCGTTTGAAAATCGGACGATGCATTACAGAGATATCGGAGTTTAAAAATTGATTTTTCCGGAAACTTTGATTCCGCGTCCTTGGTTTAAGAAATAGCGTAATGTTCAAAGTAAAGTTAACTCGTACCAAAAATAATTGGTAAGTCGTACTTGAACACATTCGGATTTTTTTTGTTAAGTCGTTCTTAAAATCGAAAAGGTTTTTGTTAAGTCGTACCTAAAATCATTCGTATTTTGTTAAGTCGTACCAGGAATATTCGATTTTTTCATCTTTTTATTTTAGTTACTCTTGTTAATGGTTTAAGAGCTCTGCTTCTTACAGGAACTTCCAGCTTTACTTCCGACATTAACGGAAGACCCACTCGTTGCTTTGCAACGAGCTTTGCTCTAGTTATTATTATTATTAGGGTCTTCCGTTTTTGAACGGAAGACCCTCTTGTTATTCTATTGTTTCTTTTTATTATTATTTTTTTTCTTTTTCTTTATTTTTCTGACTTTTTTAAACCTTAATATCTCCAACAGTTTTCAACGGATTTACATGAAACTTACAGGGATGATGTAGCATTATTGTGCCTTAAAGATGTTAAATTTTTATTTACAACGTCACATCCGTTTTTACGTTACGTCAAATTTTAAATTTTCAAAAAGTGATTTTGTCCAGGGCGTTTTTCAAAAACGCTTTAAGATAAAGACTGGGAATATTCTGTGTTTGCGCATTGATCGTTTTTATTTGGACATAAGGTTGGAATTTAGTTTTCGTCACTTCCGGACCAAACCGGAAGCGTTTTAAAATTTTTGAATTTTCGAATTTTTCGTTTTAATTTCAAATGTTTACGAGGTTTGTAGAGCTGGTCATGCTGAATACGAAACTGAAATCCGTTTGAAAATCGGACGATGCATTACAGAGATATCGGGGTTTAAAAATTGATTTTTCCGGAAATTTTGATTCCGCGTCCTTGGTTTAAAAAATAGCATAATGTTCAAAGTAAAATTAACTCGTACCAAAAATAATTGCTAAGTCGTACTTGAATACATTCGGATTTTTTTTTGTTAAGTCGTTCTTGAAACCGGAAAGGTTTTTGTTAAGTCGTACTTAAAATCATTCGAATTTTGGTAATTCGTACCAGGAATGATTCGATATTTTTCATCTTTTTATTTTAGTTTCTCTTGTTATTGGTTTTAGAGGTCAGCTTCTAACAGGAACTTCCAGCTTTACTTCCGACCATAACGGAAGACCCACTCGTTGCTTTGCAACGAGCTTTGCTCTAGTTATTATTCTTTTTCTTTATTTTTCTGACTTTTTTAAAGCTTAATATCTCAAAAAGTTTTCAACGGATTTACATGAAACTTTCAGGGATTATGAACAATTAGCGTCCCTAAAAGATGTTAAATTTTCAACTACAACGTCTCTTCCGTTTCAACGTTACGTCAATTTTTATATTTTAAAAACGTGATTTTGTCCAGGGCGTTTTTCAAAAACGCTTCAAGATAGAGACTTGGAATTTTTTGTGTTGAAGCATTGATCGTTTTTATTTGGACATAAGGCTGGAATTTAGTTTCCGTCACTTCCGGTTTAAACCGGAAGTGTTTTAAAATTTTCAAATTTTCGAATTTTTCGTTTTTATTTTAAATGTTTACGAGGTTTGTAGAGTTGTTCATGCTGAATACGAAACTGAAATCCGTTTGAAAATCGGACGATGCATTACAGAGATATCGGGGTTTAAAAATTGATTTTTCCGGAAATTTTGTTTCCGCGTCCTTGGTTTAAAAAATAGCGTAATGTTAATAGTAAAATTAACTCGTACCAAAAATAATTGTTAAGTCTTACTTAGACACATTCGGATTTTTTTTTGTTAAGTTGTTCTTAAAATCAAGAAGGTTTTTGTTAAGTCGTTCTTAAAATCATTCGGATTTTGTTAAGTCGTACCAGGAATAATTCGATTTTTTCATCTTTTTATTTTACTTTCTCTTGTTACTGGTTTAAGAGCTCTGCTTCTTACAGGAACTTCCAGCTTTACTTCCGACATTAACGGGAGACCCACTCGTTGCTTTGCAACGAGCTTTGCTCTAGTTATTATTATTATTCTTTTTCTTTATTTTTCTGACTTTTTTAAAGCTTAATATCTCAAAAAGTTTTCAACGGATTTACATGAAACTTTCAGGGATTATAAAGCATTATTGTCCCTTAAAGATGTTAAATTTTGAACTACAACATCACTTCCGTTTATACGTTACGTCAATTTTTAGATTTTAAAAAAGTGATTTTGTCCAGGGCGTTTTTCAAAAACGCTTCAAGAGAGAGACTTGGGATTTTCTGTGATGAAGCAATGGTCGTTTTTATTTGGACATAAGGCTGGAATTTAGTTTCCGTCAATTCCGGTCTAAACCGGAAGTGTTTTAAAATTTTCGAATTTTCGAATTTTTCGTTTCAATTTCAAATATTTACGATGTTTGTAGAATTGGTTACGCTGAATACGAAACTGAAATCCGTTTGAAAATCGGACGATGCATTACAGAGATATCGGGGTTTAAAAGCTGATTTTTCCGGAAATTTTGATTCCACGTCCTGGGTTTAAAAAATAGCGTAATACTCAAAGTAAAGTTAACTCGTACTAAAAATAATTGTTAAGTCGTACAGTAACACATTCGGATGTTTTTTTGTTTAAGTCGTTCTTGAAATCAGGAAGGTTTTTGTTAAGTCGTACTTAAAATCATTCGTATTTTGTTAAGTCGTACCAGGAATAATTCGTTTTTTTTCATCTTTTTATTTTAGTTACACTTGTTATTGGTTCAAGAGCTCTGCTTCTTACAGGAACTTCCAGCTTTACTTCTGACATTAACGGAAGACCCACTCGTTGCTGTGCATCGAGCTTTGCTCTAGTTCCCTATTATTATTATTTTTCTTTTTTTTTCCAACCAATTTTGTGTACGCGATTTCTCTAAAACTACTCCATCGATTTACATGAAACTTTCAGGTCTTATAGACAATGATCTGAACCTTATTGGAATTTTTTTTTAATGATGACGTCACTTCCGGTTTTGAGTTATTTACAATTAAACAATTTTCAGAGGGTCAGCTTGTCCAGGGATAAACTCCTAAACGATTTAAGATATTGAGTTCAAAATTTCAGGGATTGTAGACAAAAAGTTGTAGATCTGACATTTGGTATACATATTTTCCTGTGAGCAAAAGCGCCGAAGCTCGCCCGAGCTCGAAAATTACAGTTAAAAAAGCGTCGTGATTTTTCGTGGTTTTCTTTCAATATCTCTTTCCTCGATTGTATTTTGTTATAACATGTAGAACAAAAAATCTTAATAAAGTCAAGAGCTTTTATGTGACATCAAGAAAAAGGGGCTGGCCCTTCAAATAAAGGGCTGAGGGAGCTCTAAAGTCTTTTAATGATAACTTTTTACCGTGAAATATTTTGTGATACGTTATAGAAGCAATTATGTTTATTCTAACGTTATTTACCTACACATGGCAATCATTTACTCCTATGTTACGTAATTAGGGATTTTAAGGGGCCAGAAGTCCAAAACTTTGATGCTCAATATCTCAAAATGGAGGAAAATTTTGAAAAGCAATATTGAACGAAAAATGCTCAAAATATTAAGCTTAACAATCTGCAAACATAATTTCTTTGTTATGCGGTCCCTAAAGGGAGTTACAGGGTCGGCCCCTAAAACGACCCTCTCAAGATATCTCGAGAACGGTACAAAATTTGTAAACACTTGTTGTACAAAAAGTGTTTGAATTGATTAGAGCTGTCATTTGAAATCAAGTAAAAGGGGCTGGCCCTTCAAATAAATGGCTGAGGGAGCTCTAAAGTCTTTTAATGATAACTTTTTACCGTGAAATATTTTGTGATACGTTATAGAAGCAATTATGTTTATTCTAACGTTTTTTACCTACACATGACAATCATTTACTTTTATGTTACATAATTAGGGGATTTAAGGGGCCAGAGGTCCAAAACTTTGATGCTCAATATCTCAAAATGGAGGAAAATTTTGAAAAGCAATATTGAACGAAAGATGCTCAAAATATTGAGCTTAACAATCTGCAACCATAATTTCTTTGTTATGCGGTCCCTAAAAGGAGTTACAGGGTCGGCCCCTAAAACGACCCTCTCAAGATATCTCGAGAATGGTACAAAATTTGTAAACACTTGTTGAACAAAATGTGTAAGAATTAATTAGTGCTTTTATTTGAAATCATGAAAAAGGGGCTGGGCCTTCAAATAAGAGGCTGAAGGGACTCTAAAGTCTTTTAATGATAACTTTTTACCGTGAAATATTTTGTGATACGTTATAGAAGCAATTATGTTCATTTTAAGGTTATTTACCTATACATGGCAATCATTTACTCCTATGTTACGTAATTAGGGATTTTAAGGGGCCAGAGGTCCAAAACTTTGATGCTCAATATTTCAAAATGGAGGAAAATTTTGAAAAGCAATATTGAACAAAAGATGCTCAAAATATTGAGCCTAACAATCTGCAACCATAATTTTTTGGTTATGCGATCCCTAAAAGGAGTTCCAGGGTCGGTCCCTAAAACGACCCTTTCAAGATATCTCGAGAACGATACAAAATTTGTAAACACTTGTTGAACAAAATGTTTTGAATTGACAAGAACATTCTTATAAAATCAAGAAAAAGGGGCTGGCCCTTCGAAAAGGGGCTAAGGGGGCTCTAAAGTCTTTTAATGATAACTTTTTACCGTGAAATATTTTGTGATACGTTATAGAAGCAATTATGTTTATTCTAACGTTTTTTACCTACACATGACAATCATTTACTTTTATGTTACATAATTAGGGGATTTAAGGGGCCAAAGGTCCAAAACTCTGATGCTCAATATCTCAAAATGGAGGAAAATTTTGAAAAGCAATATTGAACGAAAGATGCTCAAAATATTGAGCTTAACAATCTGCAACCATAATTTCTTTGTTATGCGGTCCCTAAAAGGAGTTACAGGGTCGGCCCCTAAAACGACCCTCTCAAGATATCTCGAGAATGGTACAAAATTTGTAAACACTTGTTGAACAAAATGTGTAAGAATTAATTAGTGCTTTTATTTGAAATCATGAAAAAGGGGCTGGCCCTTCAAATAAGGGGCTGAAGGGACTCTAAAGTCTTTTAATGATAACTTTTTACCGTGAAATATTTTGTGATACGTTATAGAAGCAATTATGTTCATTTTAAGGTTATTTACCTATACATGGCAATCATTTACTCCTATGTTACGTAATTAGGGATTTTAAGGGGCCAGAAGTCCAAAACTTTGATGCTCAATATTTCAAAATGGAGGAAAATTTTGAAAAGCAATATTGAACAAAAGATGCTCAAAATATTGAGCCTAACAATCTGCAACCATAATTTTTTGGTTATGCGATCCCTAAAAGGAGTTCCAGGGTCGGTCCCTAAAACGACCCTTTCAAGATATCTCGAGAACGATACAAAATTTGTAAACACTTGTTGAACAAAATGTTTTGAATTGACAAGAACATTCTTATAAAATCAAGAAAAAGGGGCTGGCCCTTCAAAAAGGGGCTAAGGGGGCTCTAAAGTCTTTTAATGATAACTTTTTACCGTGAAATATTTTGTGATACGTTATAGAAGCAATTATGTTTATTCTAACGTTTTTTACCTACACATGACAATCATTTACTTTTATGTTACATAATTAGGGGATTTAAGGGGCCAGAAGTCCAAAACTTTGATGCTCAATATCTCAAAATGGAGGAAAATTTTGAAAAGCAATATTGAACGAAAGATGCTCAAAATATTGAGCTTAACAATCTGCAACCATAATTCCTTTGTTATGCGGTCCCTAAAAGGAGTTACAGGGTCGGCCCCTAAAACGACCCTCTCAAGATATCTCGAGAATGGTACAAAATTTGTAAACACTTGTTGAACAAAATGTGTAAGAATTAATTAGTGCTTTTATTTGAAATCATGAAAAAGGGGCTGGCCCTTCAAATAAGGGGCTGAAGGGACTCTAAAGTCTTTTAATGATAACTTTTTACCGTGAAATATTTTGTGATACGTTATAGAAGCAATTATGTTCATTTTAAGGTTATTTACCTATACATGGCAATCATTTACTCCTATGTTACGTAATTAGGGATTTTAAGGGGCCAGAGGTCCAAAACTTTGATGCTCAATATTTCAAAATGGAGGAAAATTTTGAAAAGCAATATTGAACAAAAGATGCTCAAAATATTGAGCCTAACAATCTGCAACCATATTTTTTTTGTTATGCGATCCCTAAAAGGAGTTCCAGGGTCGGTCCCTAAAACGACCCTTTCAAGATATCTCGAGAACGATACAAAATTTGTAAACACTTGTTGAACAAAATGTTTTGAATTGACAAGAACATTCTTATAAAATCAAGAAAAAGGGGCTGGCCCTTCAAAAAGGGGCTAAGGGGGCTCTAAAGTCTTTTAATGATAACTTTTTACCGTGAAATATTTTGTGATACGTTATAGAAGCAATTATGTTTATTCTAACGTTTTTTACCTACACATGACAATCATTTACTTTTATGTTACATAATTAGGGGATTTAAGGGGCCAGAAGTCCAAAACTTTGATGCTCAATATCTCAAAATGGAGGAAAATTTTGAAAAGCAATATTGAACGAAAGATGCTCAAAATATTGAGCTTAACAATCTGCAACCATAATTTCTTTGTTATGCGGTCCCTAAAAGGAGTTACAGGGTCGGCCCCTAAAACGACCCTCTCAAGATATCTCGAGAATGGTACAAAATTTGTAAACACTTGTTGAACAAAATGTGTAAGAATTAATTAGTGCTTTTATTTGAAATCATGAAAAAGGGGCTGGCCCTTCAAATAAGGGGCTGAAGGGACTCTAAAGTCTTTAAATGATAACTTTTTACTGTGAAATATTTTGTGATACGTTATAGAAGCAATTATGTTCATTTTAAGGTTATTAACCTATACATGGCAATCATTTACTCCTATGTTACGTAATTAGGGATTTTAAGGGGCCAGAGGTCCAAAACTTTGATGCTCAATATTTCAAAATGGAGGAAAATTTTGAAAAGCAATATTGAACAAAAGATGCTCAAAATATTGAGCCTAACAATCTGCAACCATAATTTTTTGGTTATGCGATCCCTAAAAGGAGTTCCAGGGTCGGTCCCTAAAACGACCCTTTCAAGATATCTCGAGAACGATACAAAATTTGTAAACACTTGTTGAACAAAATGTTTTGAATTGACAAGAACATTCTTATAAAATCAAGAAAAAGGGGCTGGCCCTTCAAAAAGGGGCTAAGGGGGCTCTAAAGTCTTTTAATGATAACTTTTTACCGTGAAATATTTCGTGATACGTTATAGAAGCAATTATGTTTATTCTAACGTTTTTTACCTACACATGACAATCATTTACTTTTATGTTACATAATTAGGGGATTTAAGGGGCCAGAAGTCCAAAACTTTGATGCTCAATATCTCAAAATGGAGGAAAATTTTGAAAAGCAATATTGAACGAAAGATGCTCAAAATATTGAGCTTAACAATCTGCAACCTTAATTTCTTTGTTATGCGGTCCCTAAAAGGAGTTACAGGGTCGGCCCCTAAAACGACCCTCTCAAGATATCTCGAGAATGGTACAAAATTTGTAAACACTTGTTGAACAAAATGTTTTGAATTGACAAGAACATTCTTATAAAATCAAGAAAAAGGGGCTGGCCCTTCGAAAAGGGGCTAAGGGGGCTCTAAAGTCTTTTAATGATAACTTTTTACATGAAATATTTTGTGATACGTTATAGGGGCAATTAAGTTCATTCTAAGGTTATTTACCTATACATGGTAATCATTTACTCCTATGTTATGTAATTAGGCATTTTAAGGGGCCATAAGTTTGATCCACAATATCTCGAAATAGAGGAAAATTCTGGAAAGCAGTATTCATCAAAAGATGCTCAAAATAATGTGCTTAACAATGTAAAACCATATATTGTTTGTTATCTAGACCCTAAAGGGAGTTTTAGGATCGGATATAAAAACGATTTTTCCCAGATATTTTTAAAAACGGTAACCAATTTCTAATCACTTATTAACGGTACACAAAAATACATTTTAACTAAAATGAATTAAAAAAGGAGCTGATCCCTCAAATAAGGGACACCAAAGGGATAGATAGTCTTCCACCCATTACACTCATAGATTCCGCCTCCTTTTCCGGATACGTTTCGTTGACGAAGATCAAGAGTAAGGTCATTCCTTATTATAAAAATCGGACGGAAGACCTCCTCGTTGCTCGCAACGAGATCGTGTCTAGTTGTCAATATTTTCGCAAGGGGGTACATCCGTCTGAGAGGTGATAACAAACAAGCTAGCATGTAAACATACATATTTTCTTTTGGATATGTATTGCTAGAATGTATATGTATCATTTAAAGCTAAGCTTTTAATGATTGAGCCCATTTAGTGCCGAGTAAAGGACTACCTTAATTCGATTAAAACTGATAAGTTAATTGTGTTTAACATGTAGAGCACTAATTAACATGCATTACATTAACTAATGCATTTATTTTCAATTAAATAGTAACAATAAATATTTGAAATCTTTACAAACTCTGTATTCAGTGATCCAATCTACACTGTACGTGTTGATCTATTATTCAACAACTGAGAGATCCACGACAATTAGTCTAGGCTTAAATATCGCGATTAACCAAATTTCAGAAAAGACTTTCAATCGCTTTTCGCTAAAAGAATCGGGATCTGTGTCTTCAATTCCAGCTACTTTGTTTTTGATATGATTCCTGTTGACAAAATTTTCTCTTTTTCCAAAAGAAGCTTACACATTCAACTTAATTATCGATCGAATTAACGAAATCGTTCCAATAAACACTCTGATTAACTATTTTAAAAAAAAGGAGTTCGGTTTTAGGACCTGTACGAATTGTTTTCAGCAGGAGTTACTTTCGGTGTGAATTTTGCACTATTTTTTAAACCAAAAACGCGGAATCAAAATTTCCGGAAAAATCAATATTTAAACCCCGATATCTCTGCAATGCATCATCCGATTTTTTAAACAAATTTCAGTTTTGTATTTAGCTTTGCAAACTCTACAATATGCATATAATTTTATGTTTTTTAAATATAGTTTTATTATCAGCACGAATTGTTTTCAGTAGCAGTTACTTTCAGTGTGAATTTTGCACTATTTTTTAAACCAAGAACGTGGAATCAAAGTTTCCGGAAAAATCATTCTTTAAAGGTCATAGGAAACGATTTTTCACACTTTGATTTTCTTTCATAAATATAAAGCTTAGTATAAACAAATGTTAAAATACGTGAAGTAAGATTGTTTTGCCTTTGCATTACTGAGAAATAACCGTGAAAACTCAGCACCTAAAAAAATTCTTCCCCGCTTATTATTCTTGATTTTGTCGCAATAAAATGACCTCAAACTAATTTTAAAACATGATATCTAAGTTGTGCTTACAATTCCGCGTCTAATGACATCTTTCTCGAATTGGATGTATGAATTTTAATTTTTTTGAAAATTTTAAATTTAATTAAATCGTGTTAAAGTGACCTCAGACTAATTTTAAAACATAACATCTAAGTTGCGCTTATAATTCTGCGTCTGATGACATCTTTGTAAAATTGATTGATGAATTCCAAAATTTTTAAAAAAATTTAATTATATTAAATCGTGTTAAAATGACCTCAGACTAGTTTTAAAACATAATATCTAAGTTGCACTTACAATTCTGCGACTGATGACATCTTTTTTAAATTGATTAGATGAATTTTAATTTTCTTAAAAATTTAGAATTCAATTAAATCGTGTTAAAATGACCTCTAACTAATTTTCAAACATACATGTAATATGTAAGTTGTGTTTACAATTCCGCGTCTATTGACATCTTTCTTGAATCGGTTGGATGAATTTTTAATTTTTTAAAATTTTTAAATTTAATTAAATCGTGTTAAAATGACCTCAGACTAATTTTGAAAAATGATAATTAAGTTGCGCTTACAAATCTGCGTCTGATGACATCTTTCTCGAATTGATTTGATGAATTTTAATTTTTTTAAAAATTTTAAATTTAATTACCGTGGAATCATTAGATTTCGTTGTGGCTCAATTTTCGTGGAATTCGTGGGTACCTTGCATCCACGAATTAACATCCTCCACCCCTTTACATCCTTAATGCATGCAAACAGCATATAGCAATTTAATAAAGCTGACTTAGGTAAATGTCTCTTCTCCCCCATTTCTTAAAAAAATTATGAATATAAAAAGAACTGGAGCAAAGCTCGTTGCAAAGCAACGATTGGGTCTTCCGTTAATGTCGGAAGTAAAGCTGGAAGTTCCTGTAAGAAGCAAAGCTCTTAAACCAATAACAAGAGTAACTAAAAAAAAAAGATGAAAAAATCGAATTATTCTTGGTACGACTCAACAAAATACGAATGATTTTAAGTACGATTTAACAAAAACCTTTCCGATTTCAAGTATGACTAACAAATAAAGTCCGAATGTGTTCAAGTACGACTTAACAATTATTTTTGGTTTGAGTTAATTTAACTTTACACTATTTTTTAAACCATGGACGTTAGCTGCAATAATGTAGCCCTCTCTCGATTTTATTTTTTTTGGGAGAGGGCTACAACTCCATAGGATCTCCGTAATAGTGCAAGTGCGGGAGTGGTTCACTCCCGCAACGATTTCGTCTCAAATCGTACATAAATGACAATAACATTTGCATTTCTTACCTGAACTCAAACATTGTAGATCTCAATGGCATAAAATAATCCAAAAATATCAAGTATAGTCCATATATCGGTTATTTTTCGTGTATGTAAATAACACAAGTTGAATTTGTCCGCCATGTTTACTGACCTTGACCGGTTTTATTTTGGGACAGCCAATCAGATTTCAGGAGCGGATCTTGAACTGAATATAGGATATTCCCCTATTTTAAACATAATTAACGCGGTAAATATGAATTTTCCATTATATATCATTTTCTGAAACGATGTTTTAGTGATAATACGAGGTAAGATCGATTATTTACACTGTCATTCACGTTATCAAGCCCATCAAAACTCCAAGCGTAAATCCCATACAATCACGCGAGAACTGTCATGGCTGCTAAAAAAAACTACGGGTAAACATACTTATGTGTTTTATCTGGTTTTGATTTATATACGGTTAGTTTGTTCAACCTGAATTAAAAAATCATTTTATCTAAAGTAAGTCAAATATAAAATCGAAATATTTAGACCGAAGTCAGTCGCATTAAAAAAATAATTTTGCACCATTACGGAGATCCTGTGGAATTGTAGCCCTCTCCAGTAAACATCAGATATAAAAAATCGGAGAGGGCTACATTATTGCAGCTACATGGACGTGGAATCAAAATTTCCGAAAAAATATCAATTTTTAAACCCCGATATCTCTGTAATGCATCGTCTGATTTTAAAACGGCTTTCAGCTTTAGTTTCAGCTTATCAAGCTCTACAAAACACATATTCATTTTTGATTTGATCAGAAAATTCATTTTTTCGAAAAATTTGTTTCACTTCCGGTTTCGAACGGAAGTGACGGATTTTTATTTCCAGCCTTATTACAGAGGTTAATCGACCAAATCATAACAATTGAAAATTTCAAGCCTCTATCTTAAAGCGTTTATGAGAAAAGTCCGGGACAAAATGACTTTTTAAATTTTTTAAAAATGACGTTACGTCAAAACGGAGGTGACGTTCTCTTTCAAACTTTTACATTTTTAAATGACGCCAACTTGCAAAAATCTATGAAAATTTCATCAAAATCGGGTAAAAACCTTTTCAGTTATGAAGCAAAAAAAGAAGTCAGAAGAAAAGAAAAAGAATAATAACTAGAGCAAAGCTCGTTGCAAAGCAACGAGTGGGTCTTCCGTTAAAATCTAGAGTAAAGCTTGATGTTCCTGCAAGAAGCAGAGTGTTTAAATCAATAACAAAATCAACTTAAACTAAAAGATAAAAAATATCGAATAATTCTTGGTACGACTTAACAAAATACGAATGATACTATGTACGAATTAACAAAAACCTTAACGATTCTAAGAACAACTTAACAAAAAAATTCCGAAGGTGTCAAAGTGTCAAAAATCGAATTATTTTTGGTACGAGTTACTTTAACTTTGAACTTTACGCGATTTTTGAAACCAAAAAAGCAGAATCAAAATTTCCGAAACATTAATTTTTATATCTGTTATGCATCGCCCGATTTAAAAACGGATTTTAGTTTTGTACTCATCATGAAAATTACCGAAGTTTCATATGTTAAATTTTTAATATTAAAAATAATGAAAAACTAAAACAAGAGGCAAATTGGCCACATCGCTCACCTGAGTAACAATAGGTATGATAAAATCAGCTTAATGGAGTCACAATACAAACTATCTGGACAATGTACAATAATACATATAGACCCTGTTTAAATAAAATCCATTTTCCCCCCTGGGTATTCTTATGTTTATAATCATTAGTCCCTTTTCTAACAGGATGATTTTATAGTCATATCACACGTTGAGTATTGCAGTTTTCAAAAAGATCCTCAAGGATGACGTTTACTCAGAATGAAAACATTTTCCACTGATGATAATGAATAACCAACTATTGTGTGTTATAGACCTTACATGGTAGTGCTATTCTTCACTTTCAAAAAAGTAGGTCAATTACCTACTTTTTGAGTTAATGGCCATTGAATATTTTTTGAAAATTTAAGAAAAATCCATAAAAAATTACACTATGATTGAGATTTTCTTAATTGTGAAAATAATACAAATTGCTTAACTCTTTAACAAATGAAATACTGTTTATGAATGGTAGTGACATTAAATGGATACAAAGCATTAAGTTTTCATTCACAATTTTTATAAATATTCTAGTCCGAATTTTCTCTATCAGTTTTCAAATTACTACCCATTTTTGATTCAATTTACCAAAAAACTGAATGATGATAACGCTAAAACATTTATAGTATAAAATTAAGTATATTCACCTTTCTCTGCTGGCATAAAATTTATATGAGGTCAATGATCAAAATGTTGAGATATGGCGTCTTTAATCATTTTTGAGCATTTTTCAATATTTTTGTAGTGTGTGCCATACGATTATCTAAATGAAAAAGCAAGATTAAACTAACAGAAAATATGTAAAATTATGTTGACTTCCAAATAAAATTTAACTTTAAAAATTTTAGTACTACCAAAAATATTTCAGTGGAAAACAAAATCTTCAAAATTTAATCCGAATTTCCTCTGTTTTGCTAAAAGTCAAACTTTGTCAGAGCCTAATTCCATAATTTAGTAAACATATCGATTGTTATGTCAATAATAATTCATTTCATAAATACTTTTTGTATTTAAAACAAATTTTACTCATGAAATTGAACTTTTTAACAATCCAGATTTGAGAACGCAAACCCTGAGTAAACAACGTCCTTAACAATAGTTTATATTTGGGATATAAACCTACATCAAACTCTGAACCTTCTGAGACCAAAGAACTAACCTGGGGCCAAAGTCTTAACAATTACAAAGAATCATCTGGCTGATTAGTTTCTGAGAAAAAGATTTTTAAAGATTTATTCTATATATTTCTTTGTTAAACTTTGACCCCCATTGCGGCCCCACCCTACCCCTGGAGATCATGATGTTCACAACTTTGAATCTACACTACCAGAGTATGCTTCCACACAAGTTTCAGCTTTCTTGGCTGATTAGTTACTGAGAAGAAGATTTTTAAATATTTACCCTATATATTCCTATGTTAAACTTTGACCCCCCCCCCTCCATTGTGGCCCAAACCTTCCCGCAGGGGTCATGATTTTCACATCTTTGTATCTACACTACCTGAGGATGCTTCCACATAAGTTTCAGCTTTTCTGGCTGATTAGTTTCTGAGAAAAAGATTTTCTCTATATATTCATGTGTAAAAATCCATTCCCTATTGTGGCCCCATCATACCACCAGGGACTATGATTTGAACAAACTTGAATCTACACTACCTGAGGATGCTTCCACTTTAATTTGAGCTTTTCTGGCCAAATAGTTTTTGAGAAGAAGATTTTAAAAGATTTTCTCTATATATTCCTATGTAAAACTTGATCCCCCTATTGTGGCCCCTCCCTACCCCTGGGGACCATGATTTGAACAAACTTGAATCTACACTACCCGAGGATGCCTCCACACAAGTTTAAGCTTTTTAGGCCGAATAGTTTTTAAGAAGAAGATTTTTGAAATATACCAACAAATTTTAAATAATTCTCAATCATCGACCCTTTAAAGAGGGTGTGGCCCTTCATTTGAACAAACTTGAATCCCCTTCACCTAGTGGTGCTTTGTGCCAAATTTGGTTGAAATCGGCCCAATGGTTCTTGAGAAGAAGATGAAAATGTGAAAACTTTACAACAACGACAACGACAGACAACAGACAAATTGTGATCAGAAAAGCTCACTTGAGCCTTTGGCTCAGGTGAGCTAAAAACAAAGTAAAGGAAACATAATTGCATACTTTTATTGAAAAACAAATTTTCACAGCTAACAATTTTAAATTCCTTTAAACAGCCTTAATTTTGTTTGTTATAATTTCTTATCAAACACAAACCACAAGAAGGCATGATGCTTTCTTAAAGTTCCATTACAGTAACTGTTCATGAATTATCCGATTTGATTTGAATTACTGGTAAATAGTCTGTAGAACACATTAAGGAATATGCATGTGGGTAGAGGTGACAGGTTAACCTCAAGAGCTGAAAAGAATCAACAGGTAAAAACCATGTGGCCACCAATAGCTGAAATAAAAAAAATCAATAAGCTGTGTTCACATACATGTACCGGTACTAATAATACCTGTGTTTACATTAACATATATGCATAGTATTTATGAAAAAAAAAATACACTGACCATGCAGTGTAATTAGTATGACATATCCCGATACATGACATTAGATGGCACAGGACAGTTTTTTTGATACATTTCATTGAAGCCTGGGGACGTGTGTCTTCGGAACTCTGTAACTAGAATTTCCTCAGTTTCCATTTAGCACAAATACCTTTAATTCACTCTTTATAAGGCAAATCACCAATTTCTGAAGAAAATTACTAATCAAAACCTGTAAAATTTTCTACATACTGGTTTTTATGAGATTTTGACCCTTTCATATTTTGCTAATTTTTCATGATTTTTTCAGTTTTTTAGTCCTCCCCCAGCCAATTCCCTGCAAAGGGTTGACCTTCCGTACCATGTGCATGTTGCACCATCACATGTCAGAAACTTACCAGTGTATAGTTTATAATGTCCCATCCATCTACTTTTCGTGTTATTTACCCTCCCGTCTGTAACTTGCATTACACTGTCTAAAGTCAATACAACAGTCATAGCCGCAGGTTTCGCATTTTACTTCTGAATCTCATGTACCTAAAATATGGGGCCTACATATTGCATATCAATTTCAACAAGAGACATCCCTCTGGGTTTAGTCCACTAATGCATTTTCCATAGGTGGTAATGTTAACGTTAGGGTTCATAGCTCCGGCCCTAATTTTCGTTCAGCAACGAGGGACCTCTTGAATGAAAGCTCATCAAAATGTCTCTTTCATGTTAAACTTTCGTGGTTTGAAGTCAGATTCGTTTTCCAGCAAAATGCGTCTGTATTAAAAAAAAACTCTGAAAATGAAAGTAAAAGTAGGGACCCTTACCAAAATGAATTGTTTGCGGCAAATTTGCATGTCTATTTGCACTGATTAGTTTACCAGAAAACTTTAGAACTTGTTTGCCGATCTTTGCCAGTAGAAGCGAACTTCTGGTAAACCTCTTATATTTTGCCAGAAGTTTACCAGACACCCAATTATATTTGCAGCTTCTTCGCCAGAAGTGGCAAACTTTTGGCAAACACCTAAAAATTTGCCAGAAGTTTATCACAAACATTTTTTCTTTTTATTCTGTTTTTTTTTTTACTTCATGAGCTTGCCAAAGCTTTACCAGAAATAAGACTTATACAATTTCATAAACATTCAGCACAAAGAAAGTGAGCGCACAAGATTGTAAATTTGCAGGAATTCTCGACACGAATCAATTGTGATTTAAATGTCTATAACCTCGAAAGGCTATGTCATAATATATCATGTTGAGAGTCGAAGTACATGGCTATTCCGGTTATTAAAAAACTCACAAGCTTTCAAAAATGACAATGAGAGGTAAACCGATAACTTGTTATATTGGAAATGTTAATTCAAACATTTTTTAATGAAGTTATATCATGTTTATCCTAAAAAACTAGTAACAAGAATAGAAAATATGTTCATACAGCAGATCTAGAAATCAATAACGACAAATTGAAATATACCGGTATATTATAATTCAACATTATGTTATAATAACAAACATTTAAAACAAAAAAGTTTAAATTAAAAAAAAAAAAGACCACCAGTTGGATTTGAACCCAAAACACTGCATGTTTGTAATCACTAATCCAGTACGAAACCACTGCGCCATGCGAGACTTGTCAATATGCGATGTAAAGTACTGTTTGGAACAACACTGTCATATCAATGGACTTTGTTTTTTATCCTTCAAA
Source organism: Magallana gigas (assembly GCF_963853765.1). Taxonomy (NCBI): domain Eukaryota; kingdom Metazoa; phylum Mollusca; class Bivalvia; order Ostreida; family Ostreidae; genus Magallana; species Magallana gigas. Next base: position 49,761,026 of record NC_088854.1, read on the forward strand.
AAATAATTTTAAAAAGTACATAATAAGTCATCTCTGGGTCATCTCTCCATCTTTTTTAAAAAGCGACTTTTTTAATGTTGAAATGTGTTATCTTTACACGTTTCAAATTTGTGGAGAGAAGACCCAGAAACAACAAAATCATTTAAAACAGTTGTAAATATGTAGGATTTTGCATAAATTGCATCGTGTTGCTATATTTAGACTCATATTATGATAAAACCTTTTGCATTACAAATATTTTTCCACTCATTCCACATCCAACAGAAACCAAATAACGGTTATAATTCGAAAAATGTTTAAAATTAATTGATGAAATTTTCACTCTCCTTGTGCGCCCAGATTCCTGCCGAATGTACATCTTAAGCGCCCACTTTCTTAACGATACATGTATGTAAGAGTCTCATTCTAAAATAGTCTCGATAAAAATGTTTATCATTACGAAAATAAGATCAACTTTAATCGCATGATGCTTCATAATGAACCCACCCCCCCACCCCCCCCCCCCGGACCCCACGTATTAGCCTACGTCAACACCAATCTGTCTGTCCTTTGTTATGCTATATTCTTTTTTCCTACGTTCAAATATCAGTCAACTTGGATCTGAGTTTATAAACCGCTTGATGTTGAATCATGTAGATTAAAGAGTTTTCCGTAACGTTATGCTGTTCAGTGTTTGTTTCTACTTTTACTTTTGTTTCAATGTTAAGCTACGCGCGCGCTGATTGGTCGATCAATAGCTAGCCGCCAATTTTCACATTCGATGCTGCCATGTTGTCTGCCATCACCGAGATGGTGAAGTGAATGAAAATAAGGGAATAAGGCTGTGCACAAGGTAAAAGAAACATTGTCAATGGAGTGTTTACTTTTGGAAAATCCACGGCTAAACAGAGGACGAATATAAGTGAATGAATCGAGTTTCAACACCCAAGGCCACTGCATGCACCATCTGCATGATCATGAGCACGTTTTTGAAAAAGTAAGTGAAGTAATGAAAACATATTCGTTGAATGGCAGTTTGTGGAGAGAAGACCCAGAAACAACAAAATCATTTAAAACAGTTGTAAATAAGTAGGATTTTGCATAAATTGCATCGTGTTGCTATATTTAGACCCATATTATGATAAAACCTTTTGCATTACAAATATTTTTTCCACTCATTCCACATCCAACAGAAACCAAATAACGGTTATAATTCGAAAAATGTTTAAAATTAATTGATGAAATTTTCACTCTCCTTGTGCGCCCAGATTCCTGCCGAATGTACATCTTAAGCGCCCACTTTCTTAACGATACATGTATGTAAGAGTCTCATTCTAAAATAGTCTCGATAAAAATGTTTATCATTACGAAAATAAGATCAACTTTAATCGCATGATGCTTCATAATGAACCCCCCACCCCCACCCCCCACCCCCCCCCCCCCCCCCGGACCCCACGTATTAGCCTACGTCAACACCAACCTGTCTGTCCTTTGTTATGCTATATTCTTTTTTCCTACGTTCAAATATCAGTCAACTTGGATTTGAGTTTATAAACCGCTTGATGTTGAATCATGTAGATTAAAGAGTTTTCCGTAACGTTATGCTGTTCAGTGTTTGTTTCTACTTTTACTTTTGTTTCAATGTTAAGCTACGCGCGCGCTGATTGGTCGATCAATAGCTAGCCGCCAATTTTCACATTCGATGCTGCCATGTTGTCTGCCATCACCGAGATGGTGAAGTGAATGAAAATAAGGGAATAAGGCTGTGCACAAGGTAAAAGAAACATTGTCAATGGAGTGTTTACTTTTGGAAAATCCACGGCTAAACAGAGGACGAATATAAGTGAATGAATCGAGTTTCAACACCCAAGGCCACTGCATGCACCATCTGCATGATCATGAGCACGTTTTTGAAAAAGTAAGTGAAGTAATGAAAACATATTCGTTGAATGGCAGTTTAAACAGTTATTGGAATATAAAACGAAAGACTGTGATCTTTTATAATGAGTTTGACAGTATAAGGCCGTCCCTATGACAATGCGGGGTGTCGAATCAAGCAAAACGCTCGTTATTGACATCGTTGTGATGCATGAACAAATAATTAAAATTTATTTAAATAACGCAAATTTAGGAAATTATCATTACATGGTGTAAAAGTACATTTTATATGATTTACATTTTTATTACTTAAATAAAAGAATTCATGTTCTACTCGCATAGTCAGAGTTACAGTAGGCCTAGTGCAAATTTGTAGCTCTATATAGATTAATAGATTGAGTAAGTATATGATAGGCTAACTTGTTTTTCTTAGAAACCGCTTTAGATCTGAAAACAATTGTGCTTATATGAAATCCATTTATCTTCCCAATAGGTGTCTGCCCTGGTGACTGGGTTACACAGACCTAACGAAAACCATGCATGAACAACTAACTCACTGATTTTATGATCAAATGATGCAACCAAAAAAGAGTGAAGACAGAATTTGTGTAAGACTTACGTAGAAAAGCATATAAACAACAGTGCTGAAGTCTGACCATTCCATTGTGGGTATTATTGTGATATTGGGCTAATTGTGTGATATTGTTTATGTGTGAAATTAAATCGGAGAGCACGTACAGGAGACCGTCATAAAAAAGACATCGAGAATGCCTTAAAGAATGCGTGATTAATTATAACATGACCAGTGACCGTGCTGGGCTTAATTGTGAACTACCGGTAAAAAGTATCGACCTAATTTCCGAAAAATATGGTATATGGTTTGAACTTCGCTCATTGTGAACTTTTGTACAAGTCCATCTGTGCATGCATGTTGTGATCAAACTGCATTCAAGTTTATCGATCTGGAGCAACAAATCATCACCTATCGGTTGAGTACTATTTGTCAAATTTCATTATGGTTTGTTCATCATTTTTGTGTTTATTTTTGAAATTTATAAAATGTGTAAAATTTAAAGTTAATTACTTGTGTCCTTTATCTCTAATTTTGCTGCAACTGTTTAAGTTAAACAACATCTTTGTTAATCACCAGTAGAAGTTATTTGTAAATTGATTGAAAAGCATAGTACATGTATTAGTAACTCATTATTAAATGATTATTAGTGTTTATTAATTGTTTTTCTTATGTTGTAATATGTTAAAGTTGCTATGTCTATCTGTAAGCTTGCGGCAAATTTGCCGAAAACAGTTTGCCGGAAGCTCATTTGCATACGAATTCTGAACTTGCTGCAAATTTGCCGCAAACAGTTTCCCAGAAGCTAATTTGCATACGAATTCTGAACTTGTAGCAACTTTGCCGCAAACAGTTTCCCAGAAGCTAATTTGCATATGAATTCTGAACTTGCAGCAACTTTGCCGCAAACAGTTTCCCAGAAGCTAATTTGCATGAATCTTACTTTCTGCAACCTTAGGACTAGGCCTTCCGCGCATGCGCGAAATTTTGTAAACATCCTGTAGTTCGAGTTTGTTCAGATAGAATCGAGAGTATGTCTGTATGTTATGCTACATCCATTTTAATGATATATTACACATAAACCTTATCTTAATTTATCATATTTATCTAAATAAACATTGTTGGTAACACCGGGATCAATATAGTGTACCCTTTTCGATCCCGAATGACCCTGAACTTGTAATATTAATACTTGTAATATAACGTAAGCATAAACCAGGGACGTATACATGGCACATTCATCCTTGCATAAACGTAAGCATCTCAAGAAATATTTTTATGTTTATAAGGCTTAATTTTGATAAGGGACTCATGCATACACATACATTCCTTATAAATGAACAAGTTGAATAAAGAATAAGATATTTATTTCAAATAATGTATAACAAACATAAAATATATTTGGAATTTGATGACATGACAAATATATCATTGACTTATTAAAAAGAAACATTGTACTCGGTTTGTTTACAAGTATGATCTATTAAATAAATGTTATGGATATACATGTAGCATATCGCACCCTTTTATTAAGGGGGCCGGGCATTGTAATTTAAAATAAAAGTATTACAAGAATAAAAATATTTTCTGGCAAAAAAATTAAAGTAATATATAACATGTATAACAATGTTTGACGATATGTATAAAATATAGCAGTTACCAAAGTCTACCTATAAATAAACATTTTTTTCTTTGATGATTCATGCGGGCTATAAAGGTAGCAATCATTGCAGAAAATAACTAGAGGTACTGTGAGCAAGCTCACAATTGATACCCCCCGCTAAGAAAAAAATCATAACGCGTGTATTTTTGCTATTATAGAAAATATTGGATGAATCTATTTTACTGACCATTTTCTATAAATAACAACTGCTCTATATTTTAAAACTGTTAATGCTAATAGGAGAAAACAAACCAATTTCTATCCTTTAATTCCATTTTATTTTAAGTTAACTGTTAATGCATGAGGACATTTGCATCCTTCCTTTAACAACGATGACTCAAATCAAACTCAAATCAAACGAAATCCACATGTCAAGCAGCCATTTAATATTTAAACATTTTGAATTATTGGTACACTGAACCCGATTTTTTCCGAATTTTTTTTCCCACACATTTTTTTTTTCCAAATAAAAATTTTACCAGGGCAGGCCATTTTCAGAGAGACGGGGATGAAAATCTAAAAAAAAAATTATGTGGCCTGAGAAGAGCAAGCTTTGTGTCAAATTTAAGCTTCTAATATTTCTAATAATACAAGAAATGACACAGACAAAATTTAGCATTTTCAAAACAATGACCTTGAACTTCCTCAACTGACTTTGGGTCAAGGTCATGACACACCCTTACGTCATAAGCAATATTTGTGTGAAGTAAGAACTTCCAATATTTCTCCAAAAGAAAGATATGGACCGGACACGAATTTTGCATTTTTTCAGCCAGTGACCTTGATCTTGCAGGAATGATCTTGGGTCAAGGTCATTACACATCCTTAAGTCAAAAGTAATCTTTGTGTGAAGTAAGAACTTCCAATGTCAATGTTTCTCTATAAGAAAGATATGGACCGGACACAAATTTTGCATTTTTTCTGCCAGTGACCTTGACCTTGCACAAATGATCTTGGGTCAAGGTCATTACACATCTTTAGGTCATAAGCAATCTTTGTGTGAAGTAAGAACTTCCAATGTCAATGTTTCTCTATAAGAAAGATATGGACCGGACACGAATTTTGCATTTTTTCTGCCAGTGACCTTGACCTTGCCCGAATGACCTTGGGTCAAGGTCATGACACACCCTTAGGGTCATAAGCAATCTTTGTGTGAAGTAAGAACTTCCAATGTTTCTCCATAAGAAAGATATGGACCGGACACGATTGCACACACAGACGGACAGACAGACGGACAGACGGACGGACGGACAAGGTGATTCCTATATACTATAACAAAGTTTGCGGGGGGTATAATAATGTGGGCTAGGCCTTAAAGAAAAAAGTTGTGTGTTTCGGGTAACCCGACCTAACCTACAAAAATGGCCCGATCCTACCATTTTTAGATGCCTGATTTTATCCGACTGTGAAATTTTATCTTATTTTCAATAAAAAATACGTTTTTAAATATGAAACAAACAAACATTCTTAGGATTCAGGCAAAAAAAATAGATAAAATAAAAAAAAATCCCCACCTACATAACCTAATTTTTTCATCAGTGTTACCCTAAACACACTATTTTTTTTTTAAGCCCTATGTATTTTTTTCTGCAATATATTGTAACCTTCAAACTCTTTAATATTGTTATTTTCTCTATCTGCAGAAGAATTTGAAATAACAATTTGATGATGTATCAGAATATCTGACACATTGGATCATAAAAAATTAAAAATTTCAGATATTACATCATCAGCCTCCAAAGAGCACTCATTAGACTTATTCAACACTTTTTCATTCTGATCAAATATACATTTGTATTATCTCTTATTCTTTTAATCTTGCCGGGATAATCCAGATCCTCTCAAAGTTGGATGTGGTTATGATGTATCACAGCTTGTGATTGGTTTATTTCTCTTGTCTCTGAACTTACAATTCTGAGAACATTACCAATATGATATGTATAATGATATAAATATCATAACAAGAAATTTATTCATAAATAGGACAAATATGGCATTATTCTCAAACAAACTATGGGTATAACTCTTCACAATGCAATATTTTTTATTCAGATGATTGAGATGATCCATATTTTCATCAGAGTCTGATGGTAACCTGTGGAAGGAAATTATTAAAACATAAATGAATGCATGTAGAACAGTTTGACTTTCCTATATTTTCCCAAAGTATAGTAAATCTTTTATGCATGTTAAGACATATTCATGGTAAATAATATTTTTTAAAGGCCATTACCTATGGACACGAATTATAATAATGAATACTTGCATATAGCCTAATACATGTATATACAAACATGAACATGTATTTGTATTTAATTCATTATATATATATATATAATATATATATATATATATATATATATATATATATATATATATATATATATATATATATATATATATATATATATATATATATATATATATATATATATATTATATATATATATATAATAGGAAATACAGCTTTGATAACCCTAATATGCATTAATATCAATGAATGATTTTTCTGCAAATACTTTCAGCTTAACCTATTTTTTTTTAAATGCGCCATCACATTAATGTCGGCTTTTTGTAGTGTTAAATGTGTATTGTACATTATACAATTATAGCTTATAGGTTTAAATAACATGAACAAAAGTTGTTTTTTTATTTTCAAAAATTATATTTTAAAAAATTAAACGTTTTATTGATATTACTGGATATGATTTATTACATATTATCATGTATTTATTGACACCAAATTCTAAACTCTACATCGGTTTACTTGCAACTAATACATATTTTCCACTCTCTCATAAAAAGTACAAAATGATTCGTATAAAATAATTAAAAGCATATATATATCCTTCTTTGAACAATGAAATTATGATTTCGAAATGAACGTCCATAAATTAAGGTCAGATTCTCAATTTTAGATAACTTTTTCCAGGAATTTGTTAATGGTTTACTACTACTTTGACAAGCTTTCTTGCAAAAAATTAGGGCACCTTATCAGGCATTTCTGCAAAATACTAGAGTGTGCAATTTCCTATATAATCTTCTTGAATATACGCTTGAATTGCTGATATAAAAAGAAATACATCTGCAGCAGAGCGAAATTCACTATATTAGAACTATATCTCCGCCGGGGCGGGGCTTTGAACTCACGACCTCTAAAACCTTTACGCTACTGGCAGTAAGCGGCCATGGTTCTAACCACTCGACCATCTAGACATTTAATCAAATCCACGTAAATTTTGATCATTTTTAAAGTAATTATAAAATTAATATTTTTTATTGGAACTCTTTATTACGAGGAGATACAAAAAAAGATTCTCGAGGAACGTGTCGTCTGACCTTAAAAACAATTTTTTTGGTAAAATTTTACTTAAGATGTCTATTCTTCTTGTTTTTATCAACTCTGCCAATCATCTTTTAATCTTTAATATAAAATGTAAAAATAGATTATAATAAGCTGTTAATATATGTGTGTTACAATTTGTCTCTCTGGGCCTCATCAGTCAGGTAAGAGATCAAACTGTTACACTAAAAATTATAAAAAATTCCCTGATACCTTCCTGGTTCCGTTTAATTATATTAAAGAACAACCCTCCCCCTAATTCCAAATGCATATCAAATTATCATAATAAAACTTATTGGTAGATTTTAATAAATTCATTACTCTTTAAAATGATTTTTATGCAACCAGGAAAGTTTCGGCCCATACTCTTATCTATCAGACAGAAAACATAAACAAAAAGTGCACACCAATAACTGTATTTATCTCCATTTGGCTATAGACGTCTTAAACTTATACATGTATAAATCTGTGTTATAAAGTCAAAGCATTTATCAACTTCTGGAGAAAAAAAAAGCAACAATAGTGAATCTTTACATGTAGTCTTGAACTGTATAAGGGGCCTGGTTAGTAGGGAATTAACATTAATTAAACCTAAAACAATGTTAGTAAACTAACAAAACTGCATGCCAAATACTGGCAGGTGAAACTTATTTTTGTTTTGAACTGTTAACTTGGAGCACTTTAAAATTTGGAAAAACAAGCTGCAACTCAGCACTGGTCTGTTCACCATTGCCAGTCTGCTACTGGACTGACATGATGCTGGTTACAGATGTCAACCATCCATCACAAACTTTTTAAACATGAAAGATCAATACACATATATTATTCAAGTCAACACCTGCAGTTAAGGTAACTAGAAATGAAAATAAAGTAATTATTTTCAACATTAGAATATTCACCAGTTCTAAAACACATTGCCCACTTTTCCTTTCTACACAAGTAAAAATCATTAATATATTTAAGAAAAGCCTGGTTTGTGCACGATAATTTTTGCACTAAAATAGCCAAGTATTTATCTAACAAAACTTTGGTTTTAGCATCCATTGCAGCACAAAACAAACAAAAATTTCTGCTTGCTGTTCCCTATCTTTTATATATTGTTGAATTTTAAGACGCCAGTTTTTGTGAATGTGCCAAATACACAGGTAATGTTGCAGATCTGGTCCAAAAACACTCTTAGCTGCATTCCACCCAGCAATATCATCATCTGTCATCAAAATGTTTATTTTTGTTTGTGGAGATTTTCTTTTTACTGCATTTAGAAATAAAGATATATCCTGTTCATTTTATTTGTTGGAAATACAAAATGCAACCGAATATCCATGTCTAAATTCATCAATAACCAAAAATGTAATTAACTTGAATGAATATACATTGGTCTTGTGGGTGGAATCCATGCAAAAAATCATGGGGGCAAATTTTTCATACATATCTAGTTGTTGTTTAGTCATAATAGCCAGCATGAAGTCTTCCTTACTAAGTCCAGTTGTCTCGTCATCTACATTTTGTTGTTTAAACACTAAAACAGGATTAAACTTTTCTTTCTGTAGAGCATCTATTCTCAAATAAGTAGATGTAGCATCGTCACTATGTCTGATAACAGAAGGGTCAATTATTTTTTGCTTTAAGTGGTGAATTGTTTTTCTGTCAATCAAATGGTAATGTTTCATGTCTGTCAAGTCATCACGGTTGTCCCTGTCACTGAATTTCTTTGAGAATCCTTATTGAGGATTTTTGGTCGGTGCAAAACATATCTTGTATTTTTATTCAAAGATTCATCAGCCAAAAATTTTTCAAAAGTATTTACATTTTCAAAATTTAGATTTTCAATTTCGAATTTTGCCTCATGAGAACTTATTAAATGGCCAACTAGATCATCGACATGGAAAAATGATAAGTCACATAATGGAACAATGCATGACATTCTCCATTGATTTTCTTTTTCATGCACATTCTTCACATGGCGGTTCAAGTTTGCCTTATCATGAAAAGCTTTTTTGCAAATTCTACACATATTTTTTAAAGAATTTTTTTGTTTGTCATGTGGGATTTTGTCATAGGAATGAACTGTCGTTAGGTAGTCTGTCTGTCTTGGCAATTCCGGTGTTTGATTAGTATTCGTCTCTTGTGTTTTAGTTTTCAAAGAATCTAAATCAAACTTTTTGCATGCTGAGGGGTCTAAATTCCATTGATAAAAACTTTTTGCAGTTGAGGGCACAAATATTTCTTGATGGATAGGAATAGCCTCAGTCACGGTTTCATAATTTCCTCCCCCCGCTCTTGTCCAAACTAAATAAATCCTAGAAACTGAGTTGCTGAAGTCATGTTCTAATGTAACTATGTCTTGGTTGTCAATATCACCACCAACAGTAACTAAAACATTAATCCCTAATCTTCTAGATAAAGCCAATATTGACTCTTGTCCAGCAAATGTACCTAGTTGTCTAAGATTATTTAATTCCTGGTGAATTTCTGAATCCAACATTGAATTACCATTATCATGAAAAAGGAAATTTCTAAATAAGCCTAAATTTTGCTCTATCTCATTTATTGCAATATTTCTAAGCTCTTGGTGGTGATCTTGATTTCCAAAGAGTGCCAGACTAACAGACCGAAAAAGACAATTTCCGTCACCTATGATAGGTTGTCTATATAGTCCATAGGAAGCTAGATATTCGTCCTGTCGGGTTCTCTCTTGCTCAGAATTATCTACCACTTGCAAAATAACCTCATTATTATTAATTCTACTAATTAGAGAGTCAGGATCCGAAATCTATAATAAAATATATGTACCATTATACACTGGCAAAATCATGCCTCAAAAATTTTTAAAATTTGTTAATTCAATGAAATTTCAGTAGACAAAATTGAATAAATTATACACAAAAACCATCACCAGAGTAAAACAACATCAAAATAATTTATGGTGGTGATGGGAATTGAACCCATGTCTATGACTTTCCATACACTACTATTTTATAAAGAATTTAGAGATTAGTAGAACAATATTAGGGACCATCACCATAAAGAAGCAAATAATATATAAACATAGGTAATCACAAATCACAAAGCTCACTGCGACGAGGCACTACCTTTATGAGACCACCTTTATCTTATTATATGAAATCATTCTTAAGTACCGGTCTCACTAAGAATCACGTACCGTGGTTTAAAAATAAATGAGATATGGCCACAAAATGTACATTTAAAGTGTTTTTCATGCTTGAAAATTATTATTATAACACTAGATGATTTTAAAATCAAGTAAGTTTCTATAGAATTTCTCTAATCACTATTATTTTATAAGCTTACGAATCAGGCTCCGCCATTACGGTGTATACAAAATGTTAAAAATTTACATCGACTTGACACCTATTACTTGTTAGCTACAATCCCATATATATAATAAACAGTTACTTTGAATACTAATCCTAGGCCATGATAAAAAAAAACTGGTGTGTTTATTTATATTTTATGAAATATAACGGTATAAAATACAGTTCTGAAAATCCGTTTTTGAGGTAAGAGTTATTCCCCTTTGAAAACTCTTTCGTGTTGCTGATGTAAACAAATGGCAGACGGCAGGTGTTCGGTCGCCTGTATATCTAGTGTAGGTAAAACAGACTGCAACGTATCTTCAAGATATCGAAATGACTGTGAAGTGAGGAGGTTGAGTGACTGTAACAGGCCCATTTTCAACCATTTGCGTCAGTTTTCTATTAACAGCGCCGACATTACAAGTGAAGGGCAATTGATTGCATTTCGATGCGGGCTGTTCGACACAGATCTTAGCTCATTCACCGTGTGCCCATTTCATAGAGACTCTCTAGGACTAGCATGGCAGCAGAGAGCCAAGTGTCAATATCCTTTTCACGAAGGGAAAGCTAAACCATACCGTAGTTTCTCTCTCCGAATGAGCAGACTTGTTTTCTCAAGCTTATCTACTTTGGTACCAGTTGGCTCAGGTATGTACATGTATCATGTCATAATAATGAATATACTATTTCATTCTGCTTTTGCACATATTTTTGAGACAATGAAAATATAATAAAAAGCTTATATACAAGAGTTATTTACTAAGTCAGACTTTAGAAATTTATGGGTTTTTAGCTCACCGAGCTGAAAGCTAAAGTGAGCTATTCTGATCACATTTTGTCGTCCGTCTGTCTGTCTGTCCGTCCGTCCGTCCGTCCGTCTGTCTGTAAACTTTTCACATTTTCAACATCTTCTCAAGAACCACTGGGCCAATTTCAACCAAACTTGGCACAAAGCATTCTTAGCCAAAGGGGATTTAAATTTGTGAAAATTAAGGATCACGCCCTTTTGCAAAGGGAGATAATTAGGAATTTATGAAAATTTTCGAGAAATTTCCAAAAATCTTTTTCTCATGAACCATAAGACCAGGAAAGCTGAAACTTGTGTGAAAGCATCATCAGGTAGTGTAGATTCTAATTTGTGAAAATCATGACCCCCGGGGGTAGGGTGGGGCCACAATGGGGGTCGAAGTTTTACATAGGAATATACAGAGTAAATCTTTGAAAATCTTCTTCTCATGAACCATAAGACCAGGAAAGCTGAAACTTGTGTGGAAGCATCCTCAGGTAGTGTAGATTCTAATTTGTAAAAATCATGACCCCCGAGGGTAGGGTGGGGCCACAATTGGGGGTCGAAATTTAACTTAGGAATATATAGAGTAAATCTTTAAAAATCTTCTTCTCATGTACATAAGACCAGGAAAGCTGACACTTGTGTGGAAGCATCCTCAGGTAGTGTAGATTCACAGTTGTAAAAATCATGACCCCCGAGGGTAGGGTGGGGCCTTAATGGGTGATCGAAGTTTTACATAGGAATATATAGAGTAAATCTTTAAAAATCTTCTTCTCAGAAACTAATCAGCCAGAAAAGCTGAAACTTGTGTGGAAGAATCCTCAGGTAGTGTAGATTCAAAGTTGTGAAAATCATGACCCCCTTGGGGTAGGGTGGGGCCACAATGGGAGGTCGAAGTTTAACATAGGAATATATAGAGTAAATCTTTAAAAATCTTCTTCTCAGAAACTAATCAGTCAGTAAAGCTGAAACTTGTGTGAAAGCATCCTCAGGTAGTGTACATACAAAGTTGTGAAAATCATGACCCCCGGGGTTAGGGTGGGGCCACAATGGGGGATCGAAGTTTTACATAGGAATATATAGAGTAAATCTTTAAAAATCTTCTTCTCAGAAACTAATCAGTCAGGAAAGCTGAAACTTGTGTGAAAGCATCCTCAGGTAGTGTACATACAAAGTTGTGAAAATCATGACCCCCGGGGCTAGGGTGGGGCCACAATGGGGGATCGAAGTTTTACATAGGAATATATAGAGTAAATCTTTAAAAATCTTCTTCTCAGAAACTAATCAGCCAGTAAAACTGAAACTTGTGTGGAAGCATCCTCAGGTAGTGTAGATTCAAAGTTGTGAAAATCATGATCCCCGGGGGTAGGGTGGGGCCACAATGGGGTGCCGAAGTTTAACATAGGAATATTTAGAGTAAATCTTTAAAAATCTTCCTTTCAAAAACGAATCAGCCAGGAAAGCTGAAACTTGTGTGGAAGCATCCTCAGGTAGTTTACATTCATAATTGTGAAAATCATGATCCCCAGGGGTAGGGTGGTGCCACAATGGGGTGTCGAAGTTTTACATAGGAATATATAGAGTAAATCTTTAAAAATCTTCTTCTCAGAAACTAATCAGCCAGGAAAGCTGACACTTGTGTGAAAGCATCCTCAGGTAGTGTAGATTCATAGTTGTGAAAATCATGACCCCCGGGGGTAGGGTGGGGCCACAATGGGGGATCGAAGTTTTACATAGGAATATATAGAGTAAATCTTTAAAAATCTTCTTCTCAGAAACTAAACAGCCAGTAAAGCTGACACTTGTGTGGAAGCATCATCAGGTAGTGTAGATTCATAGTTGTGAAAATCATGACCCCCTGGGGGTAGGGTGGGGCCACAATGGAAGGTCAAAGATTTACATAGGAATATATATGGTAAATCTTTAAAAATCTTTGTCTCAGAAACTAATCAGCCAGATGATTCTTTATAATTGTTAAGACTTTGGCCCAAGGACAATTCTTTGGCCTCACAAGAAGGTTCAGAGTTTGATGTAGCTAAATATCCCATATATAAACAATTGTAAAGGATCTTTTTGAGAACTGCAATACTCAACATATGATATGACTATAAAATCATCCTGTTAGAAAAGGGACTAATGATTATAAACATAAGAATATCCAGGGGAAAATGGATTTTATTTATACAGGATCTACATGTATTCAACATTTTTGACCTCCCAATCCATGTTATTTCATTTTAAATGTTGCAGCTCATCTCACATTTTACAATCAAAATACTGGTAGATGTAGAATGATTGGTATATTCATGTATATTGACAAGTTTGAACCATGTACATGTATCTGTCTAAACAAATCATGCAATTTTTATATAAAAATACATATATACTGTAACAATGGAAATTAAGATGCATCATATTTCATGATAAGTATATTTAAACTTTTATGATTCTGTTCATTACTGTTCTGAAATATTTTAATGATTTTAATATGGTTTACATTGCTTTCAGCTTTCATCACAGGAGAGCCAACATCTGTCTCAAACTTCAAACTGGAGTGAGGAAAATTCTCTAGGATTAGAGACATTGAACAGTATTGTCCATACCATTTCTAATGGAAAACTCAGTCCATTGAAGTACCAACTGCAAAAACCTCTTCAGGACATTACGTCACAAAGTAGAAATTACATACAGAAGAAAGCATCACAAATGGTACATAGTATCCTGGAATTGGTTGCTCCTGGACAATCAGAAGATCTACTGAAACTCATGGTGGAGCCTGTAACAAACACCAACCACCAAGAAACAGAAAACCTTTTGGAAATACTGACTAAAATCTACAACGATTCCACATACAAGGCTGTGAAAGATCAGACTCTATCTATTATGGCTGGACTTACAACAAAAGAGGACCTCAAGAACAGAATCCCAGGACTTACAAACTATCATATTGACAAAGTTCGAGCTGTTACACCAGACCAAATATTTCAGAAGGTAAACCAACCTCCAAAGAAAAGACAAAAAATGGATCAAACTAAACTAGAGCACTGTCTCTCATTTTTCTTCAGCTCCTCTTTTCACCAACTGGTGTCTTATGGTACAAGAGATTTGGAGCTTGACTCTGGTGAAATAGTTGTAATTCCAGATGTGGTTCGCACTGCTTGCCATTCTTCTATAATTGAAATGTATGAAAAACATTGCAAAGACACTGACTTCTCACCATTGTCAAGGGCTACACTATTTCGCATCCTACATGCATGCTCGGCTTCCAAACGGCGCAACCTCCATGGCTTAGACAACATTACAGCAGATGGCCTTGCTGCTTTTAAGTCTTTGTGTAACATCTTGAAGAATCTAGAGCTCAAAGGAACCATAGACAAAGATATGAAATCTACCTTGACACAACTTCTCACAGATGGTCAAAATTATCTGAAGAGAACCTTCAAGTTCCATATCTCTCTAGACTCAGCTTGTTCTGACCATTGTATACAGTGGGCTTGCAGTGATCCTAAAGATGTCAAATTTCAGTCTGTATGCAACCATGAGCACACAGACAGCTGTCAAGAGTGTGAAAAATTATCAGTCGTCCTTGATCAGATGTGCTCTTTGAATCTAGATGATGATGAGGCAGTAGATGTTATAGAGGCAAGAAACAACATCCAAGCATGGAAAGCCCACATCGTAAGAACAATCAACCAAGACCGCAGCAGAGTAGATCTTCTAGACACTTTGAAAACATCTCAAATACTGCTGGTGATGGACTGGGCCATGAAGTTTCTCCCTCTTTTACATCGAGAGAAGCAGTCAGACTGGTTTGGTCAAAAAGGGATCTCGTGGCATGTCACTGTTGGCATCACTTAAGATAATAATGGATCTCTAAAGGTAACAATCAATATTTACATACATTTGCAAATATGTTTCCTTATATAATCCTATAGCGAATAGCGAAAACGTTCAATTCTGTATGAACTTTTTCATGACGTCACAATGATCATAGCACGCGCTTATCGCTTGGATTATTGTAAACTTAAAGTCTTGGTAATTTTGACAGATCTAGGCGATTAATTTGTCTTTTTCAAATGTAAATATAAGTAATAAACAGCAATGCTTTTAAGTTCACGGGATATGAAATTGGTTGGTATGTAATCAAATCAACCGAGAAGCCCTTTGGGATTCACAGGATTTGATAACGTGACCAACTTCATAACCCGGTGAACTTTTTAAATTGATGTTTATTTCTTATTAAAATGAAGAAAATATTGTAAAGGAATTATTACAAAAGCAATAATTTAATCAACAAGTGAGTTTTTATCTAATAAAATATCAGATATTATAAAAATCTGGCCAGATGAGCAGTAGAAAATTTTTAACTCTAATTAAGGAAGTAAGAGTTTATTGTACACTTATTAAAACAAATGTTCTAATTTTTCCAGCATAGTACTTGGGTGCACATTCTGGAAAGTGGCAAACAGGACTGGTTTGCTGTAGCATCAATCCTGGAACATACTCTTTCAACTGTGGCTCAGCAGTATCCCAATATGAAAGAGGCGTTCCTAAGATCTGACAATGCTGGATGTTATCACAATGGATTTCTCTGGAGTTCAATTCCTAGCATATCTGAGAGAACAGGTGAATAAGAAACTTTTCTTAATATGCTAAATATTATTGAATCATGATTTTTTTAAGTATACAGTCTCATAACTGCAGCAGTGTGTGCATACAAATTGAGTAACCCGCGTTATGAAAATTTGTATGCAAGCATCGCTGCAGTTATGAGACTGTATACTTAAAAAAATCATGATTAAATGCTTATATTTACATTATTTTAACTTCATGCCTTGTCTGAAAATATGATTTATACCTTAAAATTCCTATCTTATCCTAAGGGTAGGTTCATATTAATGGAAGAGCCACAGTAACAGCCGCAAGAGTGAACTTTGATTTTCGCTTGTGACGTTGCAGTTAACAGCGTTTAACGTATTTGACGTCATAATAAAATTCATCATTTTAACCTTTGAGTACCCTGTGTGCATTACAGTATTATAACTGCTGTAGCTTTCAACACACTATACAAGCAAAAAAATATGTGAAATGTAAATATCAGCATTTACATGAAATCTGTGATGTTTTTATTCTGTAAACTGCTATGAGGTGTGTAATTTTCTTGTAACATTTGCAGGAATCGTTGTTAAAAGATTCAACTTTAGTGAGGCACAAGCAGGGAAATCATATTGTGATGCCAAAATTGCTCATCTTAGGAAGAAAATGAGATTGTATGTAGCAGATGGCAATGACATCAAGTTTCCAGCTGACATGAAGATGGCCATAGATACAAGTGGAGGAGTTGCTGGATGCCAGGTAGCAGTTGTTGATGTTGATCACACCCATCAGCTGTTATTTGGCCACAAATGGAGGGATGTACGTTTCATCACTGATTTTGAAATTGATTCTTCCTTGATGACCACTCACCGTGCGTTTGACATTGGTCAGGGAAATGTTATTGACGCAACATTAATGGTCTCCTTACCACAGAGTTCAACGGATCTACGAATACTCTCCAACTTCATGACACCAGAAAAGCAGGAAGGACAAATACAAACTCCAAGTACTGTAAAAGAACCTGTTCAGTGCTTCCCTTGTTCCGAAGAAGGCTGTTTACAAAGTTTTTGCACCTTTGAAGAATATGAGGAACATATGTATTTTGAGAGGCACACGTTTGAATTTCATCAAAATTCAAACATGTCTACATTTGACAAAGTTAAACTGAGATGGGCAGAAAAATGTAACATGCATGAAAGTGAAGAGCAGATCATCATGCCAACAGCCCTGTCTGACAGTGGTGGAAAAGGTTCTAGCATAAGAGGATGGGCTCTTAAGAAAGAAAAGAAACAAGTTCGGTTCAAACAGCACGTGCGCAATTACCTGAACGAGGTATTCAAGACTGGAGCGGAGGTTGGGAGGAAGGCTAATCCAGCAGAGGTTGCTTTGAACATGAGAGCACTGACAAACGATAGGGGAGAGCGCATGTTTGCAGCTCAGGACTGTTTAAAGCCAAGTCAAATCATTTCCTTTTTCTCCAGGCTCACATCACAATCCAAGGATTCCTCGAAACAAGGGAGCAGAGAAATAGCAGAAGAAGAGGATGATGAATACCTGGAGCACGTTATCAGGGAAATTGAAATTCAGGAAATCAAAGACACTGTGAATGCGCTGTGATCAGGAAAGAGAAACCTTTGTTCAGCTATGTACATGTAATTTACGTTACATATTTCATAACAGATTCATAATTCCAAATGCAAATGACTGTAAACGTATGATTAGAATTTCGAACAAATTAGTTTTATCATGTTTATGACGACAATATATATTATATACTTGTATAAGACAAATCAAGATAAATGTTATTTCAAAATTTTCCTAAGGTTGCATAATCAAGTTCTGTAATTTAGAATTCTTTCTCTGTATTAAAATTCAAATAACCAGTATTTATTTTAAATAGTGTGTAACTGATACCAGTATTCCATTCAATATTTTACCCTTGCAATATATATGATGACTTTAACTTCTTATTGTAAAAAGGTTACCAATATGCAGGGACACATTTTTGCCATTTTCATTGTTATGCAACAAAATCAAATTTTGTTTTTACACTTGATATATTCTTTTAATTACATTATATGTAGGTATGATGCGAGCAATAACTGCAGTGCATGATGTTGGAGGTTACATATCCTCCCCCCGCCCCCTTGATAAAATTACAGCATATTATTTGCTGTTTTCTAATATATTCTTTTGGAGACAATATTATGCAAAAAACAATAGGTATGTCTTTTTTTTGTTAATCACATGTATTTTTATTTCACATATGCACTTAAGAATTTACATGTTCACTTACTGTACAGTTCTGTCATTTTATGTGTTGTCATAAGTCAAGTGCTTAAAGGTTAATTTCCAAGGCTATTGTTCTAAAATTAATTAAATGATTTTTACAAGTTCTTCATAGTCATCATAGATTTGTCAATTTTATAGATATAAACTGATTTTTAACAAAAGATATAATAATAACAATACATGAAGTTATTGCCAATTTTTTCATATGAAGGGATTTCAACAATCCATTGATTCTGTTTATGGTGGTAGTTTTTTTTAGGAAAAAATGGGCAATTTTCTTTTTAGAAACCTATTTATGTGAGACAAGATGCTTTCTAAAATAACAAAAGAAAATTGTCATCTTGTTTTGTGAACATATATTGCCAAAAAGTTATAGTGAAAAAGGTTTTCAAAGGTGCATTTTAAAATATTGTGGTTTTGTTGCCATGGATGCCACCTCTAATTGGTAAAATCACACATATCTAATTCTGGAATTTTATTATTCATATGATGACTTTTATAACTATTTATAATTGGGAACAAAAGCTGATCAGAAGTTTTTAATATTTTGACATAATTTTGTAGTTTTCGGTTTTCGGTTTTGGATATTTTTTGCAATATGAACCCCTTTTAATTTGCATTTCAAGAAAAATGTGCTGAATATCTATAAGAATTTGAATGATTTTTGAAAACACCATATTATCCTCTTAATAAACCAACAAAAACAAAATATCATTCTTTTTTTCATTTTCTTGCTGTCATGGAATTTTAAATGCTATTTTCCTTTAATGAACAGAGCTATTTGGAGTCTTGTT
Organism: Magallana gigas; assembly: GCF_963853765.1. Taxonomy (NCBI): domain Eukaryota; kingdom Metazoa; phylum Mollusca; class Bivalvia; order Ostreida; family Ostreidae; genus Magallana; species Magallana gigas. The sequence goes on from NC_088854.1 coordinate 49,780,249, forward strand.
GCTATGGAAAATATTACGTGGATATTTCCATAGCAACAGCTTGAATTTTGCCGAATGGTGTTTAGGTTTAGCTTATATGACTGTAGTCTCTTGTAATAAAGAAAGGTTATATCAATTGGGTAACCCCTATGATTCACTCTCTGTCTGATTCTTAGTGAGACCAGTACTTAATGATCTTGGTTATTCATGGTTACTGTTTTAACAAAATATTGTATATCATATGTTAAAAAAATTGTATGATAATCATATGTTCAACAGTATTGTAAGATATAATGATTATCAATACAATAATATATGATATTGCATGCTATGATACTAATATATATTATATATTACTATATAATACTGTAATAAATAATGATGTAACATGACATTGTAACATATGATATGACATTGTATCATGTTATACATTATTGTATTTGATCACATAATACAATATCATAGTACATGATTAATTAAGAAATGAATTTAATTTCTACCTATGTTATACGATATAACAAAACTTGGAGCAGTTTATGATTTAAAAAGCTTGTTGATAATATGTTATATTTGTATAACATAGGTAGAAATTAAAATTATTCCTTATAATTTAATTTTCTACACGGGTATGATAAGGCAACTTACAGCGATCAAATTCCTCTGATCGATATGACGTCACAATAAGCAGCATGATGTCATATTTTACTCAGAAACATGTCGATTTTAACTTTATCTCTGGTTTAAATTATAAAAACTACAGACATAAAATATCACTAGAAACTCTTCTAACTTAATATATCTTCGATTTCTCTCTATTACGTATAATTATCATTGATGACGTCACAAGCATGTTTAAAAGAGAAGATCATGTCGGGAGACAAATTATCGGAACGCAGTGTAAACAATGCCGAAATAAGACTTATTTAATACAGATACCTAAGATTTAGATGAGTGTCAGTTAGAATATAATCAGGATAATACAGGCATGGATATTTTGTTTAATCAGCGAGTGTTATAAGGTACGCGGATCGACATTTATATGGCTTGACCAGCCTTTCCTCTGTCAGTGTGTACAAAAAATGGCAAAAGTGTAACACTACCCCGGATATTAGGAAAGATGATTTTGGTAAAAATCAACGGTATATGACCTAAACTACCTGAAAAGTGCTGCTAGAATCCTGTGCTTTGTTGTTTTAAACGAAAAATACGTAGTATTTTCAATGAAATTTTAGAAGTTGAGAGGGTTTCCGATAAATATTTACAATATTTATTTTATGCGATGTACAATAGGATTCTAGCAGTAATACTAATAAACATGAACTAGTTGCCAATCGAATTATTGTAACAAACATATAAATGAACTTCGGGGTAGTGTTACACTTTTTGATTTTTTGTTAAGGTAAAAAGGTGATCTATTTTTAACTGTCACGTGATACCATGGCTCGGCAGCTTCAAAGATCGAGTTGATTCCGAAGTAGAAAAATAATATCTTTTTGAACTCTTTCACTTGGTATTAATATCCCGCGCTGTTTTTATAAAAATAAACAGTTTTTAAATTGATCATAATTTTGACGGTCATTAAACTCATAGTTGCCTTAACCTACCCGCGTACTATTTAAATCGGATAATAAAGCCCATTAATTAGTTTAAATATGATAATCTAGCTGTACAAAATTTAACGTAACGTCAAGCAGATTAATACGTTTCGCATGCACATCGTATTGTGACGTAGGCAAGTTATGTTATACAATATATATGTGAATTAGTTAAGTTAATCAAATGAGGCGTTACAATCAGAATTAAATTATGATAAAATATTGTATTATGTGACATAATATCATATCACATAATAAATCAAAATATCGTTACATATGATATTATATTGTATAATATAGTATGATATTGTATTATAAGACATTGTATCATATTTGATACATTATATGATACGGTATCATATGATATACTATAATTTGATATAGTAATATATTTTATAATACAATATCATATTATACAATATCATATTATTTGATACAACATTATATATCAAAATTTCATATAATATGATTTCATGTGATATAATAATATATAATCAATATCTTATAATACAATATTGTATCATATGATATATATTATATAATATTATTACTTATTAGGTTAGTTACTGACTCACTACAGAAATTTGTTTTCCCTTGGACTGAAATGTCACATTTTCATTGGTTTAAACATAGCACGTGATTGCCTCATATATCTCTATATTTGTTTTGTGAGAAATAATATTAGGCAATATGGCCGTCATTGGTCGACGCTTTGCTTACTCATTTCGACATTTCGTAGTATTTTATACATAAACTGCATGCTGTAAGTTCTTAAAGTATTTGGAGTTGTTGCCCTTTGAAATTCTTTAAACAGTTAAAATTAGAGTAGTTGCCCTTAGAATATTGACGTCACATTGTTTTGTCTGGAGCAGAACAAAATGGCAGCGACGAAATTTGCTCAAATCTCTGCAGAGGAAAGGGAGAAAACATTTGAAATTAAATAGCAACAAAACATTGTAAGTAAACATGGGTAAAGCAAAGATTTTGAAAGAGTATTTGAAAGGTGAGATGAAAATTTTGAAGAGTTTAAATGAGTTAAATTGGAGATGTAAGGCATCTTGTACATGGCTTTGCGTAGATCATCGCTATTTGTGAATAAATATGTCGCTTGATAGTCCTCGAGAAAACAAAACACTTATTAGGTTAGTTACTGACTCACTACGGAAATATATTGGGTTGATCAATCTCATTGAAGGCTCGGCTTCGCCTCGCCATCTATGAGATTGATCAACCCAATATATTTCCGTAGTGAGTCAGTAACTAACCTAATAAGTAATAATATTGGGTTTATCAATCTCATAGATGGCGAGGCAAAGCTTTTTTTTTTTCCCGAGGACTATCAAGCGACATATTTATTCATAAATAACGATGATCTACATAAAGCCATGTACAAGATGCCTAACATGTCGTCCAATTAAACTCATTTAAACATTTCATAATTTTCAAGATCACCTTTCAAATACTCTTTACAAATCTTTGCTTCACCCATGTCTATTATACTTACAATGTTTTGTTGCTATTGAATTTTAAATGTTCTTTCCATTTCTCTGCAGAGATTTGAGGAAATTTCGGCGCTGCCATTTTGTTCTGCTCCAGACAAAACAATGTGACGTCAATATTCTGAGGGCAACTGCTCTAATTTTAAAGAATGTCAAAGGGCAACTACTCCAAATACTTTAAGAACTTACGGCATTCGGTTTATGTATGAAATACTATGAAATGTTGAAATGAGTAAACAAAACGTCGGCCCAGGGCTCTACATTAAGTTTTTTTCCTACTTGTCCATTCGGAAAAGTGACCAAGATATTTACTTGTCCGAACTTCAACTTCACTTGTCCAAAAAATTTTCAATATTAAAGATCAAATATTGTCAACTTGAAAACTACAGTTCTGTATTTGTATTACTAAAATAAAGTCATTTATTGATTATTCTTGCCATAATTAATAACCTGACTTCTTAAATGGAAACTTAAAGTGTCTTTCCTAAATGTATTGGTTCCATATAACATTAAACATGATTTGTCAGCTGTAGCTTTGTCATGGCAAATTACAAGACATTTTAAATTTAGCATTAGGTTTTAAAATACATGTAACTTTTAAATTGATTTCTCATCTGTTTTTTAAACTAAACATGGAAAGTCATCACAGTCTATCAATGATGAATGAAACCTAATATAAATTACATTTCTTTCCATAATCCTTTAAGTTAAGTTTATCTTTGCTACCTGTTCTTCCTTTCTTTTTGATAACATGTGTGTTTGGTACTATGTAAGAACTAAGATCCACACCTTTACAGTTCAATATTGAAAGTTGTTTGTAATTAGTGAACTTCAATCCCGATCAAGAGTAACTCAATTGCATTTCAATTTCAAGTCGGGATCGAAATTCAAAATAACTAATCGATAAACTTATAACGGGACTACGTATAAACTTATCACAAAACTTTTTTTACTTTTTAAAATGTTGGAGACTTCTTTACATAAAAATGCACTTGTCCAGTCGGACAAGTGGCAAGCAATATTCACTTGTCCGTATATTTTTTTAACTGGTACCGGACAAGCGGACAAGCGGACAAGCGTTAATGTCGAGCCCTGCCGGCCAGTGACGGCCATATTGCCTAATATTATTTCTCACCGAAAAAATACATGTATAGAGATATATGAGCCAATCACGTGCTATGTTTAAACCAATGAAAGTGTGACATTTCAGTCCAAGGGAAACAATATATCATATGATACATTATTATATATTGCAATATCATATGAAACAATATCATGTGATAAAAAATATGCAATACAATATCTTATAAAACAATATTGTAACATAATTTACAATACTATACATCACAATATCATGATACAATATAATATCATATTAAACAAAAAATTGATACAATATCATATCATATAACCTTTTACAATATAATATACGATATAATATTGTATCATAAAAATATCAGTGTATCATCTCATAAAATACTATATCATAGGTATCATTTAAGAACAAACACATCTATCAAGCAGGTTTGAGTGAGGAAGGAGATTTCTTTAGCATCCTTGAGAATGGAGATCAGGCTCTGCATCTGAAGCTGCCTTTGTGATTCATTTATATTCTAGTTAAATCACTTATGCAAGGTATTATCTAAAAAACATGTGACCTGTTCCAAATATCTAAACCTCATCCAGCATCCGAAACCTATGGCTCTTATTCTGCATCCAAACCTGTCAGGTGCATCATCAGACACTTAATACCATCCATGCAAGTACGAGTAATAAGTCAGATGTCACCTGCTTCAAAAAGATTAACCAGCTCTAAATACCTTAACCACCTCCATCACATGAAACCTATGGCTCAGATTCAGCATTCAAGCCTGTCGGGCGCATCAGTATCATAAGATGCACCATCCATGCAAGTTTGGTGAAGTTACGACCAGTATTAACTAAGATATAATCATCAGAGGGCACCTGCTCCAAATGCTTTAACCTGCTTCAAAAACCTTAACCTCCTCCAGCATCTGAAATTCATGGCCAAGATTTAGCATCCAAGTCCATAAGTAGGTCAAGATGCATCATCCATGCCAGCTTGGTGGATATATGATAAGTAATAACTTAGATACAAGACCTACAACAACAAGTTTAATCAGGTCCGGACACCGACACCAGGGGCATAGCATAAGTTCCTCCCAACTTCATCTAAGTGAGCTAAATATAGGAAAATACCTTAATGAAATAGTCAAAATTTATGGATTTTTTTCTTTAATTGATACTTAACAATTTTCAATCCTCAGCAATGTTCGACAACTCTAAATTAATTTGTACCATAAATCTGACTTTTATACAGACAATCTTAATTAGTATTCTACTGCTAATATAACCATAAGTCACACAACTACATGCATGGCGAAGTAGATCCACAGAGCACTCCCACTTATAAACCTGTTGGTATACAGTTCTAGCCATTATTACTATTTTTTAAAACTCAACTTATTTCTTTAATCCATTATATCCAATTGCATATCATAAATAGGCAAATTTGCAATAACTTTGTAAAATGCATGGATACCATCTAAAAATTTCATTTTATATCATTTCAATATAAAGGTTGAAAGAAAAATATAATTTTTATGATGAAAAAAATTCTTTGTGGCAGAGGATGGGAGAACCTTAACACCACTGGTAAAGAAATCATGTCTTAACATTTCAGGAAGATCTTATTGTTACTTTGTTTTTTTTATTTGTTTTTGTTTTTTTTAGAACTAAACTTTATTTACTTTACAATGATTGATAAGCAAGTTCTGCAACTTATATTAATATTAATTTGTTGACACTGAGCTTCCTTAAAACAGCAGAAAATCACTATATCATGATGTATAAGAAGTATTATAAGTCAAATTAGCAAAAAAAAAATGTAATTTAGGATAAAATGTGGGCCAATGTGTTTTAAGTTAACAAAGTCAGGAGTTAGGACAGACAGATGGACATATACTAGAAATAAAGTGATCAGAATAGCTCAGTTGAGCTTACAGCTCAGGTGAGGTTAAAGTCTATGATTCTATGGAAAAGTTTTCCAGTTTTATATGACAAAAAATTGACTACAGACAGACAGACAGGTTGATTCCAATATACTCCACTAAAATTTGTTTGTAGGAGCATTAAAACATTGGTAACTATACATAACCTGAGGGACTCAGGTAATTTTTTAATTTAAAAGAGCAACAAACGCTGAACAAAAAGTGATCAGAAAGCCCACAGAACCTTGTCACAAGTACAATGTATATATATATATATATATATATATATATATATATATATATATATATATATATATATATATATATATATATATATATATATATATATATCAATGTACGATTTATTTGGACTATGGTTTTTGAAATATATCAGGATGATATCACAATTGTTTAATGAAATAAGTTATTTTTGCATTAATGTCTACGCCATTTTTGCAAAATAGCAAATTATTCCATCAAGTTTCATTGTTTCAATAATCCTGATATAAAATTATGAACATGCAAAACTGTAATACTCACCTGTGTTGATCTATTCATAGGGAAATCTTCAGCAGGCCTATCTGTCTATTAAGAAGAATAATAAGAATACTGGATACATGTAGTGTATGCTACACAATGACTCATTTGTATTTTTTAAACTAATTTTAAAAAAAATCTTATCTGTTTGTAAACTAGTGTTTTGAAAGAACTAGTAAAGGAGAGAAAATCTAAATAAAAATATATCAATACAATATCAACATGCAGCATAGGAATCAAGACAATACACAGTTAAAACTCAGGAAAAAGATTTACACAGATTATGGTTCATCTGACTTTAAATTTTAGCTGATGGGATAGGGGTGCATGTAACAAACCTCTGGTATAATTTCCTGCAATGACCCCATTCCAGTATTCTGTAATAAAAGTAGTCCAAGTAGTAGAGTTATAGATACAAAATAAGAGAGACACACATACTTTAAGCCTTAGGAAATAAAACCAATGTAAATAAATTCTCTTGGATAAAAACTTGATAAGATACGTACGTCAATACAAGTCAAGTTAACATTATCCATGCATGTAAACGTTTAAAATTATTATTTCTAACTTATAATTACTGGTATGTTTGACAGTAAACTGTCATCCTATCAGGTTAATTAATTATGTTAATGATAATATTATTTTAACCAGACCGTTTATTGTCAGAAAACGAAGCTTTTAATTTTGTATTAGAACACTACTGACTAGATTTAAGTATAAAACTGGCAGATATGAGGCGACTTGAGACAGCAACCCTTCAGAGATATATTAACTGTTTGATGTATACCATGTTATACAATGCCATATTGATAGGAGATTCCAAGTAATGTGAAAATTACTATGATTATGATAAATGAATAATAAAACTATGAAGTGAAAGCCACTTTTGATTGTAATTAACTTCCTAGAGACAAATACTCTGTACAATCACAGGCCTCTTAATTTCTATTTAAATAAGCCGATAAATGTAGAAGAGAAAGATAATCATATATCTATCTATATATAAATACAAATACATATAGGGTATAAATACTTTTCTTCCCCTACATTAAGCAGCTTATTGATAGAAATTTAGAGCCCTGTAGTACAATTAAACTATATGTACATGAACTGTATATAATATAGTGTTTAATTACCTTAATTGATTTCTTGGATGCATATACTCTCTGCATTTAAATACGTATATATGACGTAATACATAAGTAATTGTATATGTTTGCATACATATACAATGTATCTATGTTCTAAAGTTTGCTTGCACTGATTCATATATATGACTAGGCCTATACCATTTATATGTTTCTCGAGACCCACGGTCGCTTCGTAAAACTTATTTCAATTGAAACTACATTGTTTAACTGATATACGTACAATTTATCATCATTAAAAGATAGTGTAAAGCTTGTTTTAATGTTTTTGTTCAATTAAATCTATAAACAATTGAGATAAATAACTAACCATCAAGAAAATCATCACTACAAATCTTTGCAACTTCATAGCTGGCGCCATGTTGAAAGTAGAAGGGATATGCGAATGAACCAGTTTATGCGCATGCGCATTAGCCTAGTCCTAAGGTTGCAGATAGTGAGATTCAATTTGCATACGAATTCTGAACTTGCAGCAACTTTGCCGCAAACAGTTTGCCAGAAGCTAATTTGCATACGAATCCTGAACTTGCCGCAACTTTGCTGCAAACAGTTTGCCAGAAGCTAATTTGCATATGAATTCTGAACTTGCCGCAAATTTGCGGCAACTGTTTGTCGCAAATTTGCAGCAAACTCTCTGCAAATTTGCGGCAACTGTTTGCCAAAGGCCTTCTATTTTAGTAACATTCAACATTCAATATCAACCCCCACCCCACCATATTGATCTATTTTTTCAATAGTATGAATAAATAAATACTAGTAAATATCTACTTAAAATGATTACTGATAATTTCATTTAATTTTGATTATGATAAACAAAGATAGGTTTTGTGGATTAAGTACAAACCAACATGGTAGGCTTCTACATGTTAAAGAGTGCTTTAACCTACATCTTCAGTACATGTCACATGCATGAAAAATTAATTTACTCAAATTTAATGCAAATCTCTCATCATAAATATAGAATTGGAACCTACCGGACACTAATACAATTCCCTTATAATGCAAACTAATCTTAGATAGCTGGACACTGCTAGAATGAAGTATTTTTCCTCACCGGAAACTTTCTGCTTTTCTACTTTCACTTTTGCTCGCTTGAAATGATCCCACTAAAAACCCGAAGTGATATTTGGTCTCAAAATTTATACAAATGTCTTCTAAACTGATATACATGTATATTTAAAACACGCATACATTTTCATTTTTTTAATGTAAAAACTCAAAATAAATTACATTCAAGTTAAAATCAAATTTTTTAAAATTAAAATTGTTTTTTTTGAAAATCCGGGGTGGGGGGGGGGGGGGTGATGGATATTTTCTTAGAATATGTGTTGTTAAAATGATTAAACTTGTTGGAAATTTAGCTTATTTAAATAAATGAAAAGATGTACAAAAGAAAATTGCACGTTTATCATAATACATGTAATTGCAAATAAACAAGAAATATGCCTTACCAGCGTGGAGCTCAATATGGGTATAGTCCACTAATGCATTTTCCATAGGCGGTAATGTTAACGTTTAGGGTTCATAGCTCCGGCCCTAATTTTCGTTCAGCAACGAGGGACCTCTTGAATGAAAGCTCATCAAATTGTCTCTTTCCTGTTAAAATTTCGTGGTTTGAAGTCAGATTCGTTTTCCGGCAAAATGCGTCTGTATTGAAAAACTCTGAAAATGAAAGTTAAAGTAGGGAATTTCTCAGTTTCGGAAAGGGTGTACATCAAACAATTTCAATTCTTTTCTTCAAATGATAATTCAATTTTGACACTTGTTTTTAAAATTGAAAATCCTCTTTTCTGACACGTATCAAGCATTCTGATTTGAAATGTTCCAATATTAATGTATATACACTCTGAAAGTATAGGGACTATTTTGCTTAAAGGCACTACTTTGTTGTCCTACCGATTCTAAAAATGGTTAGAGGGATATACTCCTCTAACTAATGATAATCATTAAAAATCATAAAGTAATCCACCAGGTAATTGCTAGATCTGTCATCTCTGAAAATTTCAGTTCTCTATCTTTACTCGTTTTTGAGAAACATTGCCAACAAAATTGACTTTTAAAAACCGTAAAACGACAATAACTTCCGACCGGAAGAGAATTTTTGAAAATTGTTCCGGCGGTATAAAATTCATATGACTAGGCATCAGCCCTGAAAATTTAAAGGAAATCGAACGTGTCATCTCAGAGAAATCGCCTGCACAAAATTTGTAAGACAAAAAAAGAATAATAAGAAAAGTGAAAAAGAAACAATAGAATAATAGAAGGGTCTTCCGCTGAAGACGGAAGACCCTAATAATAAGAAAAGTGAAAAAGAAACATTACAATAATAGAAGGGTCTTCCGCTGAAGACGGAAGACCCTAATAATAATAAAGAACTAGATTCGATCTCGTTGCGAGCAACGAGTGGGTCTTCCGTCCAATTTTTGAATAGATCTGATTAAACTTATCAATTCAAAGATAAAATCGTAGATCTAAGCGAAAAAAAGAGAAAAAAATTTTGCGGCCCTCGAGGCTTGAACCCGGGTCGCCTGGGCCATGTCCACGACTATAACGACTGAGCTACTCGGACTCCGCTTCAGAACTTTGACGCCTAATTTCTCGAGAATGCCTTGATCGATTTTAAAACTAATTACATATTCTTAATCAGTAAAAGTGTCACTATAAGGTGTAAAAATTTCAAAGAAAAATATGAAAAAATAAAAAAGTCGAAAAATTCAACTTTTCAAATTTCCTTCCGGTGACGACCGGAAGTGACGGCGGACATTTTCTTGACCAAGGTACATTAGAAAAACGGTAGATCTATCATCTCTGAAAATTTCAGCCTTTTATCTTTACTCGTTTTTGAGAAACCCGACAGACAAAATTGACTTTTTAAAATCGTAAACGGACGATAACTTCTGACCGGAAGTGTTTTTTCAAAAAATAAAAATTAAATATCAGCTTTAGATAAAAGCACGTTTATATTGAAAATTTGAGCGAAATCGATCAAGACATCTCCGAGAAATCGTCTGCACAAAATCGGTAAGAAAAAAAAAGAATAATAATAATAACTAGATTCGATCTCGTTGCGAGCAACGAGTGGGTCTTCCGTCCAATTTTTGAATAAATAAGATTAAACTTATCAATTCAAAGATAAAATCGTAGATCTAAGCGAAAAAAATTAAAAATTTGCGGCACTCGAGGCTTGAACCCGGGTCGCCTGGGCCATGTCCACGACTATATCGACTGAGCTACTCGGACTCCGCTTCAGAACTTTAACGCTTAATTTCTCGAGAATGCCTGGATCGATTTTAAAACTAATTACATATTCATAATCAGTAAAAGGGTCACTATAAGGTGTAAAAATTTCAAAGAAAAATATTAAAAAATAAAAAAGTCGAAAAATTCAATTTTTCAAATTTCCTTCCGGTGACGACCGGAAGTGACGGCGGACATTCTCTTGACCCAGGTACATTAGAAAAACGGTAGATCTATCATCTCTGAAAATTTCAGCTCTATATCTTTGCTCGTTTTTGAGAAACCCGACAGACAAAATTGACTTTATAAAATCGTAAACGGACGATAACTTCCGACCGGAAGTGTATTTTCAAAAAATAAAAATTAAATATCAGGTTTAGATAAAAACACGTTTATATTGAAAATTTGAGCGAAATCGACCCAGCCATCTCCGAGAAATCGTCTGCACAAAATCGGTCAGAAAAAAAAAGAATAATAATAATAACTAGATTCGATCTCGTTGCGAGCAACGAGTGGGTCTTCCGTTCGATTTTTGAATAGATTAGATCAAAGTTATCAATTCAAAGATAAAAACGTAGATCTAAGCGAAAAAAAGTAAAAAAAAATTTGCGGCACTCGAGGCTTGAACCCGGGTCGCCTGGGCCATGTCCACGACTCTATCGACTGAGCTACTCGGACTCTCGCTTCAGGACTTTGACGCTTAATTTCTCGAGAACGCCTTGATCGATTTTAAAACAAATTGCATATTCTGAATCAGTTAAAGGGTCACTATCATCTAATTTGAAAAAATATATCAAAACAAAAAGTTGAAAATTTTCATTTTTTAAATTTGCTTCCGGTGACGACCAGAAGTGACGGCCAACATTCTCTTGACCGAGGTTCACGAGGATATTGCTAGATCTATCATCTCTGAAAATTTCAGTTCTCTATCTTTGATCGTTTTTGAGAATCATCGCCGACAAAATTGACTTTTAAAAATCGTAAAACGACGATAACTTCCGAGCGGAAGTGAATTTTTAAAAATCGTTCCGGCGGTATAAAATTCAAATGACTAAGCATCAGCCCTGAAAATTTGAAGGAAATCAAACGAGTCATCTCTGAGAAATCGCCTGCACAAAATTTGTAAGACAAAAAAAGAATAATAATAATTACTAGATTCGATCTCGTTGCGAGCAACGAGTGGGTCTTCCGTCCAATTTTTTAATAGATAAGATTAAACTTATCAATTCAAAGATAAAATCGTTGATCTAAGCGAAATAAATGAAAATTTTTTTTGCGGCACTCGAGGCTTGAACCCGGGTCGCCTGGGCCATGTCCACGACTATATCGACTGAGCTACTCGGACTCTCGCTTCAGGACTTTGACGCTTAATTTCTCGAGAATGCCTCAATCGATTTTAAAACGAATTACATATTCTTAATCAGTAAAAGAGTCACTATAAGGTGTAAAAATTTCAAAGAAAAATATTAAAAAATAAAAAAGTCGAAAAATTCAATTTTTCAAATTTCCTTCGGTGACGACCGGAAGTGACGGCGGACATTCTCTTGACCGAGGTTCACCAGAAAAACGCTAGATCTATCATCTCTGAAAATTTCAGCCTTTTATCTTTACTCGTTTTTGAGAAACCCGACAGACAAAATTGACTTTTTAAAATCTTAACGGACTATAACGTCTGACCGGAAGTGTTTTTTCAAAAAATAAAAATTATATATCAGCTTTAGATAAAAACACGTTTATATTGAAAATTTGAGCGAAATCGACCCAGCCATCTCCGAGAAATCGTCTGCACAAAATCGGTAAGAAAAAAAAAAGAATAATAACTAGATTCGATCTCGTTGCGAGCAACGAGTGGGTCTTCCGTCCGATTATTGAATAGATTTGATTAAACTTATCAATTCAAAGATAAAATCGTAGATCTAAGCGAAAAAAAGAGAAAAATTTTTTGCGGCACTAGAGGCTTGAACTCGGGTCGCCTGGGCCATGTCCACGACTCTATCGACTGAGCTACTCGGACTCTCGCTTCAGAACTTTGACGCTTAATTTCTCGAGAATGCCTTGATCGATTTTAAATCTAATTACATATTCTGAATCAGTAAAAGGGTCACTATAAGGTGTAAAAATTTAAAAAAAAAATATTAAAAAATAAAAAAGTCGAAAAATTCAATTTTTTATATTTCCTTCCGGAGACGACCGGAAGTGACGGCGGACATTCTCTTGACCGAGGTACATTCGGAAAACGGTAGATCTATCATCTCTGAAAATTTCAGCTCTATATCTTTGCTCGTTTTTGAGAAACGTGACAGACAAAATTGACTTTTTAAAATCGTAAAACGACGATAACTTCCGACCGGAAGTGAATTTGCAAAATCTGTTGCAGCGGTATAAATTTCAGATAACGAGGCTTTAGTCCTGAAAATTTGAGAGAAATCGAGTGTGCCATCTCTAAGAAATCGCCTGCACAAAATTTGTAAGACAAAAAAAGAATAATAATAACTAGATTCGATCTCGTTGCGAGCAACGAGTGGGTCTTCCGTTCGATTTTTGAATAGATTAGATCAAACTTATCAATTCAAAGATATAAACGTAGATCTAAGCGAAAAATAGTAAAAAAAATTTTGCGGCACTCGAGGCTTGAACCCGGGTCGCCTGGGCCATGTCCACGACTATATCGACTGAGCTACTCGGATTCTCGCTTCAGAACTTTGACGCTTAATTTCTCGAGAATGCATTGATCGATTTTAAAAGAAATTACATATTCTGAATCAGTAAAAGGGTCACTATAAGGTGTAAAAATTTCAAAAAAAAATATCAAAAAATAAAAAAGTCGAAAAATTCAATTTTTCAAAATTTCTTCCGGTGACGACCGGAAGTGACGGCGGACATTCTCTATACCGCGGTGCACCAGGAAATCGATAGATCTATCATCTCTGAAAGTCTCAGCTCTTTATCTTTGCTCGTTTTTTAAAAACCTGAGAGACAAAATTGACTTTTTAAAATCGTAAACGGACGATAACTTCCGACCAGAAGTGAATTTTCAAAATCTGTTTCAGCGGTATAAATTTCAGATAACGAGGCTTTATTCTTGAAAATTTGAGAGAAATCGATCGTCCCATCTCCGAGAAATCGCCTGCACAAAATTTGTAAGACAAAAAAAGAATAATAATAATAACTAGATTCGATCTCGTTGCGAGCAACGAGTGGGTCTTCCGTCCGATTTTTGAATAGATTAGATTAAACTTATCAATTCAAAGATAAAATCGTTGATATAAGCAAAAAAAATGAAAAAAAAATTTGCGGCACTCGAGGCTTGAACCCGGGTCGCCTGGGCCATGTCCACGACTATATCGACTGAGCTACTCGGACTCTCGCTTCAGGACTTTGACGCTTAATTTCTCGAGAACGCCTTGATCGATTTTGAAACAAATTACATATTCTGAATCAGTAAAAGGGTCACTATCATCTTATTGGAAAAAATATATAAAAATAAAAAGTTGAAAATTTTCGTTTTTTAATTTTGCTTCCGGTGACGACCGGAAGTGACGGCGAACATTCTCTATACCGAGGTGCACCAGGAAATTGATAGATCTATCATCTCTGAAATTCTCAGCTCTCTATCTTTGCTCGTTTTTGAAAAACCTGAGCGACAAAATTGACTTTTTAAAATCGTAAACGGACGATAACTTCCGACCGGAAGTGAATTTTCAAAATCTGTTTCAGCGGTATAAATTTCAGATAACGAGGCTTCAGTCCTGAAAATTTGAGAGAAATCGATCGTCCCATCTCTGAGAAATCCCCTGCACAAAATTTGTAAGACAAAAAAAGAATAATAATAATAATAATAATAATAATAATAATAAGAAAAGTGAAAAAGAAACCGAAGAATAATAGAAGGGTCTTCCGCTGAAGACGGAAGACCCTAACTAGATTCGATCTCGTTGCGAGCAACGAGTGGGTCTTCCGTCCGATTTTTGAATAAATAAGATTAAACTTATCAATTCAAAGATAAAATCGTAGATCTAAGCGAAAAAAAGAGAAAAAAATTTTGCGGCACTCGAGGCTTGAACCCGGGTCGCCTGGGCCATGTCCACGACTATAACGACTGAGCTACTCGGACTCCGCTTCAGAACTTTGACGCTTAATTTCTCGAGAATGCCTTGATCGATTTTAAAACTAATTACATATTCTTAATCAGTGAAAGGGTCACTATAAGGTGTAAAAATTTCAAAGAAAAATAATAAAAAATAAAAAAGTCGAAAAATTCAATTTTTCAAATTTCCTTCCGGTGACGACCGGAAGTGACGGCGGACATTCTCTTGACCGAGGTACATTAGAAAAACGCTAGATCTATCATCTCTGAAAATTTCAGCCTTTTATCTTTACTCGTTTTTGAGAAACCCGACAGACAAAATTGACTTTTTAAAATCGTAAACGGACGATAACTTCTGACCGGAAGTGTTTTTTCAAAAAATAAAAATTAAATATCAGCTTTAGATAAAAGCACGTTTATATTGAAAATTTGAGCGAAATCGATCAAGACATCTCCGAGAAATCGTCTGCACAAAATCGGTAAGAAAAAAAAAGAATAATAATAATAACTAGACACGATCTCGTTGCGAGCAACGAGTGGGTCTTCCGTCCGATTTTTGAATAAATTAGATTAAACTTATCAATTCGAAGATAAAGTCGTAGATCTAAGCGAAAAATAGAGAGAAAAAATTTGCGGCACTCGGGGCTTGAACCCGGGTTGCCTGCGCCATGTCCACGACTATATCGACTGAGCTACTCGGGCTCTCGCTTCAGAACTTTGACGCTTAATTTCTCGAGAATGCCTTAATCGATTTTAAAACTAATTACATATTCTTAATCAGGAAAAGGGTCTCTATAAGGTGTAAAAATTTCAAAAAAAAATATCAAAAAATAAAAAAGTCGAAAAATTCAATTTTTGAAATTTCCTTCCGGTAACGACCGGAAGTGACGGCGGACATTTTCTATACCGAGGTACATTAGAAAAACGGTGGATCTATCATCTCTGAAAATTTCAGCTCTATATCTTTGCTTGTTTTTGAGAAACGTGACAGACAAAATTGACTTTTAAAAATCGTTAAACGACGATAACTTCCGACCGGAAGTGAATTTTCAAAAATGGATAAAAAACAATAAACTTCAGATAAAGTCACGTTAATCTTGAAAATTTGAATGAAATCGGTTGAGCCATCTCTGAGAAATCGTCTGCACAAAATCGGTAAGAAAAAAAAAGAATAATAATAAGAAAAGTGAAAAATAAACAATAGAATAATAGAAGGGTCTTCCGCTGAAGACGGAAGACCCTAACTAGATTCGATCTCGTTGCGAGCAACGAGTGGGTCTTCCGTCCGATTTTTGAATAAATAAGATTAAACTTATCAATTCAAAGATAAAATCGTAGATCTAAGCGAAAAAAATTAAAAATTTGCGGCACTCGAGGCTTGAACCCGGGTCGCCTGGGCCATGTCCACGACTATATCGACTGAGCTACTCGGACTCCGCTTCAGAACTTTAACGCTTAATTTCTCGAGAATGCCTGGATCGATTTTAAAACTAATTACATATTCATAATCAGTAAAAGGGTCACTATAAGGTGTAAAAATTTCAAAGAAAAATATTAAAAAATAAAAAAGTCGAAAAATTCAATTTTTCAAATTTCCTTCCGGTGACGACCGGAAGTGACGGCGGACATTCTCTTGACCCAGGTACATTAGAAAAACGGTAGATCTATCATCTCTGAAAATTTCAGCTCTATATCTTTGCTCGTTTTTGAGAAACCCGACAGACAAAATTGACTTTATAAAATCGTAAACGGACGATAACTTCCGACCGGAAGTGTATTTTCAAAAAATAAAAATTAAATATCAGGTTTAGATAAAAACACGTTTATATTGAAAATTTGAGCGAAATCGACCCAGCCATCTCCGAGAAATCGTCTGCACAAAATCGGTCAGAAAAAAAAAGAATAATAATAATAACTAGATTCGATCTCGTTGCGAGCAACGAGTGGGTCTTCCGTTCGATTTTTGAATAGATTAGATCAAAGTTATCAATTCAAAGATAAAAACGTAGATCTAAGCGAAAAAAAGTAAAAAAAAAATTGCGGCACTCGAGGCTTGAACCCGGGTCGCCTGGGCCATGTCCACGACTCTATCGACTGAGCTACTCGGACTCTCGCTTCAGGACTTTGACGCTTAATTTCTCGAGAACGCCTTGATCGATTTTAAAACAAATTGCATATTCTGAATCAGTTAAAGGGTCACTATCATCTAATTTGAAAAAATATATCAAAACAAAAAGTTGAAAATTTTCATTTTTTAAATTTGCTTCCGGTGACGACCAGAAGTGACGGCCAACATTCTCTTGACCGAGGTTCACGAGGATATTGCTAGATCTATCATCTCTGAAAATTTCAGTTCTCTATCTTTGATCGTTTTTGAGAATCATCGCCGACAAAATTGACTTTTAAAAATCGTAAAACGACGATAACTTCCGAGCGGAAGTGAATTTTTAAAAATCGTTCCGGCGGTATAAAATTCAAATGACTAAGCATCAGCCCTGAAAATTTGAAGGAAATCAAACGAGTCATCTCTGAGAAATCGCCTGCACAAAATTTGTAAGACAAAAAAAGAATAATAATAATTACTAGATTCGATCTCGTTGCGAGCAACGAGTGGGTCTTCCGTCCAATTTTTTAATAGATAAGATTAAACTTATCAATTCAAAGATAAAATCGTTGATCTAAGCGAAATAAATGAAATTTTTTTTTGCGGCACTCGAGGCTTGAACCCGGGTCGCCTGGGCCATGTCCACGACTATATCGACTGAGCTACTCGGACTCTCGCTTCAGGACTTTGACGCTTAATTTCTCGAGAATGCCTCAATCGATTTTAAAACGAATTACATATTCTTAATCAGTAAAAGAGTCACTATAAGGTGTAAAAATTTCAAAGAAAAATATTAAAAAATAAAAAAGTCGAAAAATTCAATTTTTCAAATTTCCTTCCGGTGACGACCGGAAGTGACGGCGGACATTCTCTTGACCGAGGTTCACCAGAAAAACGCTAGATCTATCATCTCTGAAAATTTCAGCCTTTTATCTTTACTCGTTTTTGAGAAACCCGACAGACAAAATTGACTTTTTAAAATCTTAACGGACTATAACGTCTGACCGGAAGTGTTTTTTCAAAAAATAAAAATTATATATCAGCTTTAGATAAAAACACGTTTATATTGAAAATTTGAGCGAAATCGACCCAGCCATCTCCGAGAAATCGTCTGCACAAAATCGGTAAGAAAAAAAAAAGAATAATAACTAGATTCGATCTCGTTGCGAGCAACGAGTGGGTCTTCCGTCCGATTATTGAATAGATTTGATTAAACTTATCAATTCAAAGATAAAATCGTAGATCTAAGCGAAAAAAAGAGAAAATTTTTTTGCGGCACTAGAGGCTTGAACTCGGGTCGCCTGGGCCATGTCCACGACTCTATCGACTGAGCTACTCGGACTCTCGCTTCAGAACTTTGACGCTTAATTTCTCGAGAATGCCTTGATCGATTTTAAATCTAATTACATATTCTGAATCAGTAAAAGGGTCACTATAAGGTGTAAAAATTTAAAAAAAAAATATTAAAAAATAAAAAAGTCGAAAAATTCAATTTTTTATATTTCCTTCCGGAGACGACCGGAAGTGACGGCGGACATTCTCTTGACCGAGGTACATTCGGAAAACGGTAGATCTATCATCTCTGAAAATTTCAGCTCTATATCTTTGCTCGTTTTTGAGAAACGTGACAGACAAAATTGACTTTTTAAAATCGTAAAACGACGATAACTTCCGACCGGAAGTGAATTTGCAAAATCTGTTGCAGCGGTATAAATTTCAGATAACGAGGCTTTAGTCCTGAAAATTTGAGAGAAATCGAGTGTGCCATCTCTAAGAAATCGCCTGCACAAAATTTGTAAGACAAAAAAAGAATAATAATAACTAGATTCGATCTCGTTGCGAGCAACGAGTGGGTCTTCCGTTCGATTTTTGAATAGATTAGATCAAACTTATCAATTCAAAGATATAAACGTAGATCTAAGCGAAAAATAGTAAAAAAAATTTTGCGGCACTCGAGGCTTGAACCCGGGTCGCCTGGGCCATGTCCACGACTATATCGACTGAGCTACTCGGATTCTCGCTTCAGAACTTTGACGCTTAATTTCTCGAGAATGCATTGATCGATTTTAAAAGAAATTACATATTCTGAATCAGTAAAAGGGTCACTATAAGGTGTAAAAATTTCAAAAAAAAATATCAAAAAATAAAAAAGTCGAAAAATTCAATTTTTCAAAATTTCTTCCGGTGACGACCGGAAGTGACGGCGGACATTCTCTATACCGCGGTGCACCAGGAAATCGATAGATCTATCATCTCTGAAAGTCTCAGCTCTTTATCTTTGCTCGTTTTTTAAAAACCTGAGAGACAAAATTGACTTTTTAAAATCGTAAACGGACGATAACTTCCGACCAGAAGTGAATTTTCAAAATCTGTTTCAGCGGTATAAATTTCAGATAACGAGGCTTTATTCTTGAAAATTTGAGAGAAATCGATCGTCCCATCTCCGAGAAATCGCCTGCACAAAATTTGTAAGACAAAAAAAGAATAATAATAATAACTAGATTCGATCTCGTTGCGAGCAACGAGTGGGTCTTCCGTCCGATTTTTGAATAGATTAGATTAAACTTATCAATTCAAAGATAAAATCGTTGATATAAGCAAAAAAAATGAAAAAAAAATTTGCGGCACTCGAGGCTTGAACCCGGGTCGCCTGGGCCATGTCCACGACTATATCGACTGAGCTACTCGGACTCTCGCTTCAGGACTTTGACGCTTAATTTCTCGAGAACGCCTTGATCGATTTTGAAACAAATTACATATTCTGAATCAGTAAAAGGGTCACTATCATCTTATTGGAAAAAATATATAAAAATAAAAAGTTGAAAATTTTCGTTTTTTAATTTTGCTTCCGGTGACGACCGGAAGTGACGGCGAACATTCTCTATACCGAGGTGCACCAGGAAATTGATAGATCTATCATCTCTGAAATTCTCAGCTCTCTATCTTTGCTCGTTTTTGAAAAACCTGAGCGACAAAATTGACTTTTTAAAATCGTAAACGGACGATAACTTCCGACCGGAAGTGAATTTTCAAAATCTGTTTCAGCGGTATAAATTTCAGATAACGAGGCTTCAGTCCTGAAAATTTAAAAGAAATCGATCGTCCCATCTCTGAGAAATCCCCTGCACAAAATTTGTAAGACAAAAAAAGAATAATAATAATAATAATAATAACTAGATTCGATCTCGTTGCGAGCAACGAGTGGGTCTTCCGTGAGATTTTTGAGTAGAGAAGACGACTTTTAACACGAAATTGTTAATCTATCCAAAAAAATAGGAATTTTTTTTTCGGCACTCGGGGCTTGAACCCGGGTCGCCTGGGCCATGTCCACGACTCTATCAACTGAGCTACTCGGGCTCTCGCTTCAGGACTTTGACGCTTAATTTCTCGAGAACGCCTTGATCTATTTTAAAACAAATTACATATTCTGAATCAGTAAGAGGGTCACTATCAACTGTTAAAATATAAAAAAGAAATATTAAAAAAAAAAAAAGTCGAAAAATTGAATTTTTTATTTTTTTTTCCTATGACAAAAAGAAGTGACGGCGGACATTTTCTTGAGTGTGTTGCGCCAGAAAAACAATAGGTCTATCATCTCTGAAAATTTCAGCTTTATATCTTTACTCATTTTTGAAAAACCTGTCAGACAAAATTGACTTTTAAAAATCGTAAAATGACGATAACTTCCGAACGGAAGTGAATTTCTAAAAGATATTCCGGCGGTACAAACTTCAGACGACGGGGTATCTTTTCTGAAAATTTAAAAGAAATCGAACGAGTAATCGCCGAGAAATCTTCTGCACAAAATGTGTAAGGAAAAAAAGAATAATAATAATAATAATAATAATAGAATTGAAAAAGAAACCGAAGAATAATAGAAGGGTCTTCCGCTGAAGACGGAAGACCCTAATAATAATAATAAGAAAAGTGAAAAAGAAACCGAAGAATAATAGAAGGGTCTTCCGCTGAAGACGGAAGACCCTAACTAGATTCGATCTCGTTGCGAGCAACGAGTGGGTCTTCCGTCCGATTTTTGAATAAATAAGATTAAACTTATCAATTCAAAGATAAAATCGTAGATCTAAGCGAAAAAAAGAGAAAAAAATTTTGCGGCACTCGAGGCTTGAACCCGGGTCGCCTGGGCCATGTCCACGACTATAACGACTGAGCTACTCGGACTCCGCTTCAGAACTTTGACGCTTAATTTCTCGAGAATGCCTTGATCGATTTTAAAACTAATTACATATTCTTAATCAGTGAAAGGGTCACTATAAGGTGTAAAAATTTCAAAGAAAAATAATAAAAAATAAAAAAGTCGAAAAATTCAATTTTTCAAATTTCCTTCCGGTGACGACCGGAAGTGACGGCGGACATTCTCTTGACCGAGGTACATTAGAAAAACGCTAGATCTATCATCTCTGAAAATTTCAGCTCTATATCTTTGCTCGTTTTTGAGAAACCCGACAGACAAAATTGACTTTTTAAAATCGTAAACGGACGATAACTTCCGACCGGAAGTGTATTTTCAAAAAATAAAAATTATATATCAGGTTTAGATAAAAACACGTTTATATTGAAAATTTGAGCGAAATCGACCCTGCCATCTCCGAGAAATCGTCTGCACAAAATCGGTAAGAAAAAAAAAGAATAATAATAATAATAATAATAAGAATAAGAAAAGTGAAAAAGAAACAATAGAATAATAGAAGGGTCTTCCGCTGAAGACGGAAGACCCTAATAATAATAATAAGAATAAGAAAAGTGAAAAAGAAACAATAGAATAATAGAAGGGTCTTCCGCTGAAGACGGAAGACCCTAATAACTAGATTCGATCTCGTTGCGAGCAACGAGTGGGTCTTCCGTCCAATTTAAGAATAGATTTTATCAAACTTATCAATTAAAAGATAAAAACGTAGATCTAAGCGAAAAATAGTAAAAAAAAAATTTGCGGCACTCGAGGCTTGAACCCGGGTCGCCTTGGCCATGTCCACGACTCTATCGACTGAGCTACTCGGACTCTCGCTTCAGAACTTTGTCGCTTAATTTCTCGAGAATGCCTTGATCGATTTTAAAACTAATTACATATTCTTAATCAGTAAAAGGGTCACTATACGGTGTAAAAATTTCAAAAAAAAATATTAAAAAATAAAAAAGTCGAAAAATTCAATTTTTCAAATTTCCTTCCGGTGACGACCAGAAGTGACGGCGGACAGTCTCTTGACCGAGGTACATTAGAAAAACGGTAGATCTATCATCTCTGAAAATTTCAGCTCTATATCTTTGCTCGTTTTTAAGAAACCCGACAGACAAAATTGACTTTTTAAAATCGTAAACGGACGATAACTTCCGACCGGAAGTGTATTTTCAAAAAATAAAAATTACATATCAGGTATAGATAAAAATACGTTTATATTGAAAATTTGAGCGAAATCGACTCAGCCATCTCCGAGAAATCGTCTGCACAAAATCGGTAAGAAAAAAAAAGAATAATAATAATAATAATAATAATAATAATAACAATAAGAAAAGTGAAAAAGAAACAATAGAATAATAGAAGGGTCTTCCGCTGAAGACGGAAGACCCTAATAATAATGATAACAATAAGAAAAGTGAAAAAGAAACAATAGAATAATAGAAGGGTCTTCCGCTGAAGACGGAAGACCCTAACTAGATTCGATCTCGTTGCGAGCAACGAGTGGGTCTTCCGTCCAATTTTAGAATAGATTTTATCAAACTTATCAATTAAAAGATAAAAACGTAGATCTAAGCGAAAAATAGTAAAAAAAAAATTTGCGGCACTCGAGGCTTGAACCCGGGTCGCCTTGGCCATGTCCACGACTCTATCGACTGAGCTACTCGGACTCTCGCTTCAGGACTTTGACGCTTAATTTCTCGAGAATGCCTTGATCGATTTTAAAACAAATTACATATTCTGAATCAGTAAAAAGGTCACTGTAAGGTGTAAATATTTCAAAAAAAAATATTAAAAAATAAAAAAGTCGAAAAATTGAATTTTTTGAAATTTGCTTCCGGTGACGACCGGAAACGACGGCGGACATTCTCTTGACCGAGGTTCACCAGAAAAACGCTAGATCTATCATCTCTAAAAATTTCAGCCCTATATCTTTACTCGTTTTTGAGAAACCCGACAGACAAAATTGACTTTTTAAAATCGTAAAACGACGATATCTTCCGACTGGAAGTGTTTTTCAAAAAGGAAAAAAATGTATCAGCTTTAGATAAAAGCACGTTTATATTGAAAATTTGAGCGAAATCTACCTAGCCATCTCCGAGAAATCGTATGCACAAAATCGGTAAGAAAAAAAAAGAATAATAACTAGATTCGATCTCGTTGCGAGCAACGAGTGGGTCTTCCGTCCAATTTTTGAATAGATAAGATTAAACCTATCAATTCAAAGATAAAATCGTAAATCTAAGCGAAAAAAAATGAAAAAAATATTTGCGGCACTCCAGGCTTGAACCCGGGTCGCCTGGGCCATGTCCACGACTATATCGACTGAGCTACTCGGACTCTCGCTTCAGGACTTTGACGCTTAATTTCTCGAGAACGCCTTGATCGATTTTGAAACAAATTACATATTCTGAATCAGTAAAAGGGTCACTATCATCTTATTGGAAAAAATATATAAAAATAAAAAGTTTAAAATTTTAATTTTTTAATTTTGCTTCCGGTGACGACCGGAAGTGACGGCGAACATTCTCTTGACCGAGGTACACGAGGATATTGCTAGATCTATCATCTCTGAAAATTTCAGTTCTCTATCTTTACTCGTTTTTGAAAAACATCGCCGACAAAATTGACTTTTAAAAATTGTAAAACGACCATAACTTCCGACCGGAAGTGAATTTTTCAAAATTGTTCCGGGGGTATAAAATTCATATGACTTGTCATCAGCCCTGCAAATTTGAAGGAAATCGAACGAGTCATCTCCGAGAAATCGCCTGCACAAAATTTGTAAGACAAAAAAAGAATAATAATAATAAAAGTGAAAAAGAAACATTACAATAATAGAAGGGTCTTCCGCTGAAGACGGAAGACCCTAACTAGATTCGATCTCGTTGCGAGCAACGAGTGGGCCTTCCGTCCAATTTTTGAATAGATAAGATTAAACTTATCAACTCAAAGATAAAATCGTAGATCTAAGCGAAAAAAGAGAAAAAAATTTTGCGGCACTCGAGGCTTGAACCTGGGTCGCCTGGGCCATGTCCACGACTCTATCGACTGAGCTACTCGGACTCTCGCTTCAGGACTTTGACGCTTAATTTCTCGAAAACGCCTTGATCGATTTTAAAACAAATTACTTATTCTGAATCAGTAAAAGGGTCACTATCATCTAATTGGAAAAAATATATAAAAATAAAAAGTTTAAAATTTTCATTTTTTAAATTTGCTTCCGGTGACGACCGGAAGTGACGGCAGACATTCTCTTGACCGAGGTACACGAGGATATTGCTAGATCTATCATCTCTGAAAATTTCAGTTCTCTATCTTTACTCGTTTTTGAGAAACATCGCCGACAAAATTGACTTTAAAAAATCGTAAAACGACGATAACTTCCGACCGGAAGTGAATTTTTAAAAATTGTTCATGCGGTATAAAATTCATATGACTAGGCATCACCCCTGAAAATTTGGAGGAAATCGAACGAGTCATCTCCGAGAAATCGCCTGCACAAAAGTTGTAAGACAAAAAAAGAATAATATTTAGATTCGATCTCGTTGCGAGCAACGAGTGGGTCTTCCGTCCGATTTTTGAATAGATTAGATTAAACTTATCAATTCAAAGATAAAATCGTTGATCTAAGCAAAAAAAATGAAAAAAAATTTTGCGGCACTCGAGGCTTGAACCCGGGTCGCCTGGGCCATGTCCACGACTATATCGACTGAGCTACTCGGACTCTCGCTTCAGGACTTTGACGCTTAATTTTTCGAGAACGCCTTGATCGATTTTGAAACAAATTACATATTCTGAATCAGTAAAAGGGTCACTATCATCTTATTGGAAAAAATATATAAAAATAAAATGTTGAAAATTTTCATTTTTTAATTTTGCTTCCGGTGACGACCGGAAGTGACGGCGAACAATCTCTATACCGAGGTGCACCAGGAAATCGATAGATCTTTCATCTCTGAAATTTTCAGCTCTCTATCTTTGCTCGTTTTTGAAAAACCTGAGCGACAAAATTGACTTTTTAAAATCGTAAACGGACGATAACTTCCGACCGGAAGTGAATTTTCAAAATCTGTTTCAGCGGTATAAATTTCAGATAACGAGGCTTCAGTCCTGAAAATTTGAGAGAAATCGATCGTCCCATCTCTGAGAAATCGCCTGCACAAAATTTGTAAGACAAAAAAAGAATAATAATAATAACTAGACACGATCTCGTTGCGAGCAACGAGGAGGTCTTCCGTCCGGTTTTTAGAAGGAAATTTAACATCATCGACTTTGATTTTCGAAAAAAAACATGATATGGAAAAAAGAGTGGAGAACTAATGCTGTATTGTATCACATTTTATAACTTATCTTATATTGCCTTTTTAAAGACTTGCATTTCTTCAAATTAAGATAGAAAGGATTAAACTTGTTTACCTCTGGCTCCTAAAGAACCCTTAATACGTAACGCAAGAGAAAATCATTATATTGTTAGGATATATAAACGTATTATACCTAATTCAGCTTAAATAACTTTTCACAAAATAGCTCTTAGTAAAGGGCTATAGATTAAAGAATTTAGAGCCCTTTGTTTCCCTAATTTAAGGGGCCAGCCCCTTTTTCTTGAAATCAAATTGAAGGTCATTTTATTCTAAACACATATTGTCAACAAATGTTTAGAAATTCGTTACCGTTCTTAAGATAAATGAGAAAGAAGGCATTAGGGGCCGATCCCTTATCTCCATAAAGGGACCGTTTAACGAAATTTTGAAGGTTGCGTATTGTTAAAAACATCATTCTGAACAACTTTTCTTCTGTGGTGCATTTCAAAATATTTTTCCTTTCTGAGATATGGGTGATCAAATTTTGGACTTTTGACCCCTAAAACCCCTAATTACATAACACATTATAAAATTATTACATTGCTTAGATACACAACTATGAGATAAACATATTAGCTTCTATAACATTTTACAAAATATCCCTCAGTAAGAGGCTATAGATAAAAGACTTAAGAGCCCTTTCATCCCCTAATTTAAGGGGCCAGCCCCTTTTTCTTGATATCAAATAAAAGGTCACTTAATTCTAAACACATTTTGTTCAACAAGTGTTAAGCAAATTGTTACCGTTCTGGAGATATATAAGAAAAAGGGTTTTAGGGGCCAATCCCCTATCTCCTTATAGGGGTCGTTTAACGAAATTTTGAGGGTTGCATATTGTTAAGAACATCAGTTTGAACAACTTTTCTTCTGTACTGCATTTCAATATATTTTTTCTTTCTGAGATATGGGTGATCAGAATTTTTGACTCTTGGCTCCTAAAAACCCCTAATTACATAACACATGATAAAATCATTACATTGCGTAGATACATAACTGTGAGATAAACATATTTGCTTCTATAACATTTTACAAAATATCCCTCAGTAAGAGGCTATAGATAAAAGACTTAAGAGCCCTTTGGTTCCCTAATTTAAGGGGCCAGCCCCTTTTTCTTGATATCAAATAAAAGGTCACTTAATTCTAAATACAATTTGTTCAAGAAGTGTTTAGAAATTTGTTACCGT
Organism: Magallana gigas; assembly: GCF_963853765.1. Classification (NCBI taxonomy): domain Eukaryota; kingdom Metazoa; phylum Mollusca; class Bivalvia; order Ostreida; family Ostreidae; genus Magallana; species Magallana gigas. The sequence continues at coordinate 49,807,186 of NC_088854.1, forward strand.
TCTGGAGATATATAAGAAAAAAGGTTTTAGGGGCCGATCCCTTATTTCCTTATAGGGGCCGTTTAACGAAATTTTGAGGGTTGCATATTGTTAAGAACATCGGTTTGAACAACTTTTCTTCTGTACTGCATTTCAGAATATTTTTCCTTTCTGAGATATGGGTGATCAAAATTTTTGACTTTTGGCCCCAAAAAACCCTTAATTACGTAACACATGATTAAATCATTACATTGCTTGAATACATAACTGTGAGATAAACATATTTGCTTCTATAACAATTCACAAAATATCGTTCAGTAAAGGGCTACAGATTAAAGACTTTAGAGCCCTTTGGTTCCCTAATTTGAGGGGCAAGCCCCTTTTCCTTGATTTTAAAAGAAAGGTCTTGTAAAAAGAAACTATTTTTACATTACATGTCTTAACAAACTATTTTTCAGAAAAGAGATAATTAAAGAAAACCACAAAAATTACGACGTTTTTTTTTATCCCTATTTTCGGGTCCAGGCGAGCTTCGACACTTTTTGCGATCGAAATGATTTTAAACCTTCATGCACAATTTCAGTCTTCCTTTTACCATCGCTGAAAATTTCAAGTTTATATCTGCTATAGTTTAAGAGGAGTACTGCCGACAAAATACCCCTCTGAAAATCGATAAAACGACTATATCTCAAAACCGGAAGTTACGTCATCAATAAAAAAAATTTGCAATACGGTTCATATCATCTTCTATTAGATCCCAAAATTTCATGAAAATCAATTGAGTAGTTCTCGAGATCTCGCGTGCACAAAATTTGTAAGAAAAAAAAATAATAATAATATAGAAGAATAGGGAAAAAGAAACAAAGCAATAACAATAAGGTCTTCCGTTGGAAACGGAAGACCTTAATAACTAGAGCAAAGCTCGTTGCAAAGCAACGAGTGGGACTTCCGTTAATGTCGGAAGTAAAGTTGGAAGTTCCTGTAGGAAGCAAAGCTCTTGAGCCAATAACAAGAGTAACTAAAATAATGAGATGAAAAAATCGAATTATTCCTGCTACGACTTAACAAAATCCGAATGATTTTAAGTACGACTTAACAAACACCTTTCCGATTTCAAGAACGACTTAACAAAAAAATCCGAATATGTTCAAGTACGACTTAGCTATTATTTTTGGTACGAGTTAACTTTACTTTGAACATTACGCTATTTTTTAAACCAAGGACGCGGAAACAAAATTTCCGGAAAAATCAATTTTTAAACCCCGATATCTCTGTAATGCATTGTCCGATTTTAAAACGAATTTCAGTGTTAGATTCAGCTTGATAAGCTCTATAAAACACATATTCATTTTTGATTTGATCAGAAAATTCATTTTTTCGAAAAATTTGTTTCATTTCTGGTTTCGACCGGAAGTGACGGATTTTTATTTCCAGCCTTATTGCACATGTAAATTGCCAAATTCATAACCACAGAAAATTTCAAGACTCTATCTTAAAGCGTTTTTGAGAAATGTCGCGGACAAAATGACTTTTTTTAAAGTTTAAAAATGACGTAACGTCAAAACGGAAGTGACGTTGTTATGGAAACTTTGACATCTTTGAGGCATTATAATTGCACATAATCCCTGAAAGTTTCATTTAAATAAGTTGAAAACTTTTTGAGTTATGAAGCCAAAAAGGAGTCAGAAAAAAAAGAAAAAGAAAAAAAATAATAATAAAAAGAAACCGAAGAATAACAAGAGGGTCTTCCGTTGAAGACGGAAGACCCTAATAATAATAACTAGATTCGATCTCGTTGCGAGCAACGAGTGGGTCTTCCGTCCGATTTTTTAATAGATTAGATTAAACTTATCAATTCAAAGATAATATCGTAGATCTAAACGAAAAAAAGAGAAAAAATTTTTGCGGCACTCGGGGCTTGAACCCGGGTCGGCTGGGCCATGTCCACGACTATATCGACTGAGCTACTCGGACTCTCGCTTCAGGACTTTGACGCTTAATTTCTCGAGAACGCCTTTATCGATTTTAAAACAAATTACATATTCTGAATCAGTAAAAGGGTCACTATCATCTAATTGGAAAAAATATATAAAAATAAAAAGTTGAAAATTTTCATTTTTTAATTTTGCTTCCGGTGACGAGCGGAAGTGACGGCCAACATTCTCGTGACCGAGGTACACGATGATATTGCTAGATCTATCATCTCTGAAAATTTCAGATCTCTATCTTTGCTCGTTTTTGAGAAACGTGACGGACAAAATTGACTTTTAAAAATCGTAAAACGACGATAACTTCCGACCGGAAGTGAATTTTCAAAATCTGTTTCAGCGGTATAAATTTCAGATAACGAGGCTTAAGTCCTGAAAATTTGAAAGAAATCTAGTGTGCCATCTCTGAGAAATCGCCTGCACAAAATTTGTAAGACAAAAAAAGAATAATAATAATAACTAGAGCAAAGCTCGTTGCAAAGCAACGAGTGGGTCTTCCGTTAATGTCGGAAGTAAAGCTGGAAGTTCCTGTAAGAAGCAGAGCTCTTAAACCAATATAAGAGTAGCTAAAATAAAAAGATAAAAAAAATCGAATTATTCTTGGTACGACTTAACAAAATCCGAATGATTTTATGTACGAATTAACAAAAATCTTTTTGATTTCAAGAACGACTTAACAAAAATATCCGAATGTGTTCAAGTACGACTTAGCAATAATTTTTGGTACGAGTTAACTTTTCTTTGAACATTACGCTATTTTTTAAACCAAGGACGCGGAATCAAAATTTCCGGAAAAATCAATTTTTAAACCCCGATATCTCTGTAATGCGTCGTTCGATTTTCAAACGGATTTCAGATTTGAATTCACCATGGCAAGTTCTATAAGACTGTAGTATTGTCTTATTTTGTTCAAAAAAATGAAAATTTCCAAAAATTGGAACTGCTTCCGGTTTTGAGCAAAATTGATGAAGAAATTTTTAAACCCCCCAGTACATTATAGAATTGATACATCTATCATCAGTAAAAATTTCAAAGCGATATCTTTAAAGTTAACGGAGATTTCTTCCGGACAAAATCACTTTTTTTAAATTTAAAAATGGCCGCCAAATTTGAACGGAAGTGACGTAAATGCTGAAACTTTACCATCTTTGAGGCACGGTAACTTTACAAAAGCTCTGAAAATTTCATTGAAATCGGATGAAAACTTTTTGAGATATAAAGCCGAGAAGGAGTCAGAAAAAAAATAAAAAATAAAATAATAATAAAAAGAAACCGAAGAAAAACAAGAGGGTCTTCCGTTGGAAACGGAAGACCCTAATAATAATAACTAGACACGATCTCGTTGCGAGCAACGAGTGGGTCTTCCGTCCAATTTTTGAATAGATAAGATGAAACTTATCAATTCAAAGATAAAATCGTAGATCTAAGCGAAAAAAAGAGAAAAAAAATGTGCGGCACTCGAGGCTTGAACCCGGGTCGCCTGGGCCATGTCCACGACTCTATCGACTGAGCTACTCGGACTCTCGCTTCAGGACTTTGACGCTTAATTTCTCGAGAACGCCTTGATCGATTTTAAAACAAATTACATATTCTGAATCAGTAAAAGAGTTACTATCATCTAATTGGAAAAAATATATAAAAATAAAAAGTTGAAAATTTTCATTTTTTAAATTTGCTTCCGCTGACGACCGGAAGTGACGGCGGACATTCTCGTGACCGAGGTACACGAGGATATTGCTAGATCTATCATCTCTGAAAATTTCAGTTCTCTATCTTTACTCGTTTTTGAGAAACATCGCCGACAAAATTGACTTTTAAAAATCGTAAAACGACGATAACTTCCGACCGGAAGTGAATTTTTAAAAATTGTTCCTGCGGTATAAAATTCATATGACTAGGCATCACCCCTGAAAATTTGAAGAAAATCGAACGAGTCATCTCCAAGAAATCGCCTGCACAAAATTTGTAAGACAAAAAAAGAATAATAATAATAACTAGATACGATCTCGTTACGAGTAACGAGTAGGTCTTCCGTTCAATTTTTAAACGATACGATTAAAATATCAATGAAATTTCAGAATCCTCAAACACTCCCATTTCGATAATGTATACGATTGTCAATATCCTTTAAAATGCTTAACAAAGAGTTTTGCTTTTTAACATACAGCACATTAAAAGATTTAAGATTTTAGTCCCCTAAAATCTCTAAACACGTCATCAATGGGTTTGGAAATGAGTTTTTACAAACTGATATTGCTGCGATCAACAACTTTATTATATAATGAATTACAAAATCTTGATCATTTTTAACGTATGAGTAATAGAGTTTAGGAGTCTATTGGCCCCTAACTTAAAGGGGCCAGCCCCTTTTTCTTGATTTTATACGAAAGGTCTTATGAATACTAACATGTTTTGTTGTTACATCCATCTAAAATTGATGATCACTTTTGAGATACAAATGATTGAATATTTTAGGGGCCAGCCCTCTAGATCCTTAATGGGCACAGAAATTCATGTTATGATAAGTAGAATCAATTTAAATCATTTAATCAAACATTTTCTCTTCTTTGATGTCTAACAAAATATGTATACTTCTCTAGTTATTTTTCGTCAAAATTTAAGTACTTTGGCCCCTAAAAATCCCTAATTACGTAATAAATGGGCGTGGCAATGATTTTTTCAAATAGATATTGGTACGATCAACAACTTTGCTTCTATAATGCATTACAAAATCTTTATCGTTTTTAAGTTATTTGTAATAGAGTTAACGAGTACCTTGGCCCCTAAAAAAGGGGGCCAGCCCCTTTTTTCTTGATTTATTTGAAAAGGTCTTAAGAATACAAACATTTTCTGTTCTTACACCCATGTAAAATTGCTGATCATTTTTGAGATACAAATAATTGAATATTTTCGGGGCCAACCCTCTAGATCCTTAATGGGGACAGAAATTCGTGTTTTGATAAGTGGAATTAATTTAAATCATTTATTCAAACATTTTCTCTTCTATGATGTCTAACAAAATATGTATACCTCTCTAGTTATTTTTCGTCAAAGTTTAAGTACTTTGGCCCCTAAAAATCCCTAATTACGTCATAAATGGGCGTGGCAATAATTTTTTCTAATACATATTTGTACGATCAACAACTTTGCTTCTATAATGCATTACAAAATCTTTATCGTTTTTAAGTTATTTGTAATAGAGTTTACGAGTGCCTTGGCCCCTTAAAAAAAGGGGCCAGCCCCTTTTTCTTGATTTTTATGGAAATAACTTTTGATTCTCTACCACTTTTGTTATATATATCATAACAAAATATCAACTGATAAAAAGATACAGATCAAAACGTTTGAAAATTTTGAATGAAAATTCGTACTCAATTTTCGTGCCCAGGCGAGCTCCAAGAAATGGCGCCACTGGCGTAAAACAAAATAATAGTGCACAACTTCAGACTATAGACTACCTATCCTGAAAATTTCATAGTCATATCTCTGATAGTTTCTGAGATCAGTTCTGCACAAAATAAGTCGTAAAAAACTACAAAATGGTCGATAAATCGGTACCGGAAGTGACGACAACAAAAATTTCAAAAACATATAAAATTCAGATGATGACTCATCATCTGTGAAAAAATGCTGAAAATCGGTCGAATAGTTTTCGAGAAGTCGCGTGCACAAAATTTGGAAAAAATAATAATAATAATAAGAAACAGTACGAAAACTATAAGGTCTTCCGTTGGAAACGGAAGACCTTAATAATAAGAAACAGTACGAAAACTATAAGGTCTTCCGTTGGAAACGGAAGACCTTAACTAGATACGATCTCGTTACGAGTAACGAGTAGGTCTTCCTTGCGATTTCTGTTTTTAGTCATACCATGAATAATCGATATAATTTTAGAATTACCCCCCCCCCCCCACACACACACACTTTCAGATAATGTATACAAATCCCTAATTACGTAATAAATGGGTGTTGCAATGAGTTTTCCAGATAGATATTGCTACAATTAACAACTTTGCTTTTATAATGCATTACGAAATCTTAATCGTTTTTATGTAATTTGTAATAGACTTTACGAGTTTCTTGCCCCCCCCCTCCCCCGACAAAAGGGGGCCAGCCCCTTTTTCTTGATTTCTTTGAAAAGGTCTTAAGAATACTAACAATTTTTGTTCTTACACCCATCTAAAATTGTTGATCATTTTTGAGATACAAATGTATGAATATTTTAGGGGCCAGCCCTCTAGATCCTTAATGGGGACAGGAATTCGTGTTTTGATAAGTGGAATCGATTTAAATCATAAATTCAAACATTTTCTCTTCTATCATGTCTAACAAAAAATGTCTACTTCTCTAGTTATATTACGTCAAAGTTTAAGTACTTTGGCCCCTAAAAATCCCTAATTACGTAATAAATGGGCGTGGCAATAATTTTTTCTAATAGATATTGGTACGATCAACAACTTTGCTTCTATATTGCATTACAAAATCTTTATCGTTTTTAAGGTATTTGTAATAGAGTTTAAGAGTGCCTTTGCCCCTAAATAAAGGGGCAAGCCCCTTTTTATTGATTTTGTTGGAAAGAACTTTTGATTCTCTACCACTTTTGTTATATATGTCTAAACAAAATATCAACTGATAAAAAGATATAAATTAAAACGTGTGAAAATTTTGAATGGAAATTCGTGCCCAATTTTCGTGCCCAGGCGAGCTCCAAGAAATGTCGCAACAGGCATTAAACAACTACATGCTGCACAACTTCAAACTATAGTCTACCTATCCTGAAAATTTCATATTCATATCTCTTATGGTTTCCGAGTTTATAGCTGCACAAAATGGGTCGTCAAAAATTACAAAATGGCCGACAATTCGGTACCGGAAGTGACTACGAAAAAATTAAGAAAAATGTATGAAGTTTAGATCACGCCCAACCATCTGTGAAAAAATGGTTGAGATCGGTCGAATAGATTTCGAGAAATCTCGTGCACAAAATTTGGAAAAAAAAATAATAATAACTAGATTCGATCTCGTTGCGAGCAACGAGTGGGTCTTCCGTTCGATTATTGAATAGATTAGATCAAAATTATCAATTCAAAGATAAAAACGTAAATCTAAGCAAAAAATAGTTAAAAACAAATTTGCGGCACTCGAGGCTTGAACCCGGGTCGCCTTGGCCATGTCCACGACTCTATCGACTGAGCTACTCGGACTCTCGCTTCAGAACTTTGACGCTTAATTTCTCGAGAATGCCTTGATCGATTTTAAAACAAATTACATATTCTGAATCAGTGAAAGGGTCACTATAAAGTGTAAAAATTTCAAAGAAATATATTAAAAAATAAAAAAGTCGAAAAATTCAATTTTTGAAATTTCTTTCCGGTGACGACCGGAAGTGACGGCGGACATTCTCTATACCGAGGTGCACCAGAAAAACGGTAGTTCTATCATCTCTGAAAATTTCAGATCTCTATCTTTACTCGTTTTTGTGAAACCCGACCGACAAAATTGGCTTTTAAAAATCGTAAAACGACGATAACTTCCGACCGGAAGTAAATTTTTAAAAATTGTCGCGGGGGTACAAATTTCAGATGACGTGGCATCATCCCTGAAAATTTGACCAAAATCGAGTGGGCCATCTCCGAGAAATCGCCTGCACAAAATTTGTAAGAAAAAAAAAAAGAATAATAAGAAAAGTGAAAAAGAAACAATAGAATAATAGAAGGGTCTTCCGCTGAAGACGGAAGACCCTAATAATAAGAAAAGTGAAAAAGAAACATTACAATAATAGAAGGGTCTTCCGCTGAAGACGGAAGACCCTAATAATAAAAGGCTGTTTTTGTCTAAATCTTAAAGGAAGAGTGTTTTTCAACATGTACTACATTCAAACAACCCCTTTATGTTGAATATTTTAGTTAGAACCCCCCCCCCCAAAAAAAAAATGGAAAGAAATAGAGAGAAAGAAGAAATCTTAGCTCCGGCGAGGCCTTTGCAGGTGTCATAGCAGTATTTCAGCAAAGGTTCACGTCAAAACATGGCTGACGCGAAATAATTCCCGAATTTCTCTTTGAATTTGGGGCGTTTCCGCCCGGGAGAGGAGCTGAATTTTTGTATGAGATGAGGAACGATGTGTGAGATGTCTGACCACACAGGTTTGGTAACAGTGCGATGTCATTTCAAATATTGATGCGTGTTTTTGTCTGGAGGGGGGTGAAAAGACCCGAGCTTGATTTTCGTCGTAAATAAATCGAAAGTAGAATTTTGAGGTGTGGATCTCGGATTCGGTTAACGACAATTAGGGGAAGTAAAGTCCTAAAACAATGACTGATGCATTTTACACATTTATTTCAGTGTTGAGATTTTTTTTCGTGTCGTTTATTATTGTGTTTGACTGTTTTATTTCAACAGGATTGATAAAATCATTATAAATGGAGAAATAACGAAATCAGTAACACGTAATTTTATTCGGTAAAAATTTGATGACAGTAATTTCCACAGTTCTAACATTCATAAGTAGTTCACACGCTATCGTAGATACAGACTAAACGGAAAACAAGAAATATACATGCAACAGAAATATTACGCGGCTGCTTACATCCCTTGTACTGTGTAAATTTTAAGTCCTCGTACAGGCTATACTTGCCGCTTGATCTCAGGAATTTCTTCTGAATTGATCAATCCGCTGCATATTTGGCAGATAATAAGAATGGGGTCCGCGGTACATTTACACAAAATTTCATTAGGATTGAGTGAAGGGCTCGGGAGTTAGAATTTTTTTCTACAGTACATGTACATGTCAAGTACGCCAATCGAAACTCAAATGTCCAAAAATTCATAACTCTCTTAAAAGTGAACGAATTGGTCTGGTAATTAGTACAGTAATCTTGAATGGTACTAGGTTGAAAATAAAGGTTCAAGATGAAAGATTCAGTAAAATCAGTCCAGAAAAACTTAATGATTTTGTGAAATGGGGTGGGGGGGGGGGGTGTCGGTGTGTGTAGTGTGTAAATTTTATTTCCGCGTATAGGCTATACGCACCGTTTGATTCTTTTTAATTGTTCAATCCGCTGCATATTTGACAGATAATAAGAATGGAGTCCGAGGTTTATTTTCACGAATTTTCATTAGAATTGAGTGAAGGGCTCGGGAGTTAGAATTTTTTTGTACAGTACACGTCAAACACGACGATTGAAACTCAAATGCCAAAAAGTTCATAATTCTGTTAATAATGAACGAATTGTTCTGGTATTTAGTACAGTAATCTAGAATGGAGCTAAGTTGGAATTAAAGGTCTAAGATCAAAGATCAAGTAAAATCGGGTCAGAAAAACTAAATGATTTTATGAATTGGGGGGGGGGGGGGGGTCGGTCAGTGACTTCTATATGAAACGGAGAATATTAAATTCTAAATATCAAATATTATGCAATTTCTATATAAAATACATACGTCAGAACAATGTATAAGCGTTGTTTTAAAGATGTAACTATTGATTTTTTTCAACATGTTAACTTTATTTCAGTATGAATACATAGCTATGGATCTCAATACACAAATACGGGGAAAAGCGCTATTATTGTAATTTCTTTACAAAATCAAAACGGAAAAGAAGAGAATCCATCATTTTTAAGATAAAAAATCAAATCTTAGCAAAAAGTAGTTAAAAAAAATTGGCGGCACTCGGGGCTTGAACCCGGGTCGCCTGTGCCATGTCCACGACTCTATCGACTGAGCTACTCAGACTCTCGCTTCAGAACTTTGACGCTTAATTTCTCGAGAATGCCTTGATCGATTTTAAAACAAATTACATATTCTGAATCAGTGAAAGGGTCACTATCATCTAATTTGAAAAAATATATCAAAACAAATAGTTGAAAATTTTCATTTTTTAAATTTGCTTCCGGTGACGACCGGAAGTGACGGCCAACATTCTCTTGACCGAGGTGCACGAGGATATTGCTAGATCTATCATCTCTGAAAATTTCAGTTCTCTATCTTTACTCGTTTTTGAGAAACATCGCCAACAAAATTGACTTTTAAAAATCGTAAAACGACGATAACTTCCGACTGGAAGTGAATTTTTAAAAATTGTTCCGGCGGTATAAAATTCATATGACTAGGCATCAGCCCTGAAAATTTGAAGGAAATCGAACGAGACATCTCCGAGAAATCGCCTGCACAAAATTTGTAAGACAAAAAAAGAATAATAATAATAATAATAAGAAAAGTGAAAAAGAAACATTACAATAATAGAAGGGTCTTCCGCTGAAGACGGAAGACCCTAACTAGATTCGATCTCGTTGCGAGCAACGAGTGGGTCTTCCGTCCGATTTTTGAATAGATTAGATTAAATTTATCAATTCAAAGATAAAATCGTAGATCTAAGCGAAAAGTAGAGATAAAAATTTTGCGGCACTCGGGGCTTGAACCCGGGTCGCCTGGGCCATGTCCACGACTATATCGACTGAGCTACTCGGACTCTCGCTTCAGGACTTTGACGCTTAATTTCTCAAGAATGCCTTGATCGATTTTAAAACAAATTACATATTCTTAATCAGTAAGAGGGTTTCTATAAGGTGTAAAAATTTCAAAAAAAATCATTAGAAAATAAAAAAGTCGAAAAATTCAATTTTTTAAAATTCCTTCCAGAGAAGACCGAAAGTGACGGCGGACATTTTTTAGACAATAGTGCACGAGACAAACGTTAAATCTATCATCTCTAAAAATTTCAGCTCTATATCTTCAGTCGTTTTTGAGAAACGTCGCAGACAAATTTGACTTTAAAAAAATCGTTTAATGACGATAACTTCCGACCGGAAGTAAATTTTAAAAAACTGTTCCGGCGGTACAAACTTCAGTTGACAAGGCACCATCCCTGAAAATTTGACTGAAATCAAGCGAGCCATCTCTGAGAAATCGCCTGCACAAAATCGGTAAGAAGAAAAAAAAAGAATAAGAATAATAAGAAAAGTGAAAAAGAAACAATAGAATAATAGAAGGGTCTTCCGCTGAAGACGGAAGACCCTAATAAGAAAAGTGAAAAAGAAACATTACAATAATAGAAGGGTCTTCCGCTGAAGACGGAAGACCCTAATAAGAAAAGTGAAAAAGAAACCGAAGAATAATAGAAGGGTCTTCCGCTGAAGACGGAAGACCCTAACTAGATACGATCTCGTTGCGAGCAACGAGGAGGTCTTCCGTCCGATTTTTAGAAGAAAATATGACATCATCAACTATGATTTTTGACAACAAAACATGATATTGAAAAAGGAGTGAACTACTAATGCTTTATTGTATCGCTTTTTATAAGTTATATTACATTGCTTTTTAAAATACTTGCATTTCTTCCAATGAAGATTGAAAAGATTAAACTTGTTGACATCTGGTCCCAAAAAACCCTAATTGGGTAACGCAAGAGAAAATCATTATATTTTTAGGATATATAAACGTATTATACCTAATCTAGCTTTAATAACCTTTCACAAGATGGCTCTCATTAAAGGACTATAGATAATTTTTTTAGAGCCCTTTGATCCCCTAATTTAAGGGACCTTTCATTTAATATCAAGAAAAAAGTTTCCTGATATTAAATGAAAGGTCATTTAATTCTGAACACATTTTGTCAACAAGTGTTTAAAAATTCGTTACCGTTCTGGAGATACATGAGAAAGAAGTTTTAAGGGGCTGATTCTTTATCTCCTCTCCTGATAGGGACCGTTTACGAAAATTTGAAGGTTGCATATTGTTAAGAAAATCATTTTGAACAATTTTTTTTTGTATTGCATTTCAAAATATTTTTCCTTTCTGAGATATGGGTGATCGAAATTTTGGATTTTTGGCCCCTAAAAACCCATAATTAAGTAACACATGATAAAATCATTTCATTGCTTGAATACATAACTGTGAGATAAACATATTTACTTCTATAACCTTTCACAAAATAACTCTCAGAAAAGGGCTACAGATTAAAGACTTATAGCCCTTTGGTCCCCTTATTTGAGGGGCCAGCCCCTTTTTTCTTGATATTAAATGACAGGTCATTTAATTCTAAACAAATTTTGTTCAACAAGTGTTTAGAAAACCGATACCGTTCTGGAGATATATGAGAAAGAAGGTTTTAGGGGCCGATCCCGTATCTCCTTTAGGGGCCGTTTAACGAAATTTTGAAGGTTGCATATTGTTTAAAACATTAATTTAAACAACTTTTCTTCTGTATTGCATTACAAAATATTTTTCCTTTCTGAGATATGGGGAACAGAAATTTTGGACTTTTGGCCCCTAAAAACCCTTCATTAAGTAACACATAATAAAATCATTACATTGCTTGGATACATTACTGTGAGATAAACATATTTGCTTCTATAACCGTTCACATAATATGTTACAGTAAAGGGCTACAGATTAAAGACTTTAGAGCTCTTTGGTCCCCTAATTTTAGGGGCCAGCCCCTTTTTCTTGATTTTAAATGAAGGGTTATTTAATTCTAAACAATTGTTGTTCAACAAGTGTTCAGAAAATCGTTACCGTTCTGGAGATATATTAGAAAGAAGGTTTTAGGGGCCGATCCCTTATCTCCTTATTGGGGCCGTTTAACGAAAATTTAAACGTTGCATATTGTAAAGAACATTAATTTGAACAACTTCTCCTCTGTATTGCATTTCAATATATTTTTCCTTTCTGAGATATGGGTGATCAAAATTTGGGACTTTCGGCCCCTAAAAACCCTTAATTACGTAACACATGAGAAAATCATTACATTGCTTGGATACATTACTGTAAGATAAACACATTTGCTTTTATAATATTTTAGAAAAATATCTCTCAGTAAAGGGCTATAGATAAAAGACTTTCGAGCCCTTTGGATCCCTTATTTAAGGGGCCAGCCCCTTTTTCTTGATATCAAATAAAAGGTCACTGAATTCTAAACAAATTTTGTTCATTAAGTGTTCAGAAATCTGTTACCGTTCTGGAGATATATGAGAAAGAAGGTTTTAGGGGCCGATCCCTTATCTCCTTATAGGGGCCCTTTAACGAAATTTTGAAGGTTGCATATTGTTAAGAACATCATTTTGAACAACTTTTCTTCTATGCTGCATTTGAAAATATATTTCCTTTTTGAGATATGGGTGATCAAAATTCTGGACTGTTGGCCCTTAAAAACCCCTAATTATGTAACACACGATAAAATCATTACATTGCTTGGATATATAACTGTAAGATAAACATATTTGCTTCTATAACCGTTCACAAAATATCCCTCAGTAAAGGGCTACAGATAAAAGAATTTAGAGCCCTTTGGTCCCCTAATTTGAGGGGCCAGCCCCTTTTTCTTGATATCAACTAAAAGGTCATTTAAATCTCAACACATTTTGTTCAACAAGTGTTTCGAAATTTGTTACCGTTCTTGAGATATATAGGAAAGAACGTTTCAGGGGCCGATCCCTGAACTCCTTATAGGGGCCATTTAACGAAATTTTGAAAATTGCATATCATTAAGTACATCATTTTGAGCATCTTTACTTCTATACTTTATTTCAAAATATTTTTCCTTTCTGAGATATGGGTGATCAAAATTCTGGACTTTTGGCCCTTAAAAACCCCTAATTACGTTACACATGATAAAATCATTACATTGCTTGGATACATAACGGTAAGAGTACCATATTTGCTTCTATAACTGTTCACAAAATATCACTCAGTAAAGGGCTACATATGAAAGACTTTAGAGCCCTTTGGTCCCTTAATTTGAGGGGCCAGTCCCTCTTTCTTGATATCAAATGAAAGGTCTTGTAAATATAAATCTTTTTTGCATTACAAGTGTTAACAAAATATTTTTCAGAAAAGAGACAAACTAAGAAAACCGTTAAAAATTACGACGTTTTTTTAGTCTCAATTTTCGGGACCAGGCGAGCTTAAACGCCTTTTGAGCATGACAAATATGAACGCCAAATAGCACATCTACAATCTCTTGTCTACAATCCCTGAAAGTTTGAACTCAATATCTTTTACCGTTTAGGAGGTGATCCCTGGACAAGCCAACTCTCTGAAAATCGTTAAAACGTCATTTTCTCAAGAACGGAAATGACGACATCAAAATAAAAAAATGTATATTCAGTTCGGATTAATATCTATTAGATCTGAAAGTTTCACGAAATTCGGCTGAGCCATTTCCGAGAAATCGCCTGCACAAATTTTGTAAGAAAAAAAATAATAACTAGACACGATCTCGTTGCGAGCAACGAGGAGGTCTTCAGTCTGATTTTAGAATTTGTTCTATCTTGATTTTGCTATTTAACAGCTAAACATGATTTAGAATAAAAAAGCAGGGTCTACATTCTAGGGGGCCAGATACTATTTTGTTACAGGTGTAAGAGCTTTGTTCAACAAGTGTTTAGAATTCGCCACTGTTCTTGAGATATCTTAGAAGAAAAAGTTTTAGGGGCCGGTCCCTTATCTCCTTATTGGAGCCGCTGAACCAAATTTTGAAGATTGCATGTTGTTAAGTACATCATTTTTAGCATCTTTTCTTCTGTACTGCATTTCAAAATATTTTTTCTTTTGAGATATAGGTGGTCATAGTTTTGGACTCTTGACCCCTAAAAAACCTTCATTACATAACACATGACATTACATTGCTTGGATACATAATTGTAAAATAAACATATTTGCTTCTATAGCCTTTCACAAAATATCCCTCCGTAAAGAGCTACAGATGAAAGACTTTAGAGCTCTTTGGTCCCTTAATTTGAGGGGCCAGCCCCTTTTTCTTGATATCAAATAAAAGGTCATTTAAATTTCAACACATTTTGTTTAACAAGTGTTAAGAGATTTGTTACCGTTCTTGAGATATATAGGAAAGAACGTTTTAGGGGCCGATCCCTTAACTCCTTATAGGGGCCATTTAACGAAATTTTGAAAATTGCATATTATTTAGTACATCATTTTGACTATCTTTACTTCTATACTGCATTTCAAAATATATTTCCTTTTTGAGATATGGGTGATCAAAATTCTGGACTTTTGGCCCCTAAAAAAACCCCTAATTACGTAACACACGATAAAATCATTACATTGCTTGGATAAATAACTGTAAGATAAACATATTTGCTTCTATAACTGTTCACAAAATATCCCTCAGTAAAGGGCTACAGATAAAAGAATTTAGAGCCCTTTGGTCCCTTAATTTAAGGGGCCAGCCCCTTTTTCTTGATATCAAATAAAAGGTCATTTAAATTTCAACACATTTTGTTCAACAAGTGTTTAGAAATTTGTTACCGTTCTTGAGAAATATAGGAAAGAACGTTTTAGGGGCCGATCCCATAACTCCTTATAGGGGCCATTTAACGAAATTTTGAAAATTGCATATTATTTAGTACATCATTTTGAGAATCTTTACTTCTATACTTTATTTCAAAATATTTTTCCTTTCTGAGATATGGGTGATCAAAATTCTGGACTTTTGGCCCCTAAAAACCCCTAATTACGTAACACGCGATAAAATCATTACATTGCTTGGATAAATAACTGTAAGATAAACATATTTGCTTCTATAACTGTTTACAAAATATACCTCAGTAAAGGGCTACAGATAAAAGACTTTAGAGCCCTTTGGTCCCCTAATTTGAGGGGCCAGCCCCTTTTTCTTGATATCAAATAAAAGGTCATTTAAATTTCAACACATTTTGTTCAACAAGTGTTTAGAAATTTGTTACCGTTCTTGAGAAATATAGGAAAGAACGTTTTAGGGGCCGATCCCTTAACTCCTTATAGGGGCCATTTAACGAAATTTTGAAAATTGCATATTATTTAGTACACCATTTTGAGAATCTTTACTTCTATACTTTATTTCAAAATATTTTTCCTTTCTGAGATATGGGTGATCAAAATTCTGGACTTTTGGCCCTTAAAAACCCCTAATTACGTAACACATGATAAAATCATTACTTTTATTGGATACATAACTGTAAAATAAACATATTTGCTTCTATAACTGTTCACAAAATATCACTCAGTAAAGGGCTACAGATGAAAGACTTTAGAGCCCTTTGGTCCCTTAATTTGAGGGGCCAGTCCCTTTTTCTTGATATCAAATGAAAGGTCTTGTAAATATAAATCTTTTTTGCATTACAAGTGTTAACAAAATATTTTTCAGAAAAGAGACAAACTAAGAAAACCAATGAAAATTACGACGTTTTTTTAGTCTCAATTTTCGGGACCAGGCGAGCTTAAACGCCTTTTGAGCATGACAAATATGAACGCCAAATAGCACATCTACAATCTCTTGTCTACAATCCCTGAAAGTTTGAACTCGATATCTCATACCGTTTAGGAGGAGATCCCTGGACAAGCCGACCCTCTGAAAATCGTTAAAACGTCATTTTCTCAAGAACGGAAATGACGTCATCAAAATAAAAAACTGTATATTAAGTTCGGATTAATATCTATTAGATCTGAAAGTTTCACGAAAATCGGCTGAGCCATTTTCGAGAAATCGCCTGCACAAATTTTGTAAGAAAAAAAATAATAATAATAGGGAAAAAGAAACCGAACGAAAACAATAAGGTCTTCCGTTGGAAAACGGAAGACCTTAATAATAGGGAAAAAGAAACCGAACGAAAACAATAAGGTCTTCCGTTGGAAAACGGAAGACCTTAACTAGATTCGATCTCGTTGCGAGCAACGAGTGGGTCTTCCGTCCAATTTTTGAATAGATAAGATTAAACTTATCAATTCAAAGATAAAATCGTAGATCTAAGCGAAAAAAAGAGAAAAAAAATTTGCGGCACTCCAGGCTTGAACCCGGGTTGCCTGGGCCATGTCCACGACTATAACGACTGAGCTACTCGGACTCCGCTTCAGAACTTTGACGCTTAATTTCTCGAGAATGCCTTGATCGATTTTAAAACTAATTACATATTCCTAATCAGTAAAAGGGTCACTATAAGGTGTAAAAATAAAAAAGTCGAAAAATTCAATTTTTGAAATTTCCTTCCGGTAACGACCGAAAGTGACGGCGGACATTCTCTTGACCGAGGTTCACCAGAAAAACGATAGATCCATCATCTCTGAAAATTTCAGCCTTTTATCTTTACTCGTTTTTGAGAAACCCGACAGACAAAATTGACTTTTTAAAATCGTAAACGGACTATAACTTCTGACCGGAAGTGTTTTTTCAAAAAATAAAAATAATATATCAGCTGTAGATAAAAACACGTTTATATTGAAAATTTGAGCGAAATCGACCCAGCCATCTCCGAGAAATCGTCTGCCAAAAATCGGTAAGAAAAAAAAGAATAAGAAGAATAACTAGAGCAAAGCTCGTTGCAAAGCAACGAGTGGGTCTTCCGTTAATGTCAGAAGTAAAGCTGGAAGTTCCTTTCAGAAGCAGAGCTCTTAAACCAACAACAAGAGTAACGAAAATAAAAAGATGAAAAAATCGAATTATTCCTGGTACGACTTAACAAAATACGAATGATTTTAAGTACGACTTAACAAAAATATTTCCGATTTCAAGAACGACTTAACAAAAAAAATGCGAATGTGTTCAAGTACGACTTAACAATTATTTTTGGTACGAGTTAATTTACTTTGAATATTACGCTATTTTTTAAACCAAGGAAGCGGAATCAAAATTTCCGGAAAAATCAATTTTTAAACCCCGATATCTGTGTTATGCATCGTCCGAATTTGAAACGGCTTTCAGTGTTAGATTCAGCTAAATAAGCTCTACAATACACATATTCGTTTTTGATTTGATCAGAAAATTCATTTTTTCGAAAAATTTGTTTCACTTCCGGTTTCGACCGGAAGTGACAAATAATTTTTTCTGTACATTTGCCATAAGTCAATCCGCAGATTTACAATCACAGAAAATTTCAATTCTTTATAAATAACCGTTTACAAGAAAAGTGCTGGACAAAATCACTTTTTGAAAATTTTTAAAATGATGTTACTAGAAACCGGAAGTGACTTAATGACTAAAAGATTGAAAGCTTCAAGGGACCAGAAATTAAAATAATCCCTGAAAATTTCTTGCAAATTGGTTGAATAGTTTTTGAGATATAAAGCAAAAAAGAAGTCAGAAGGAAAAACAAGAAGAATAATAATAAAAAAACTAGAGCAAAGCTCGTTGAAAAGCAACGAGTGGGTCTTCGGTTAATGTCAAAAGAAAAGCCGGAAGTTCCTTTCAGAAGCAGAGCTCTTTAACCAACAACAAGAGTAACTTAAATAAAAAGATGAAAAAATCGAATTATTCCTGGTACGACTTAACAAAATCCGAATGATTTTAAGTACCAATTAACAAAAACCTTTCTAATTTCAAGAACGACTTGACCAAAAAAATCCGAATGTGTTCAAGCACGACCTAACAATTATTTTTGGTACGAATTAATTTTACTTTGAACATTACGCTATTTTTTAAGCCGAGGACGTGGAAACAAAATTTCCGGAAATATCAATTTTTAAACCCCGATATCTCTGTAATGCATCGTCCGATTTTCAAACGGATTTCAGATTTGAATTCACCATGGCCAGTTCTATAAGACTGTAGTATTGTCTTATTTTGTTCAAAAAAATGAAAATTTCCAAAAATTGGAACTGCTTCCGGTTTTGAGCAAAATTAATGAACAAAATTTTAAACCCCCCAGTACATTATATAATTGATACATTTATCATCAGTAAAAATTTCAAAGCGTTATCTTTGAAGTTTACGGAGATTTCTTCCGGACAAAATCACTTTTTTTAAATTTAAAAATGGCCGCCAAATTTGAACAGAAGTGACGTAAATGCTGAAACTTGAACATCTTTGAGGCACGGTTACTTTACAAAAGCTCTGAAATCGATTGAAATCGGATGAAAACTTTTTGAGATATAAAGCCGAGAAGGAGTCAGAAAAAAAATAAAAAATAAAATAATAATAAAAAGAAACCGAAGAAAAACAAAAGGGTCTTCCGTTGGAAACGGAAGACCCTAACAATAAGAAAAGTGAAAAAGAAACAATAGAATAATAGAAGGGTATTCCGCTGAAGACGGAAGACCCTAATAACTAGATTCGATCTCGTTGCGAGCAACGAGTGGGTCTTCCGTCCAATTTTTGAATAGATAAGATTAAACTTATCAATTCAAAGATAAAATCGTAAATCTAAGCGAAAAAAAGAGAAAAAAATTTTTGCAGCACTCGAGGCTTGAACCCGGGTTGCCTGGGCCATGTCCCCGACTATAACGACTGAGCTACTCGGACTCTGCTTCAGAACTTTGACGCTTACTTTCTCGAGAATGCCTTGATCGATTTTTAAACAAATTACATATTCTGAATCAGTGAGAGGGTCAGTATAAGGTGTAAAAATTTCAAAGAAAAATATTAAAAATATAAAAAAGTCGAACAGTTCAATTTTTCAAATTTCCCTCCGGTGACGACCAGAGGTGACGGCGGACATTCTCTTGACCGAGGTGCACCAGAAAAACGG
The DNA here is from genome assembly GCF_963853765.1 of Magallana gigas. Taxonomy (NCBI): domain Eukaryota; kingdom Metazoa; phylum Mollusca; class Bivalvia; order Ostreida; family Ostreidae; genus Magallana; species Magallana gigas. Next base: position 49,826,606 of record NC_088854.1, read on the forward strand.
TAGATCTATCATCTTTGAAATTGTCAGCCCTGTATCTTTGCTCGTTTTTGAGAAACCTGACAGACAAAATTGACTTTTTAAAATCGTAAACGGACGATAACTTCTGACCGGAGGTGTGTTTTCAAAAAATAAAAATTACATATCAGCTTTAGATAAAAACACGTTTATATTGAAAATTGGGGCGTAATCGAGTCACAAATCTCCGAGAAATCGCCTGCACAAAATCGGTAAGAAAAAAAAAAAGAATAAGAATAATAAGAAAAGTGAAAAAGAAACATTACAATAATAGAAGGGTCTTCCGCTGAAGACGGAAGACCCTAATAATAACTAGATTCGATCTCGTTGCGAGCAACGAGTGGGTCTTCCGTCAAATTTTTGAATAGATAAGATTAAACTTATCAATTCAAAGATAAAATCATAGATCTTAGCGAAAAAAAGAGAAAAAAAATGTGCGGCACTCGAGGCTTGAACCCGGGTCGCCTGGGCCATGTCCACGACTATAACGACTGCGCTACTCGGACTCCGCTTCAGAACTTTGACGCTTAATTTCTCGAGAATGCCTTGATCGATTTTAAAACTAATTACATATTCTTAATCAGTAAAAGGGTCACTATAAGGTGTAAAAATTTAAAAGAAAAAAATTAAAAAATAAAAAAGTCGAAAAATTCAATTTTTCAAATTTCCTTCCGGCGACGACCAGAAGTGACGGCGGACCTTTTCTTGACCGAGGTACATTAGAAAAACGGTAGATCTATCACCTCTGAAAATTTCAGCTCTATATCTTTCCTCGTTTTTGAGAAACCCGACAGACAAAATTGACTTTTTAAAATCGTAAACGGACGATAACTTCCGACCGGAAGTGTATTTTCAAAAATGGATAAAAAACAATAAACTTCAGATAAAGTCGCGTTAATCTTGAAAATTTGAATGAAATCGGTTGAGCCATCTCTGAAAAATCGTCTGCACAAAATCGGTAAGAAAAAAAAAGAATAATAACTAGATTCGATCTTGTTGCGAGCAACGAGTGGGTCTTCCGTTCGATTATTGAATAGATTAGATCAAAATTATCAATTCAAAGATAAAAACGTAAATCTAAGCGAAAAATAGTTTTAAAAAAAATTGCGGCACTCGAGGCTTGAACCCTGGTCACCTTGGCCATGTCCACGACTCTATCGACTGAGCTACTCGGACCCTCGCTTCAGAACTTTGACGCTTAATTTCTCGAGAATGCCTTGATCGATTTTAAAACAAATTACATATTCTGAATCAGTGAAAGGGTCACTATAAGGTGTAAAAATTTCAAAGACAAATATATTAAAAAATAAAAAAGTCGAAAAATTCAATTTTTGAAATTTCTTTCCGGTGACGACCGGAAGTGACGGCGGACATTCTCTATACCGAAGTGCACCAGAAAAACGGTAGTTCTATCATCTCTGAAAATTTCAGTTCTCTATCTTTACTCGTTTTTGTGAAACCCGACCGACAAAATTGGCTTTTAAAAATCGTAAAACGACGATAACTTCCGACCGGAAGTAAATTTTTAAAAATTGTCGCGGTGGTACAAACTTCAGATGACGTGGCATCATCCCTGAAAATTTGACCCAAATCGAGTGTGCCATCTCCGAGAAATCGCCTGCACAAAATTTGTAAGAAAAAAAAAAAGAATAATAAGAAAAGTGAAAAAGAAACAATAGAATAATAGAAGGGTCTTCCGCTGAAGACGGAAGACCCTAATAATAACTAGACACGATCTCGTTGCGAGCAACGAGGAGGTCTTCCGTTCGATTTTTAGAATGAAATATGACATCATCGACTTTGATTTTCCACAACAAAACATGTTATGGAAAAAGGAGTGAAGTACTAATGCTTTATTGTATCGCTTTTTTAAGTTCTCTTGCTTTTTTAAATACTTGCATTTTTTTCAATTAAGATAGAAAAGATCAAACTTGTTTACCTCTGGTCCCTCAAAAACCCTAATTGGGTAACGCAAGAGAAAGTCATTATATTGTTGGGATATATAAACGTATTATTCCTAATCTAGCTTTAATAACCTTTCTCAAAATATCCCTCAATAAAGGGCTATAGATAAATTTTTTTTAGAGCTCTTTGATCCCCTAATTTAAGAGGCAATCCCTTTTTCTTGGATTCAAATGAAAGGTCATTTAATTCTGAACACATTTTGTTCAACAAGTGTTTAGAAATTCGTAACCGTTCTGGAGATATATAAGAAAGAAGGTTTTAGGGGCCGATCCCATTACTCCTTATAGGGGCCGTTTAACGGAATTTTGAAGGTTGCATTTTGTTGAGAACATCATTTTGAACAACTTTTCTTCGGTATTGCATTACAAAATATATTTCCTTTCTGAGATATTGGTGATCAAAATTTTGGAGTTTTGGCCCCTAAAAACCCTTAATTACGTAACACATGATAAAATCATTACATTGCTTGAATACATAACTTTAAGATAAACACATTTGCTTCTATAACATTTCACAAAATATCTCACAGTAAAGGGCTACAGATTAAAAACTTTAGAGCCCTTTGGTCCCCTTATTTTAGGGGCCAGCCCCTTTTTCTTGATATCAAATAAAAGGTCATTTAATTCTACACAAATTTTGTTCAACAAGTGTTAAGAAATTTGTTACCGTTCTGGAGATATATGAGAAAGAAGGTTTTAGGGGCCGGGCCCTTATCTCTTTTTAGGGGGCGTTTAACGAAATGTTGACGGTTGCATTTTGTTAAGAACATCATTTTGAACAACTTTTCTTCTGTACTGCATTACCAAATATTTTTCCTTTCTGAGATATGGGTGATCAAAATTTTGGACTTTTGGCCCCTAAAAATCCTTAATTACGTAACACATCATAAAATCATTACATTGCTTGAATACATAACTGTGAGATTAACATATTTGCTTCTATAATCTATTACGAAATATCCCTCGGTAAAGAGTTATGGGTAAAAGACTTTAGAGCCTTTTAGGTCTCTAATATTAGGGGCCAGCCCCTTTTTCTTGGTATCAAATGAAAGGTCATTTGATTATTAAGACATTTTGTTCAACAAGTGTTCAGAAATTCGTTACCATTCTTGAGATATCTGAGAAAGAATGTTTTAGGGGCCGGTCCCTTATCTCCTTATTGGGGCCGCTGAATCAAATTTTTTAGGTTGCATGTTGTAAAGTACATCATTTTGAGCATCTTTTCTTTTATACTGCATTTCAAAATATTTTTCCTTTTTGAGATATAGGTGATCAAAGTTTTGGACTTTTGACCCCTAAAAACCCCTAATTACGTAATATATGAGAAAATCGTTATACTGCTTGGCTTTATAACTGTAGGATAAACATATTTGATTCTATAATTTATTACAAAATATCCCTCGGTAAAGAGCTATGGGTAAAAGACTTTAGAGCCTTCTAGGTCCCTAATTTGAGGGGCCAGCCCCTTTTTCTTGATATCAGCAGAAAGATCTTGTAAAAATAAACTTTTTTTACGTTACATGTTTTAACAAAATATTTTCCAGAAAAGAGATAAAGAGAGAAAAGCACAAAAATTATCGACGCTTTTTTAATGTCAATTTTCGAGCCATAGCGAGCTTTGGCGCCAGTAGTGCTAAACATACAAAACAACAATCATGCAAAACTTCAATCTTTCCTTTACCTACCGTAAAAATTTGAGCTTAATATCTCTTATAGTTTAGGAGAACAACAGAAGACAAAATACCCATATAAAAATTAGAAAAATCTCAATATCTCAAAAACGGATGTGACGTCATCAATACAAAAAATTTCCAATCAAGTTCAGACCACTATCTATCACATCCTAAAATTTAATCGAAATCGGCCGAGCCGTTTCTGAGAAATCGCGTGCACAAAAAAAGGCAGAAAAATAATAATAATAATAGGGAAAAAGAAACAAAGCAATAACAATAAGGTCTTCCGTTGGAAACGGAAGACCTTAATAATAAGAATAAGAAAAGTGAAAAAGAAACAATAGAATAATAGAAGGGTCTTCCGCTGAAGACGGAAGACCCTAATAATAATAACTAGATTCGATCTCGTTGCGAGCAACGAGTGGGTCTTCCGTCCAATTTTTGAATAGATAAGATTAAACTTATCAATTCAAAGATAAAATCGTAGATGTAAGCGAAAAAAAGAGAAAAAAATTTTGCGGCACTCGAGGCTTGAACCCGGGTCGGCTGGGCCATGTCCACGACTATATCGACTGAGATACTCGGACTCTCGCTTCAGGACTTTGACACTTAATTTCTCGAGAACGCCTTGATCGATTTTAAAACAAATTACATAATCTGAATCAGGAAAAGGGTCACTATCATCTAATTGGAAAAAATATATAAAAACAAAAAGTTGAAAATTTTCATTTTTTAAATTTGCTTCCGGTGACGAGCGGAAGTGACGGCCAACATTCTCTTGACCGAGGTGCACGAGGATATTGCTAGATCTATCATCTCTGAAAATTTCAGTTCTCTATCTTTACTCGTTTTTGAGAAACATCGCCGACAAAATTGGCTTTTAAAAATCGTAAAACGACGATAACTTCCGACCGGAAGTAAATTTTTAAAATCTGTTCCGGCGGTATAAAATTCATATGACTAGGCATCAGTCCTGAAAATTTGAAGAAAATCGAACCAGTCATCTCCGAGGAATCGCCTGCACAAAATTTGTAAGACAAAAAAAGAATAATAATAAGAAAAGTGAAAAAGAAACATTACAATAATAGAAGGGTCTTCCGCTGAAGACGGAAGACCCTAATAACTAGATACGATCTCGTTGCGAGCAACGAGGAGGTCTTCCGTCCGATTTTTAGAAGAAAATATGACATCATCAACTATGATTTTTGACAACAAAACATGATATTGAAAAAGGAATGAACTACTAATGCTTTATTGTATCGCTTTTTATAAGTTATATTACATTGCTTTTTAAAATACTTGCATTTCTTCCAATGAAGATTGAAAAGATTAAACTTGTTGACATCTGGTCCCAAAAAACCCTAATTGGGTAACGCAAGAGAAAATCATTATATTTTTAGGATATATAAACGTATTATACCTAATCTAGCTTTAATAACCTTTCACAAGATGGCTCTCATTAAAGGACTATAGATAATTTTTTTAGAGCCCTTTGATCCCCTAATTTAAGGGACCTTTCATTTAATATCAAGAAAAAAGTTTCCTGATATTAAATGAAAGGTCATTTAATTCTGAACACATTTTGTCAACAAGTGTTTAAAAATTCGTTACCGTTCTGGAGATACATGAGAAAGAAGTTTTAAGGGGCTGATTCTTTATCTCCTGATAGGGACCGTTTACGAAAATTTGAAGGTTGCATATTGTTAAGAAAATCATTTTGAACAATTTTTTTTTGTATTGCATTTCAAAATATTTTTCCTTTCTGAGATATGGGTGATCGAAATTTTGGATTTTTGGCCCCTAAAAACCCATAATTAAGTAACACATGATAAAATCATTACATTGCTTGAATACATAACTGTGAGATAAACATATTTACTTCTATAACCTTTCACAAAATAACTCTCAGAAAAGGGCTACAGATTAAAGACTTATAGCCCTTTGGTCCCCTTATTTGAGGGGCCAGCCCCTTTTTTCTTGATATTAAATGACAGGTCATTTAATTCTAAACAAATTTTGTTCAACAAGTGTTTAGAAAACCGATACCGTTCTGGAGATATATGAGAAAGAAGGTTTTAGGGGCCGATCCCTTATCTCCTTATTGGGGCCGTTTAACGAAAATTTAAACGTTGCATATTGTAAAGAACATTAATTTGAACAACTTCTCCTCTGTATTGCATTTCAATATAGTTTTCCTTTCTGAGATATGGGTGATCGAAAGTTGGGACTTTCGGCCCCTAAAAACCCTTAATTACGTAACACATGAGAAAATCATTACATTGCTTGGATACATTACTGTAAGATAAACCCATTTGCTTTTATAATATTTTACAAAATATCTCTCAGTAAAGGGCTATAGATAAAAGACTTTCGAGCCCTTTGGATCCCTTATTTAAGGGGCCAGCCCCTTTTTCTTGATATCAAATAAAAGGTCACTGAATTCTAAACAAATTTTGTTCATTAAGTGTTCAGAAATCTGTTACCGTTCTGGAGATATATGAGAAAGAAGGTTTTAGGGGCCGATCCCTTATCTCCTTATAGGGGCCCTTTAACGAAATTTTGAAGGTTGCATATTGTTAAGAACATCATTTTGAACAACTTTTCCTCTATGCTGCATTTGAAAATATTTTTCCTTTACGAGATATGGGTGATCGAAATTTTGGACTTTCGGCCCCTAAAAACCCTTAATTACGTAACACATGGAAAAATCAATACATTGCTTGGATACATAACTGTAAGATAAACATATTTGCTTCTATAACATTTCGCAAAATATCGTTCAGTAAAGGGCTACAGATTAAAGACTTTAGAGCCTTTTGGTCCCCTTATTTGAGGGGCCAGCCCCTTTTTCTTGATTTTAAAAGAAAGGTCATGTAAGTAGAAACTATTTTTACATTACATGTCTTATCAAAATATTTTTCAGAAAAGAGATAATTAAAAAAAACCACGAAAAATTACGACGTTTTTTCCATCTCAATTTTCGGGTCCAGGCGAGCTTCGGCGCCTTTAAAGCTAGATCAAAATGAAAATAAAATTGCAAATCTACAATCTTTCGTCTACTATCCCTGAAAGTTTGAACTCAATATCTTGTATAGTTTAGGAAAACTTAGAGGGACAAGCCACCCCTCTGAAAATCGCTAAAACGTCAGTTTCTCAAAAACGGAAGTGACGTCATCAATAAAATCAAAAACCTATAAGGATCAGATCATTATGTATCAGATCTGAAAGTTTCATGAAAATCGGTCAAGCCGTTTCTGAGAAATCGCGTGCACAAAATTTGTAAGAAAAAAAAAAGAAAAATAACTAGATACGATCTCGTTACGAGTAACGAGTAGGTCTTCCGTTTAATTTTTTAAACGATTCGATTAAAATATCAATGACATTTCAGAATTCTCCCTCAACCACCTCCTTTTAGATAATGTATACGATTGTCAATATCCTTTAAAATGCTTAACAAAGAGTTTTGCTTTTTAACATACAGCACATTAAAGATTTAATATTTTTATCCCCTAAAATCTCTAATTCATCATCAATGGGTTTGGAAATGAGTTTTACAAACAGATATTGCTGCTATCAACAACTTTGCTTCTATAATGCATTACAAAAGCTTGATCATTTTTAAGGTATGAGTAATAGAGTTTAGGAGTCTATTGGCCCCTAATTTAAGGGGCCAGCCCCTTTTTTTTGATTTTATACGAAAGGTCTCATGAATACTAACATTTTTTGTTCTTACATCCATCTAAAATTGTTGATCACTTTTGAGATACAAATGATTGAATATTTTAGGGGCCAGCCCTCTAGATCCTTAATGGGGACAGAAATTCGTCTTTTGATAAGTGGAATCAATTTAAATCATTTTTTCAAACATTTTCTCTTCTATGATGTCTAACAAAATATGTATACTTCTCTAGTTATTTTTCGTCAAAGTTTAAGTACTTTGGCCCCTAAAAATCCCTAATTACGTAATAAATGGGCGTGGCAATGATTTTTTCAAAAAGATATTGGTACGATCAACAACTTTGCTTCTATAATGCATTACAAAATCTTAATCGTTTTTAAGTTACTTGTAATAGAGTTTACGAAGGCCTTGGCCCCTAAAAAAAGGGACCAGCCCCTTTTTCTTGATTTGTGTGAAAAGGTCTTAAGAATACAAATATTTTTTGTTCTTACACCCATGTGAAATTGTTGATCATTTTTGAGATACAAATGATTGAATATTTTAGGGGCCAGCCCTCTAGATCCTTAATGGGGACAGAAATGCGTGTTTTGATAAGTGGAATCAATTGAAATCATTTATTCAAACATTTTCTCTTCTATGATGTCTAACAAAATATGTATACTTCTCTAGTTATTTTTCGTCAAAGTTTAAGTACTTTGGCCCCTAAAAATCCCTAATTACGTAATAAATGGGCGTGGCAATGATTTTTTCAAATAGATATTGGTATGATCAACAACTTTGCTTCTATTATGCATTACAAAATCTTTATCGTTTTTAAGTTGTTCGTAATAGAGTTTATGACTGTCTTGGCCCCTAATTTAAGGAGCCAGCCCCTATTTCTTGATTTTGTTGAAAAGAACTTTTGATTATCTACCACTTTTGTTATATATGTTTTAACAAAATATCAACTCATAAAAAGATACAGATCAAAACGTATGAAAAATTTGATTCGAAATTCGTACCCAATTTTCGAGCCTATGCGAGCTCATAGAAATGGCGCCAATGGCGCAAAAAAACTACATTGTGCACAACTTCAACCTATAGTCTACCTATCCTGAAAATTTCATATTCCTATCTCTGATAGTCTATGAGTTTATGTCTGCACAAAATTAGTCGTAAAAACTTACAAAATCGGCCGTAAATCGGAACCGGAAGTGCCGATTTCAAAATTTCAAAAAGCTTCTAGAATTATGACCACTGGCAATCATCTGAGAAAAAATGGTCGAAATCGGCCGAATAGTTTTCGAGAAATCGCGTGCACAAAATTTTGGGAAAAAAATAATAATAATAAGAAACAGTACGAAAACTATAAGGTCTTCCGTTGGAAACGGAAGACCTTAAAAATAACTAGACACGATCTCGTTGCGAGCAACGAGGAGGTCTTCCGTTCGATTTTTAGAATAAAATAAGACATCATCGACTTTGATTTTCGACAACAAAACATGTTATGGAAAAAGGAGTGAAGTACTAATGCTTTAATGTATCGCCTTTTATAAGTTCTCTTGCTTTTTTAAATACTTGCATCTCTTTCAATTAAGATAAAAAAAATCAAACTTGTTTACCTCTGGTCCCAAAAAACCTAATTGGGTAACGCAAGAGAAAATCATTATATTGTTAGGATATATAAACGTATAATACCTAATCTAGCTTTAATAACCTTTCACAAAATGGCTCTCATTAAAGGGCTATAGATAAAAGATTTTAGAGCTCTTTGATCACCTAATTTAAGGGGCCAGTCCTTTTTTCTTGCATTCAAATGAAAGGACATTTAATTCTGAACGCATTTTGTCAACAAGTGTTTAGAAATTCGTTACCGTTCTAGAGATATATGAGAAAAAAAGGTTTATGGGGCCGATCCCTTATCTCTTGATAGGGGCCGTTTGACGAAATTTTGAAGGTTGTATATTGTTAAGAACATCATTTTGAACAACTTTTCTTCTGTAATGCATTTCAAAATATTTTTCCTTTCTGAGATATGGGTGATCAAAATTTTGGACTTTTGGCCCCTGATAAACCCCTAATTACAAATCACATGACAAAACTATCACATTGCTTTGATACATAATTGAAGATAAACACATTTGCTTCTATAATATTTCACAAAATATCTCTCAATATAGGGTTATATACTAAAGACTTTAGAGTCATTTGGTCCCCTAATTTTAGGGGCCAGCCCCTTATTCTTGATATAAAATGAAAGGTTATTTAATTCTAAACAAATTTTGTTCAACAAGTGTATAGAAATTCGTTACCGTTTTGGAGATCTATGAGAAAGAAGGTTTAGGGGCCGATCCCTTAACTCCTTATAGGGGCCGTTTGACGAAATTTTGAAGGTTGCATTTTGTTTAGAACATCATTTTGAACAACTTTTCTTCTGTACTGCATTACAAGATATTTTTCCTTTCTGAGATATGGAGGATCATCATTTTGGACTTATGGCCCCTTAAAACCCTTAATTACGTAACACATAATAAAATCATTACATTGCTTGAATACATAACTGTAGGATAAACACATTTGATTCTATAACATTTCACAAAATATCTCTCAGTAAAAGGCTACAGATTAAAGATTTTAGAGCCCTTTGGCCCCCTAATTTTAGGGGCCAGCCCCTTTTTCTTGGTATCAAATGAAAGGTTATATAATTCTAAACAAATTTTGTTCAACAAGTGTATAAAAATTCGTTACCGTTTTGGAGATATATAAGAAAAAAGGTTTTAGGGGCCGATCCCTTTTCTCCTTTTAGGGGCCGTTTAACAAAATTTTGAAGGTTGCATTTTATTAAGAACATTAATTTGAACAACTTTTCTTATGTATTGCATTGCAAAATAGTTTTCCTTTTTAAAATATGTGTGATCGAAATTTTGGACTTTTGGCCCCTAAAAACCCTTAATTACGTAATACATGACAAAATCATTACATTGCTTGGATACATAACTGTGAGATAAACATATTTGCTTCTATAACCTTTCACAAAATATCTGTCAGTAAAGGGCTACAGATTAAGGACTTTAGAGCCCTTTGGACCCCTTATTTGAGGGACCAGCCCCTTTTTCTTGATTTCAAAGAAAAGGTCCTGTAAATAGAAACTTTTTTTACATATCATGTCTTAACAAAATATTTTTCAGAAAAAAGATAATTAAAGAAAACCAGAAAAAATTTTCCATCTCAATTTTCGGGTCCAGGCGAGCTTCGGCGCCTTTCAAGACAGATCAAAATGAAAATAAAATTACAAATCTACAATCTTTTGTCTACTATCCCTGAAAGTTTGAACTCGATATCTTTTATAGTTTAGGAAAAGTTCCACGGACAAGCAACCCCCCTAAAAATCGCTAAAACGTCAATTTCTCAAAAACGGAAGTGACGTCATCAATATAATAAAAAACCTATCAGGTTTGGATCATTATCTAACAGATCTGAAAGTTTCATGAAAATCGGCCGAGCCGTTTTTGAGAAATCGCGTGCACAAAAATTGTAAGAAAAAAAAGAAAAATAATAATAATAGGGAAAAAAAAATCGTACGAAAACAATAAGGTCTTCCGTTGGAAACGGAAGACCTTAACTAGACACGATCTCGTTGCGAGCAACGAGGAGGTCTTCCGTCTGATTTTAGAAATTGAGATTTTTGTTTGATCTTGATTTTGCTATTTAACAGCTATACATGATTTAAAACAGGAAAAGAGGATCTTCATTTTAAGTGCCTGATACTATTTTGTTTCAGGTGTAAGAGTTTTGTTCAACAAGTGTATAGAAATTCGTCACCGTTCTTGAGATATCTTAGAAAGAATATTTTAGGGGCCGGACCTTATCTCCTTATTTGGGCCGCTGAACAAAAATTGTAAGGTTGCATGTTATTAGGTACATTATTCTGAGCATCTTTTCTTTTATACTGCATTTCAAAATATTTTTTCTTTTTGAGATATAGGTTATCACATTTTTGGACCTTTGACCCCTAAAAATCCTTAATTACGTAACACATGAGAAAAATCATTATAATGTTGGGCTACACAACTGTTAGATAAACATATTTGCTTCTATAATCTATTACGAAATATCCCTCGGTAAAGAACTATAGGAAAAAGACTTTAGAGCCCTCTAGGTCCCTAATATTAGGGGCCAGCCCCTTTTTCATGGTATCAAATGAAAGGTCATTTGATTATAAAGACATTTTGTTCAACAAGTGTTCAGAAATCCGTTACCATTCTTGAGATATCTCAGAAAGAATATTTTAGGGGCCGGTCCCTTATCTCCTTATTGGGGCCGCTGAACCAAATTCTTTAGGCTGCATGTTGTTAAGGACATCATTTTGAGCATCTTTTCTTTTATACAGCATTCCAAAATATTTTTCCGTTTTGAGATATAGATGGTCAAAGTTTTGGACTTAGAGCCCTTTGGTCCCCTAATTTTAGGGGCCAGCCCCTTTTTCTTGATTTTAAATGAAGGGTTATTTAATTCTAAACAATTTTTGTTCAACAAGTGTTCAGAAAATCGTTACCGTTCTGGAGATATATGAGAAAGAAGGTTTTAGGGGCCGATCCCTTATCTCCTTATTGGGGCCGTTTAACGAAAATTTAAACGTTGCATATTGTAAAGAACATTAATTTAAACAACTTCTCCTCTGTATTGCATTTCAAAATAGTTTTCCTTTCTGAGATATGGGTGATCGAAATTTGGGACTTTCGGCCCCTAAAAACCCTTAATTACGTAACACATGAGAAAATCATTACATTGCTTGGATACATTACTGTAAGATAAACCCATTTGCTTTTATAATATTTTACAAAATATCTCTCAGTAAAGGGCTATAGATAAAAGACTTTCGAGCCCTTTGGTTCCCTTATTTAAGGATTTTGTGCACGCGATTTCTCAGAAACGGCTTGACCGATTTTCATGAGACTTTTAGATCTGATAGACAATGATCTGAACCTTATAGGTTTTTGATTTTATTGATGACGTCACTTCCGTTTTTGAGAAACTGACGTTTTAGCGATTTTCAGAGGGGTGGCTTGTCCCTCTAAGTTCTCCTAAACTATAAAAGATATTGAGTTCAAACTCTACTTACATGACCTTTCTTTTAAAATCAAGAAAAAGGGGCTGGCCCCTCAAATAAGGGGACCAAAGGGTTGGAAAGTCTTTAATCTGTAGCCCTTTACTGAACAATATTTTGTGAAATGTTATAGAAGCAAATATGTTCATCTTACAGTTATGTATCCAAGCAATGTATTGATTTTTCCCCTAATTTGAGGGACCAGCCCCTTTTTCTTGATTTTAAAGAAAAGGTCTTGTAAATTGAAACTTTTTTTACATTGCATGTCTTAACAAAATATTTTTCAGAAAAAAGATAATCAAAGAAAACCAGGAAAAATTACGACGTTTTTTTCATCTCAATTTTCGGGTCCAGGCGAGCTTCGGCGCCTTTCAAGACAGATCAAAATGAAAACAAAATTACAAATCTACAATCTTTTGTCTACTATCCCTGAAAGTTTGAACTCAATATCTTTAATAGTTTAGGAGAACGTAGAGGGACAAGGGACCCCTCTGAAAATCGCTAAAACGTCAATTTCTCAAAAACGTAAGTGACGTTATCAATATAATTTAAAACCTATAAGGTTTAGATCATTATCTGTTAGATCTGAAAGTTTCATGAAAATCGGTCGAGCCGTTTCTGAGAAATCGCGTGCACAAAATTTGTAAGAAAAAAAAGAAAAATAATAATAATAACTAGACACGATCTCGTTGCGAGCAACGAGGAGGTCTTCCGTCTGATTTTAGAAATTGAGATTGATGTTCGATCTTGATTTTGCTATTTAACAGCTATACATGATTTAAAACAGGAAAAGAGGATCTTCATTTAAAGTCCCTGATACTATTTTGTTTCAGGTGTAAGAGTTTTGTTCAACAAGTGTTTAGAAATTCGTCACAGTTCTTGAGATATCTCAGAAAGAATATTTTAGGGGCCGGACCTTATCTCCTCATTGGGGCCGATGAACAAAAATTGTAAGGTTGCATGTTATTAGGTATATTATTTCGAGCATCTTTTCTTTTATACTGCATTTCAAAATATTTTTTTCTTTTTGAGATATAGGTTGTCACATTTTTGGACTTTTGACCCCTAAAAATCCTTAATTACGTAACACATGAGAAAAATCATTATAATGTTAGGCTACACAACTGTTAGATAAACATATTTGCTTCTATAATCTATTACGAAATACCCCTCGGTAAAGAACTATAGGAAAAAGACTTTAGAGCCCTCTAGGTCCCTAATATTAGGGGCTAGCCCCTTTTTCATGGTATCAAATGAAAGGTCATTTGATTATAATGACATTTTGTTCAACAAGTGTTCAGAAATCCGTTACCATTCTTGAGATATCTCAGAAAGAATATTTTAGGGGCCGGTCCCTTATCTCCTTATTGGGGCCGCTGAACCAAATTTTTTAGGCTGCATGTTGTTAAGGACATCATTTTGAGCATCTTTTTCTGTATACTGCATTTCAAAATATTTTTCCGTTTTGAGATATAGGTTGTCAAAGTTTTGGACTTCTGACCCCTAAAAATCCCTAATTACGTAACATATGAGAAACTCGTTATACTGCTTGGCTTCATAACTGTAAGATAAACATATTTGCTTCTATAATTTATTACAAAATATCCCTCAGTAAAGAACTATAGGAAAAAGACTTTAGAGCCCTCTAGGTCCCTAATATTAGGGGCCAGTCCCTTTTTCTTGGTATCAAATGAAAGGTCATTTGATTATAAAGACATTTTGTTCAACAAGTGTTCGGAAATTCGTTACCATTCTTGAGATATCTGAGAAAGAATGTTTTAGGGGCCGGTCCCTTATCTCCTTATTGGGGCCGCTGAACCAAATTTTTTAGGTTGCATGGTGTTAAGTACATCATTTTGAGCATCTTTTCTTTTATACTGCATTTCAAAATATTTTTCCGTTTTGAGATATAGGTGGTCAAAGTTTTGGACTTCTGACCCCTAAAAATCCCTAATTACGTAACATATGAGAAAATCGTTATACTGCTTGGCATCATATCTGTAAGATAAACATATTTGCTTATATAATTTATTACAAAATATCCCTCGGTAAAGAGTTATGGGTAAAAGACTTTAGAGCCCTTTAGGTCCCTAATATTAGGGGTCAGCCCCTTTTTCTTGATATCAGCAGAAAGGTCTTGTAAATATAAACCTTTTTTACATTACATGTTTTAACAAAATATTTTCCAGAAAAGAGATAAAGAGAGAAAAACACAAAAATTCACGACGCTTTTTTAATGTCAATTTTCGAGCCATAGCAAGCTTTGGCGCCAGTAGTGCTAAACATACAAAACAACAATCATGCAAAACTTCAATCTTTCCTTTACCTACCGTAAAAATTTGAGCTTAATATCTCTTATAGTTTAGGAAAACAACAGAAGACAAAATACCCATATAAAAATTAGAAAAATCTCAATATCTCAAAAACATATGTGACGTCATCAATACAAAAAATTTCCAATCAAGTTCAGACCACTATCTATCACATCCTAAAATTTGATTGAGATCGGCCGAGCCGTTTCTGAGAAATCGCGTGCACAAAAAAAGGGGAAAAAATAATAATAATAAGAATAGGGAAAAAGAAACCGAAGAATAACAAGAAGGTCTTCCGTTGGAAACGGAAGACCTTAATAATAATAATAGGGAAAAAGAAACCGAACGAAAACAATAAGGTCTTCCGTTAGAAACGGAAGACCTTAATAATAGGGAAAAAGAAACCGAACGAAAACAATAAGGTCTTCCGTTGGAAACGGAAGACCTTAATAAGAAAAGTGAAAAAGAAACAATAGAATAATAGAAGGGTCTTCCGCTGAAGACGGAAGACCTTAATAATAACAATAAGAAAAGTGAAAAAGAAACAATAGAATAATAGAAGGGTCTTCCGCTGAAGACGGAAGACCCTAATAACTAGACACGATCTCGTTGCGAGCAACGAGGAGGTCTTCCGTCCGATTTTTAGGTCATGGAATGACCTTACTCTTGATCTTCGTCAACGAAACGTATCAGGAAAAGGAGGCGGGATCTAAGAGTAATCGGTGAAAGACTATCTATACCTTTGGTGTCCCTTATTTGAAGGATCAGCTCCTTTTCATTCATTTTAGTTAAAAGGTATATTTGTGTACCGCTAATAAGTGTTTAGAAATTGGTTACCCTTTTTGAGATATCTGGGAAAATCGTTTTGATATCCGGTCCTAAAACTCATTTTAGGATCCAGATAACAAACAATATATGGTTGTACATTGTTAAGCACATTATTTTGAGCATATTTTGTTAAATACTGCTTTCCAGAACTTTCCTCTATTTCGAGATATTGAGGATCAAAGTGATGGACTTCTGGTCCCTTAAAATCCCTAATTACATAACATAGGAGTAAATGATTGCCATGTATAGGTGAAAAACCTTATAATAAACATAATTGCCTCTATAACGTATCACAACATATTTCACAGTAAAAGGTTATCATTAAAAGACTTTAGAGCCCCCTCAGCCCCTTATTTGAAGGGCCATCCCCTTTTCTTGATTTCAAATGAAAAGCTCTTGTCAATTTAAACACATTTTGTTCAACAAGTAATTACAAATTGTGTACCGTTCTCGAGATATCTTTAAAGGGTCGTTTTAGGGACCGACCCTGTAACTCCCTTTAAGGACCGCATAACAAAGAATAAATGGTTGTACATTGTTAAGCTCAATATTTTAAGCATCTTTTGTTCAATATTGCTTATCAAAATTTTCCTCCATTTTGAGATATTGAGCATCAAAGTTTTGGACTTCTGGCCCCTTAAATCCCCTAATTATATAACATGGGAGTAAATCATTGCCATGTATAGGTGAATAACGTTAGAATAAACATAATTGCTTCTATAACGTATCACAAAATATTTCACAGTAAAAAGTTATCATTAAAAGACTTTAGAGCCCCCTCAGCCCCTTATTTGAAGGGCCAGCCCCTTTTTCATGATTTCAAATGAAAGCTCTTGTCAATTCAAACACATTTTGTTCAACAAGTAATTACAAATTTTGTGCCGTTCTCGAGATATCTTTAAAGGGTCGTTTTAGGGACCGACCCTGTAACTCCCTTTTAGGACCGCATAACAAAGAATAAATGGTTGTACATTGTTAAGCTCAATATTTTGAGCATCTTTTGTTCAATATTGCTTATCAAAATTTTCCTCCATTTTGAGATATTTAGCATCAACGTTTTGGACTTCTGGCCCCTTAAATCCCCTAATTATGTAACATGGGAGTAAATGATTGCCATGTTTAGGTGAATAATGTTAGAATGAACATAATTGCTTCTATAACGTATCACAAAATATTTCACAGTAAAAAGTTATCATTAAAAGACTTTTGAGCCCCCTCAGCCCCTTATTTGAAGGGTCAGCCCCTTTTTCTTGATTTTAAATGAAAGCTCTTGTCAATTTAAACACATTTTGTTCAACAAGTAATTACAAATTTTGTGCCGTTCTCGAGATATCTTTAAAGGGTCGTTTTAGGGACCGACCCTGTAACTCCCTTTAGGGACCGAATAAAAAAGAATAAATGGTTGTATATTGTTAAGCTCAATATTTTGAGCATCTTTTGTTCAATATTGCTTATCAAAATTTTCCTCCATTTTGAGATATTGAGCATCAAAGTTTTGGACTTCTGGCCCCTTAAATCCCCTAATTATGTAACATAGGAGTAAATGATTGCCATGTGTAGGTGAATAATGTTAGAAAAAACATAATTGCTTCTATAATGTATCACAAAATATTTCAAAGTAAAATGTTATCATCAAAAGACTTTAGAGCCCCCTCAGCCCCTTATTTGAAGGGCCAGCCCCTTTTTCATGATTTCAAATGAAAGCTCTTGACTTTATAAAGATTTTTTTATTCTACATGTTATAACAAAATACTATCGAGGAAAGAGATATTGAAAGAAAACCATGAAAAATCACGACGCTTTTTTAACCGTAATTTTCGAGCTCGGGTGAGCTTCGGTGCTTTTGGTCACAGGAAAATATATATACCACATGTCAGATCTACAACTTTTTGTCTACAATCCCTGAAATTTTGAACTCAATATCTTAAATCGTTTAGGAGTTTACCCCTGGACAAGCCGACCCTCTGAAAATCGTTAAAATGTGAATTACTCAAAACCAGAAGTGACGTCATCCGTAAAAAAAATTTCCAATAAGGTTCAGATTACTATCGTTCAAATCTGAAAGTTTCGTGTAAATCGGTCGAACAGTTTCCGAGAAATCGCGTACACAAAATTTGTAAGAAAAAAAAAGAAAAATAACTAGACACGATCTCGTTGCGAGCAACGAGGAGGTCTTCCGTCCGATTTTTAGGATATGGAATGACCTTACTCTTGATCTTCGTCAATGAAACGTATCAGGAAAAGGAGGCGGGATCTAAGAGTAATGAATAAAAGACTATCTATCCCTTTGGTGTCCCTTATTTGAAGGATCAGCTCCTTTTCATTCATTTTAGTTAAAAAGGTATTTTTGTGTACCGCTAATAAGTGTTTAGAAATTAATTACCATTTTTGAGATATCTGGGAAAATCGTTTTGATATCCGGTCCTAAAACTCATTTTAGGATCCAGATAACAAACAATATATGGTTGTACATTGTTAAGCACATTATTTTAAGCATCTTTTGTTAAATACTGCTTTCCAGAACTTTCCTCTAATTCGAGATATTGAGGATCAAAGTGATGGAGATCTGGCCCCTTAAAATCCCTAATTACATAACATAGGAGTAAATGATTGCCATGTATAGGTGAATAGCGTTAGAATGAACATAATTGCTTCTATAACGTATCACAAAATATTTCACAGTTAAAAGTTATCATTAAAGACTTTAGAGCCCCTTCAGTCCCTTTTTTGAAGGGCCAGCCCCTTTTTCATGATTTCAAATGAAAGCTGTTGTCAATTCAAACACATTTCGCTCAACAAGTAATTACAAGTTTTGTGCCGTTCTCGAGATATCTTTAAAGGGTCGTTTTAGGGACCGACCCTGTAACTCCCTTAAAGGACCGCATAACAAAGAATAAATGGTTATACATTGTTCAGCTCAATATTTTGAGTATCTTTTGTTCAATATTGTTTATCAAAATTTTCCTCCATTTTGAGATATTGGGCATCAAAGTTTTGGACTTCTGGCCCCTTAAATCCCCTAATTATGTAACATAGGAGTAAATGATTGCCATGTATAGGTGAATAACGTTAGAATGAACATAATTGCTTCTATAACGTATCACAAAAAATTTCACAGTAAAAAGTTATCATTAAAAGACTTTAGAGCCCCCTCAGCCCCTTATTTGAAGGGCCATCCCCTTTTTCATGATTTCAAATGAAAGCTCTTGTCAATTCAAACACATTTTGTTCAACAAGTAATTACAAGTTTTGTGCCGTTCTCGAGATATCTTTAAAGGGTCGTTTTAGGGACAGACCCTGTAACTCCCTTTAAGGACCGCATAACAAAGAATAAATGGTTGTACATTGTTCAGCTCAATATTTTGAGTATCTTTTGTTCAATATTGCTTATCAAAATTTTCCTCCATTTTGAGATATTGGGCATCAAAGTTTTGGACTTCTGGCCCCTTAAATCCCCTAATTATGTAACATAGGAGTAAATGATTGCCATGTATAGGTGAATAGCGTTAGAATGAACATCATTGCCTCTATAACGTATCACAAAATATTTCACAGTAAAAAGTTATCATTAAAAGACTTTAGAGCCCCCTCAGCCCCTTATTTGAAGGGCCAGCCCCTTTTTCATGATTTCAAATGAAAGCTCTTGACTTTATAAAGATTTTTTTTTCTACATGTTATAACAAAATACTATCGAGGAAAGAGATATTGAAAGAAAACCACGTAAAATCACGACGCTTTTTTAACCGTAATTTTCGAGCTCGGGCGAGCTTCGGCGCTTTTGGTCACAGGAAAATATATATACCACATGTCAGATCTACAACCTTTTGTCTACAATCTCTGAAATTTTGAACTCAATATCTTAAATCGTTTAGGAGTTTACCCCTGGACAAGCCGACCCTCTGAAAATCGTTAAATTGTGAATAACTCAAAACCGGAAGTGACGTCATCGGTAAAAAAAATTTCCAATAAGGTTCAGATCACTATCTTTCAAATCTAAAAGTTTCGCGTAAATCGGTTGAACAGTTTCCGAGAAATCGCGTACACAAAATTTGTAAGAAAAAAAAGAAAAATAATAATAAGAAGAATAGGGAAAAAGAAACCGAACGAAAACAATAAGGTCTTCCGTTGGAAACGGAAGACCTTAATAATAAGAAGAATAGGGGAAAAGAAACCTAACGAAAACAATAAGGTCTTCCGTTGGAAACGGAAGACCTTAATAATAACAAAAAGAAAAGTGAAAAAGAAACAATAGAAGGGTCTTCCGCTGAAGACGGAAGACCCTAACTAGATTCGATCTCGTTGCGAGCAACGAGTGGGTCTTACGTCCAATTTTTGAATAAATAAGATTAAACTTATCAATTCAAAGATAAAATCGTAGATCTGAGCAAAAAAAAGAGAAAAAAAATTTGCGGCACTCGAGGCTTGAACCCGGGTCGCCTGGGCCATGTCCACGACTATAACGACTGAGCTACTCGGACTCTCGCTTCAGAACTTTGACGCTTAATTTCTCGAGAAGGCCTTGATCGATTTTAAAACTAATTACATATTCTTAATCAGTAAAAGGGTCACTATAAGGTGTAAAAATTTCAAAGAAAAATATTAAAAAATAAAAAAGTCGAAAAATTCAATTTTTCAAATTTCCTTCCGGTGACGACCGGAAGTGACGGCGGACATTCTCTTGACCGAGGTACATTAGAAAAACGGAAGATCTATCATCTCTGAAAATTTCAGCCTTTTATCTTTATTCGTTTTTTAGAAACGTCGCAGACAAAATTGACTTTTTAAAATCGTAAACGGACGATAACTTCTGACCGGAAGTGTTTTTTCAAAAAAAAAATTTCTATAACAGCTTTAGATAAAAACACGTTTATATTGAAAATTTAAGCGAAATCGATCAAGCCATCTCCGAGAAATCGTCTGCACAAAATCGGTAAGAAAAAAAAGAATAATAATAATAACAACTAGAGCAAAGCTCGTTGCAAAGCAACGAGTGGGTCTTCCGTTAATGTCGGAAGTAAAGCTGGAAGTTCATGTAAGAAGCAGAGCTCTTAAACCAATAACAAGAGTAACTAAAATAAAAAGATGAAAAAAATCGAATTATTCCTGGTACGACTTAACAAAATCCGAATGATTTTAAGTACGACTTAACAAAAACCTTACTAATTTCAAGTACGACTTAACAAGTTTTTTTTGTACAAGTTAATTTTACTTTGAACATTACGCTATTTTTTAAACCAAGGACGCGGAATCAAAATTTCTGGAAATATCAATTTTTAAACCCCAATATCTCTAATGCATCGTCCGATTTTAAAACGGCTTTCAGTGTTAGATTAAGCTGAATAAGCTCTACAAAACAGATATTCATTTTTGACTTGATCAAAAAATTCAATTTTCCGAAAAATTTGATTCACTTCCGGTTTTGACCGGAAGTGACAGATTTTCATTTTGAGCCTTATTACAGAGGTAAAACGACAAAATCATAACCATTGAAAATTTCAAGCCTCTATCTTAAAGCGTTTTTAGAAACGCTGCGGACAAAATGACTTTCTAAAATTTTTTGTTTAAATGACTTAACGTAAAAACGGAAAGGTCGTTTTCAAAGAAACTTTAGGATCTTAGAGGCATAATAGTTGCACATAATCTCTCAAAGTTTCATCTCAATCGGTTATAAACTTTTTGAGTTATAAAGCCGAAAAGGAGTCAGATACAAAAGATGTCACCTTTGACCTTCCAAACTGTGCTTGTTGCACCATCAAATGTCAGAAACTTAGCAATGTAAAGTTTATTATATTTCTGTGAATATTTCCTATGTAAAATTACAATGAATAAACATGCTATTCCATCTAACTGTGAAATAGTTTCTATGCTATCTGTCCATAGTGAATAGTCAACGAAAGTATTCACCAGCAGCATACAATTTCCCTTTTTTAAACTCGGAACACCTCTGGTATAATCCGATCACAGCATTAAATTCAAAGTCCGATAATTCTAATTTGTTTATCATCAAGAAATTCTGCATCGCCAACAAATAAAGTTTTCTTCAGGATAATAATTAAGATATCTATAGCTATTTACTGACAGAAAGACAGACTAAGACTGTTGTGTTGTGTGAGGATGACAGACAGTTTATTGTCCCCCTCAACAGCAACTATTTCACTTGGCTTCGCCCCATGAAATAGTGGCTGTCTTGGAGGACAATAAACTTGCTATCATCCTCATACCCAGTGAATAGGTATATAATGTCCCATCCACATAAATTTCGAGTTATATAACCTCCCATTTGTAACCTGCAATTTCACAGTGTAAAGTCAACACAACAGTCTTAGCCGCAAGTTTCACCATTCAATTCGCATGTACGTATTAAACATTAGGGGTTTTCATATTGCATACCAATTCCAACAAGGGAGATCCCTCTAATGATGATCATTAAAATTCATTTTATGAATCTTAGCAACACTCATAAGCCTTCAATTGTGCAGCATCTCTTAAGGTGGCTCAAAACACCTTGAAATATTTTCTCAAATCAGCAGAAAATTACTTGATTATGATAGATATCATAATTGATAAGAAGTGTTTAAGTCAAATAGGCAAAAAATATGCAAATTTGGATGAACAATTACATTTTCAAAAATTTAATTCAATAAACAGTAACAAAAGCTCCAGGCAGACTAAAACTCAAACGCTTTAGAAACCCAATACTTTAACCATTAAGCTATGACGGTATACAACCCAATTAAACGATATTAAGAGTTCAACAAAACATTGAAATCGCCATCTTGTGAAGTAGTGTCTTAAAAAGTATAAGTCTAGGTGTAGTGATGTACCTTAATTTTACAAAAATATTAACGGGTACTTTATCCGAATGGTCCCTTGCTACCTTTAACTTAGTACATTTTATGAACAGATGTCTTTGTCTTAGAATAAGAAAGCTAATGCAATTCTGAGAAAAAAGTATACCACATATTGACAATTCCATTGAGGTTTAATAAACATATGGCCATTTAAGTGAACCCACCATTTCCAATTTCTTTTACTCAACACAGATTTACAGGGTTCTCCTTAGTAAAACATCTTTACCTGACCTTTTAGAGGTCAATTGTTGTTCAACCACCTTTAATAAGAAACCTTATTCAATACAACATACATCTACATGATATAATCTTGATAAAAGCATCACATAACTTAGAAATGCCCTTACATGTATACCCACCCCCTATCTTTTGATTTTCATAAAAAGTCATGGTTTGAAATCTTTTACCTAATTTTCTGAAACTTGTGGCAATTTCTATGAGTCATTTCTCACACATATTTGAAAACAATCATCAATGATACTAAAATTTGATCTTTTTATGTTTCTTGAATGATTTGTAGCATTTTAATAATTAAATAGACAAGTATTCCTGCATGTGATTTCTTTTTTCCATGAAAAAAAGTAAGTTAACAATCATATTTATTAAATATCTAATCTATTCTGGTTTCTAGTCTCTTTTTAACCATGATAAAACAGTAAGATCAACAAGTTCAACATCTGCCTTATATAAAATTAAATTCAAACACACCCGGGTAGCTGGAGGCGGCGGAGAATTCCATTAAAAATGTTCAAATTTGACATGTTTTTTTCTACTTTTTTTATGCATATATACCTTAAAAGGATGAAAATAGATTGTTTCTTGCTCATTTCAAAAGTAATTATCATTGCTGGTGTTATTCAAAAGTCAAATGTACATTTACATATCCTACATGTAATCTTATGGAGAAAATTGGAAAGAGTTTGGGTGATTTTTCAACTATGTAAACACATCTAAATATCTTTATAAAATAAAAAATGAAGGAAACATAATTGCATACTTTTATTGAAAAACAAATTTTCACAACAATTATATTTCTTTAAACAGCCTTAATTTTGTTTTTCATAATTTCTTATCAAACATGAACAAACCACAATAGGACATGATGCTTTCTTAAAGTTCCATTATTGTTCATGCATTATCCGATTTAATTTGAATTACCGGTAGATAGTCTGTAGAACACAAGGAATATGCATGTGGGTAGAGGTGACAGGTTAACCTCAAGAGCTGAAACCACAAGAATCAACAGGTAAAAGCCATGTGGTAACAAGAGTCTGCTTTAAGCTGAAATAAAAAAAAAATAAATTAGCTGTGTTAACATACATGTACTTGTAATAGCTGTGTTTACATTAACATATACATAATATTTTTGGAAAAAATACACTGACCATGCAGTGTTATAAGTATGACATATCCAAATATATGACATTAACATTTAGCCAGTACAAAAACAAAAATGTGCATATCAAGTCATAATATCATAACATTAAAATAATTTCTTGGGTATAGACATATCAGATTGAGAGAGAGCGAGAGCAGGAGTGAGCGAGAGAGTTTGTTTTACTTGAAAAGCGACAGCAATATTTCAATTCATAAACTACAAAGGAATATTACCAATCCAAACAGTGTCAAAGTATAAGCTTCTGCTACGTGTATACCATGTTTTGTCAATTCTACTGGGGTTTATTGCGAATAAATTTAGCGAGGGTTTTTTTTTCTTACGAATTACATGTTTTAAAAACAATACTATGTATAATGCGCATAAAAATGAGGGATTAATAATACATGCTCATTTTAAAATTCAATGCACTTTGGATTTCTTTTACAAGATCGAGATATTTTTGTCATAAAATTAAGATGCCCTCTGACAGTTTCATGAGTCTTTGCCAAGATTAAAAGAGAGAGAGAGAGAGAGAGAGAGAGAGAGAGAGAGAGAGAGAGAGACAGAGAGAGATCTGAGGCACATGCAGTAAAAATTATTTACATACTATGTAGATGTGATATGCATGTAAAGCTTACCTAAAATGAATCAATATGTATAAAAGATAATCTAATCTCTCAAATTACAATGATTCTGTGAAATACTTATATCTTGGGAAGACTGTTTAATAGATATCATGGAACATTGACCTAAATTCTGAGCTTGATATAATATGAAATTTGAGACTTTTCATCTCGCACTCTGTTTTACATGCCTGTTACACAATAACCATATAGAGAGCGAGACAAAAGGTCTAATTTTAATTAGATTGAATATTTACTTTGTCAAATATATTTATTTAATTAAACACAAGCCTGAGTTTTTTAATTTATAAATTCAGTGAAGGCGATATTGTAAAGATCTGCTATATTTAAATATTTGGGTAAAGTTATCATCATGCATACATGCACTCTAATTACAACATTCGTGTACCTTAGGACTCCCACCGCTTTTAATTTTAAATTCTTCATGCAATTTACTACTGATATCCTTTCTTCACTTGCCTCGGATAGTCTTTTAAACACCATCACCAGTCCCGTAAATTCATGTGGTCCACTTTGTTTACATGTAAAAATGGCGACTCTCGATCTCGATGTAAATTCAACATACTTGATTTCGTGTTTCGGAGAAAGTCTGAGGCAAATAAAGAGGCGATATCAGTAGTAAATTGCATGAAGAATTTAATGGTACTAATTGTTTTCACAGAATTTGCGTATAAATAAGGTAAATCAGTCCAAAACTAGCGCACGTTTTTCTGCGCAATAAATATACATGTACAATTTTTTCAATGGGTGGCCCTGTAGCTCTCCGGTCTGTCATTATTTTTTCCCGGAGAGCTACAGTCCTGCAGCTACCGTGAAAATACACTGGACAGATAATATTCCGAGATTCCGCTGACTCTAACGCCCGCTTTTATATTGTGACGTACTTCAAAAGCGGAGGTTAGAGTCAGAGGAATCTCGGATTAGATTGAAAAGACTAAGTGCAAATACTCTGAAAAGAAAAAGTAAATACGACATATCCTGTATTGAAACATACCTTTATAATCTGTCATACGTTAGTTGAGCTGAAATTTCCACTATCGACGTCTTGCAGGCCTTGCTTTTTTTTAAAATGTAGACACACCGCTATCAGCTGTTTGTTCGCAGTCAAAACATGGCGAGTTGAAATGGGGAATCGTACGATGATTATTTCGATTAAAACTAATAAGACTAATAAAAACTAACAACGTAATTATCGATCGAAATAACTAAATTGTATCGATAAACACTTTAATTAACTATTAAAAAACAGAGTCCGGTTTTATGACCTGCACGAATTGTTTTCAGCAGGAGTTACTTTCAGTGTGAATTTTACACTATTTTTTAAACCAAGAACACGGAATCAAAATTTCCGGAAAAATCAATATTTAAACCCCGATATCTCTGCAATGCATCATCCGATTTGAAAAAGAATTTCAGTTTTGTATTAAGCTTCGCAAACTCTACAATATGCATATAATTTTGTGTTTTATATATAGTTTAATTATCAGTACGAATTGTTTTCAGTAGAAATTACTTTCAGTGTGAAATATGCACTATTTTTAAAACCAAAAACACGGAATCAAAATTTCCGGAAAGATCAATTTTTAAACCCCGATATCTCTGAAATGCATCATCCGATTTGAAAACGAATTTTAGTTTTGCATTTAGCTTTGCAAACTCTACAACATGCATATAATTTTATTATTCGCTCAAAAAAATGAAAATTCCGAAAAATTAGAATCACTTCCGGTTTCGACCGGAAGTTACAAAATATTTTTTTTTGTAAATTTGCAATAAGTAAATCCGCAGATTTACAATCACAGAGAATTTCAAGTCTTTATAAACAACCGTTAACGAGAAAAGTCCTGGACAAAATCACTTTTTGAAATTTTTAAAAATGACGTAACTAGAAAACGGAAGTGACTTAATGACTGAAAGTTTAAAATCTTCAAGGGACAACTATTTAACATAATCTCTGAAAATTTCTTGCAAATCGGATGAATAGTTTTTGAGATATAAAGCAAAAAAGAAGTCAGAAGGAAAAACAAGAAGAATAATAATAATAAAAAAAAACAATAGAATAACAAGAGGGTCTTCCGTTGAAAACGGAAGACCCTAATAAGAAAAGTGAAAAAGAAACAATAGAATAATAGAAGGGTCTTCCGCTGAAGACGGAAGACCCTAATAATAAGAATAAGAAAAGTGAAAAAGAAACAATAGAATAATAGAAGGGTCTTCCGCTGAAGACGGAAGACCCTAATAACAACTAGATTCGATCTCGTTGCGAGCAACGAGTGGGTCTTCCGTTCAATAATTTATTTTCACATGATTTAAATTTTTTTTTTAAATTTTCAAAAAATTTAAAATTCATTCAATCATTTCGAGAAAGATGTCGTTAGACGCAGAATTCTAAGTGCAACTTAGATATCATGTTTAAAAATTATTCTGATGTCATTTAAACACGATTTAATTAAAGCTGCTTGGTCCGATTTTATATCGAATTTTATGCACGCTTTTAAACGATGGCTATGCTTAATAATATGTATATGTATAATAATAGACATTGCAGTAGTTTTCCCAGTCAATTAAGCCAAATTTCAATGATGAAAAATACGTACAAAATTTGCTAACAAAACAAACGACATTAAAAGGTACCGCGTTATTTCGCCTCATGTTAAATTTCACCCCTGACGACGAGACGGGTATGGTTGTATTACGAATTTGACATCGCTTTAAATAAGGGTCGAAATGGTCAGACAAATGATCAGACAAATTACAAATAAACATGTGTACGTTTTGTTCGCCAATATTTCTAAAGTCTGCTTTTTTTACAATCGATGCATAGCATGCGGGTTGAATAACCCCAATCATTCGGGGGACGAAACCATGCGGTTTCCTTTTCTAAAAATTCCCGTGATGCATTTTGGTTTGTTTTTTCGTTTGCCCAAAGAGAAATTATTTTTATTTACTTTGAATATTTTTAACTTTGAAAGGAGATTGATTCTGCTGGTGTAAATAGGAGAAAGTCCATAACTTTGTAAGATAAATGATTTGTTTGAACAAAATTTTGATACTGTAATTACGAAAAAATCGGACCAAGAAGCTTTAAATTTAAATTTTTTTAAAAATTTAAAATTCATCCAATCATTTCGAGAAAGATGCCATTAGACGCAGAATTCAAAGCGCAACTTAGATATTATATTTAAAAATTATTCTGATGTCATTTAAACACGATTTAATTAAATTTAAAATTTTCATTAAATTAAAAATCATCCAATCAATTTGACAAAGATGTCATTAGACGCAGAATTGTAAGCACAACTTAGATATCATGTTTAAAAATTATTCTGATGTCATTTAAACACGATTTAATTAAATTTAATTTTTTTTTAAATTTAAAATTCATCCAATCATTTCGAGAAAGATGTTATTAGACGTAGAAATTAAAGCGCAACTTAGATATTATGTTTTAAAATTAGTGTGAGGTCATTTTAACGCGATTTAAATGAGTTTAAAATTTTTGAAAAATTAAAAAATTCACCCAATCAATTCGAGAAAGATGTCATTAGACGCAGAATTGTAAGCGTAACCTGAATATTATATTTTGAAATCAGTCTTAGGTCATTTTAACACGAATTACTTAAATTCAAAATTTAAAAAAAAAATTAAAAATCATCCAATCAATTCAACAAAGATGTCATCAGACGCAGAATTGTAAGCACAACTTAGATATCATGTTTAAAAATTATTCTGATGTCATTTAAACACGATTTAATTAAATTTAATTTTTTTTTAAATTTAAAATTCATCCAATCATTTCGAGAAAGATGTTATTAGACGCAGAAATTAATGCGCAACTTAGATATTATGTTTTAAAATTAGTGTGAGGTCATTTTAACGCGATTTAAATGAGTTTAAAATTTTTGAAAAATTAAAAAATTCACCCAATCAATTCGAGAAAGATGTCATTAGACGCAAAATTGTAAGCGTAACCTGAATATTATATTTTGAAATCAGTCTAAGGTCATTTTAACACGAATTACTTAGATTCAAAATTTAAAGAAAAAATTAAAAATCATCCAATCAATTCAACAAAGATGTCATCAGACGCAGAATTGTAAGCGCAACTTAGATATCATGTTTTGAAATAAGTCTGAGGTCATTTTAACGCGATTTAAATGAGTTTAAATTTTTTGAAAAATTTAAAATTCATTCGATCAATTCAAAAAAGATGTCATCAGACGCAAAATTGTAAGCGTAACTTAAATATTATGTTTTTAAATTAGTCTCAGCTCATTTTAACATGATTTAATTAAATTTAAAATTTTTAATAAATTAAAAATTCATTCAATTAATTCGAGAAAGATGTCATTAGACGCAGAATTCTAAGCGCAACTTAGATATGATGTTTAAAAATTAATCTGAGGTAATTTAAACACGATTTAATTAAATTTAAAATTTTCAAAAAATTAAAAAACCATCCAATCAATTTAACAAAGATGTCATTAGACGCAGAATTGTAAGCGCTACTTAGTAATCATGTTTAAAAACTAGTCTGAGGTCATTTTAACGCGATTTAAATAAAATTAAAAATTTTGAAAATTTTTAAATTCACCCAATCAATTCGAGAAGGATATCATTAGACGCAGAATTCTAAGCACAACTTAGATATCATGTTTTAGAATTAGTCTGAAGTCATTTTAACGCGATTTAAATGAGTTTAAAATTTTCAAAAAATTTAAAATTCATTCGATCAATTCGAAAAAGATGTCATCAGACGCAGAATTGTAAGTGCAACCTGGATATCATGTTTTAAAATTAGTCTGAGATCATTTTAACACGATTTAATTAAATTTTAAATTTTTAAAAAATTAAATTTCATCTTAATTATTCGAGAAAGATTTCATTGGACACAAAATTTGTAAGCGCAACTTAGATATTATGTTTTAAAATTAGTCTGAGGTCATTTTATTACGATTTAATTAAATTTAAAATTTTCAAAAAAATTAAATTTCCTCCCATCAATTTGAAAACGATTTTATTAGACGCAGACTTTAAGTGCAACTTAGATAATATGTTTTAAAATTAGTCTGAGGTCATTATTACACATCCATTGAGTTTTAAAATTTAGCTTCCCTACTCGGAATTTCCGGACAATGATTTTCCTCGTAAGGCTAGATGTTCATGTCATCTATCATTTATGAAAATATCAGCTTCTTATCTTTGCTTGTTTTTGAGGAAATGTGTGGACAAGGAGAATTCGTAAAAAACGTGTCCTATATTTTGACCCCAGCTAGCTTCCGTATTCGGAATTTCCGGACAATGATTTTCCTCGTGAGGCTAGATGTTCATGTCATCTATCATTTCTGAAAATGTTAGCTTCCTTTCTTTGCTCGTTTTTGAGGAAATGTGTGGACAAGGAGTATTCGTCAAAAATGTGTCCTATATTTTGACCCCAGCTAGCTTCCCTACTCGGAATTTCCGGACAATGATTTTCCTTGTGAGGCTAGATGTTCATGTTATCTATCATTCCTGAAAATTTCAGCTTCCTATCTTTGCTCGTTTTTGAGAAAATGTGTGGACAAGAACTTTTTAAAAAATGACAAAATGGCGGATAAGTCCGAACCGGAAGTGATTTTTACAAAATAAAACAAAGGTATCAAGTTCAGATGATAATAGATCGATGCTGAAAATTTGACAAAAATCGGACCACCCATCTCCGAGAAATCTTCTGCACAAAAATTGTAAAGAAAAAAAAAAGAATAAAAAACTAGATACGATTTCGTTACGAGTAACGGGTAGGTCTTCCGTCCGATTTTATTATACTTTAAATGATACCATGAAATATCGATACAATTTTAAAATTAACACACCCCCCCCCCCCCCCCCCGAAATTTTAAGACAGTGAATAAAAATCCCTAATTACGTCCAAACATAGGCCTGACGATGACTTTTTTCAAACCGATAATGTAGTGTTCAACAACTTTGATTCTATAATGCATAACAAAATATTTATCGTTTTCAAGTAATTCGTAATAGACTTTACGAGTCTTTTGGTCCCTAATTAAAGGGGCCAGCCCCTTTTTCTTGATTTTATTGGAAAGAACTTTTGATTCTCTACCACTTTTGTTGTATATTGTTTAACAAAATATCAACTGATAAAAAGATACAGATCAAAATGTATGAACATTTTGAATAAAAATTCGTACACAATTTTCGTGCCTAGGCGAGCTCCAAGAATGGCGCCACTGGCGTAAAATAATATAATAGTGCACAACTTCAAACTATAGACTACCTATCTTGAAAATTTCGTATTAATATCTCCAAGATTTTCTGAGATCAGCTCTGCACAAAATAGGTCGTAAAAAAATAGAAAATCCGCCGTAACTCGGTACCGGAAGTGACGATTTCAAAAACTCAAAAAACATCTAGAATTATGACCTCTGGCAATCATCTGTGAAAAAATGGTCAAAATCGGTCGAATAGTTTCTAAGAAATCGCGTGCACAAAATTTGTGGAAAAAAATAATAATAAGAAACAGTACGAAAACAATAAGGTCTTCCGTTGGAAACGGAAGACCTTAAAAAGTGAAAAAGAAACATTACAATAATAGAAGGGTCTTCCGCTGAAGACGGAAGACCCTAATAAGAAAAGTGAAAAAGAAACAATAGAATAATAGAAGGGTCTTCCGCTGAAGACGGAAGACCCTAATAATTAAAGACTGTTTTTGCCTAAATCTTAATGTACGAGTGATTTCAACTTGTACTACAGTCCAACAACCCCTTTATGTTGAATATTTTAGTAAGAAAATAAAAAAATGGAGAGAAAGAAATAGAGAGAAAGAAACAATAGAATAATAGAAGGGTCTGTTTTTGTCTAAATCTTATCTGAAGAGTGTTTTTTAACCTGTACTACAGTCCAACAACCCCTTTATGTTGAATATTTTAGTTAGAAAATCCAAAAAAAAAAACAAAAAATTGGAGAGAAAGAAATAGAGAGAAAGAAGAAATCTTAGCTCCAGGTGTCAAAACATGGCTGACGCGAAATAATTCCCAAATTTCTCTTTGAATTTGGGGCGTTTCCGCCCGGGACAGGAGCTGAATTTTTGTATGACATGAGGAACGATGTGTGAGATGTCTGACTACACAGGTTTGGTAACAGTGCGAAGTCATTTGAAATATTGATGCGTGTTTTTGTCTGGAGGGGGGTGAAAAGACCCGAGCATGATTTTCGTCGTAAATAAATCGAAAGTAGAATTTTGAGGTGTGGATCTCGGATTCGGTTAACGACAATTAGGGGAAGTAAAGTCCTAAAACAATGACTGATGCATTTTACACATGTATTTCAGTGTTGAGATTTTTTTTCGTGTCGTTTATTATTGTGTTTGACTGTTTTATTTCAACAGGATTGATAAAATCATTATAAATGTAGAAATAACGAAATCAGTAACACGTAAATTTATTCGGTAAAAATTTGATGACAGTAATTTCCACAGTTCTAACATTCATAAGTAGTTCACACGCTATCGTAGATACAGACTAAACGGAAAACAAGAAATATACATGCAACAGAAATATTACGCGGCTGCTTACATCCCATGTATACGTACTGTGTACATTTTCAGTCCTCGTACAGGCTATATTTGCCGCTTGATCGCAGGAATTTCTTCTGAATTGTTCAATCCGCTGCATATTTGGCAGATAATAAGAATGGGGTCCGAGGTACATTTACACAAAATTTCATTAGGATTGAGTGAAGGGCTCGGGAGTTAGAATTTTTTTCTACAGTACATGTCAAGCACGCCAATCGAAACTCAAATGTCCAAAAATTCATAACTCTCTTAAAAGTGAACGAATTGGTCTTGTAATTAGTACAGCAATCTAGAATGGTACTAGGTTGAAAATAAAGGTCCAAGATGAAAGATTCAGTAAAATCAGTCCAGAAAAACTTAATGATTTTGTGAATGGGGGGGGGGGGGGTCGGTGCGTGTAGTGTGTAAATTTTATTTCCGCGTATAGGCTATAAGCGCCGTTTGATTCTTCTTAATTGTTCAATCCGCTGCATATTTGACAGACAATAAGAATGGGGTCAGAGGTTTATATTCACGCATTTTCATTAGAATTGAGTGAAGGACTCGGGAGTTAGATTTTTTTGTACAGTACATGTCAAACTCGACGATTGAAACTCAAATGCCAAAAAGTTCATAACTCTGTTAATAATGAACGAATTGGTCTGGTAATTAGTACAGTAATCTAGAATGATACTAAGTTGATATTCAAGGTCCAAGATCAAAGATCAAGTAAAATCGGGTCAGAAAAACTAAATGATTTTATGAATGGGGGGGGGGGGTCGGTCAGTGACTTCTATATTAAATGGAGAATATTAAATTCTAAATATCACATATTACACAATTTTTAAACAAAATACATATGTTAGAACAATGTATAAGCGTTGTTTTAAAAATGTAACTTTTGATGTTTTTCAACATGTTAACCTTATTTCAGTATGAATACATAGCTATGGATCCCAATACTCAAATACGGGGAAAAGCGATATTATTGTAACTTCTTTTACTAAATCAAAACAGAAAAAAA
Source organism: Magallana gigas (assembly GCF_963853765.1). Classification (NCBI taxonomy): domain Eukaryota; kingdom Metazoa; phylum Mollusca; class Bivalvia; order Ostreida; family Ostreidae; genus Magallana; species Magallana gigas. Next base: position 49,859,609 of record NC_088854.1, read on the forward strand.
CAGAATCCATCATTTTAAAGATAAAAAAATCAGATCTAAGCACAAAAAGAGGGGGAAAGAAATTCGGCACTCGGGGCTCGAGCCCGGGTCGCCTAGGCACATGACCACGACTCTAACGACTGAGCTACTCGGACTCTCGCTTCAGGACTTTGATGCCTAATATCTCGAGAACGCGTTGATCGATTTTTTAACAAATTACATATTCTTAATCAGTAAAAGGGTCACTATCATATTTTTGGAAGAAAAATATAAAAGAAGAAAGTTGAAAATTTTCATTTTTTAAATCTGCTTCCGGTGACGACCGGAAGTGACGGAGGACATTTTCTTGACCGAGGTGCACCAGAAAAACGGGAGATCTATCATCTCTGAAAGTTTCAGCCCTCTATCTTTACTCGTTTTTGAGAAACTTGACAGACAAAATTGACTTTAAAAAATCGTTTATTGACGATAACTTCCGACCGGAAGTGAATTTCGAGAAAATCTCACTAGGGTACAAACTTCATATAACGAGGCATCATCAGTGAAAATTTGAAGCAAATCAAATCAGCCACTTTCGAGAAATCGCCTGCGCAAAATGTGTAAGGAAAAAAAGAATAATAACTAGATTCGATCTCGTTGCGAGCAACGAGTGGGTCTTCCGTCCAATTTTTGAAAAGATAAGATTAAACTTATCAATTCAAAGATAAAATCGTAGATCTAAGCGAAAAAAAAAGGAAAATTTTTTTGCGGCACTCGAGGCTTGAACCCGGGTCGCCTGGGCCATGTCCACGACTATAACGACTGAGCTACTCGGACTCCGCTTCAGAACTTTGACGCTTAATTTCTCGTGAATGCCTTGATCGATTTTAAAACTAATTACATATTTTTAATCAGTAAAAGGGTCACTATAAGGTGTAAAAATTTCAAAGAAAAATATTAAAAAAAATAAAAAAGTCGAAAAATTCAAATTTTCAAATTTCCTTCCGGTGACGACCGGAAGTGACGGCGGACATTCTCTATACCGAGGTACATTAGAAAAACGGTAGATCTATCATCTCTGAAAATTTCAGCCTTTTATCTTTACTCGTTTTTGAGAAACCCGACAGACAAAATTGTCTTTTTAAAATCGTAAACGGACGATAACTTCTGACCGGAAGTGTTTTTTCAAAAATGAAAAAAAAAGTATCAGCTTTAGATAAAAACACGTTTATATTGAAAATTTGAGCGAAATCTACCCAGCCATCTCCGAGAAATCGTCTGCACAAAATCGGTAAGAAAAAAAAAGAATAATAAGAAGAAAAGTGAAAAAGAAACAATAGAATAATAGAAGGGTCTTCCGCTGAAGACGGAAGACCCTAATAATAAAATTGAAAAAGAAACAATAGAATAATAGAAGGGTCTTCCGCTGAAGACGGAAGACCCTAATAACAATAAGAAAAGTGAAAAAGAAACAATAGAATAATAGAAGGGTCTTCCGCTGAAGACGGAAGACCCTAATAACAATAAGAAAAGTGAAAAAGAAACAATAGAATAATAGAAGGGTCTTCCGCTGAAGACGGAAGACCCTAACTAGATTCGATCTCGTTGCGAGCAACGAGTGGGTCTTCCGTCTAATTTTTGAAAAGATAAGATTAAACTTATCAATTCAAAGATAAAATCGTAGATCTAAGCACAAAAAGAGAAAACAATTTTGCGGCACTCGAGGCTTGAACCCGGGTCGCCTGGGCCATGTCCACGACTATAACCACTGAGCTACTCGGACTCCGCTTCAGAACTTTGACGCTCAATTTCTCGAGAATGCTTTCATCGATTTTAAAACTAATTACATATTCTTAATCAGTAAAAGGGTCACTATAAGGTGTAAAAATTTCAAAAAAAAATATTAAAAAATAAAAAAGTCGAAAAATTCAATTTTTCAAATTACCTTCCGGTGACGACCGGAAGTGACGGCGGACATTCTCTTGACGAGGTACATTAGAAAAACGGTAGATCTATCATCTCTGAAAATTTCAGCCTTTTATCTTTACTCGTTTTTGAGAAACCCGACAGACAAAATTGACTTTTTAAAATCGTAAACGAACGATAACTTCTGACCGGAAGTGTTTTTTTCAAAAAATAAAAATTATATATCAGCTTTAGATAAAAACACGTTTATATTGAAAATTTGAGCGAAATCGACCAAGCCATCTCCGAGAAATCGTCTGCACAAAATCGGTAAGAAAAAAAAAGAATAATAATAATAACTAGAGCAAAGCTCGTTGCAAAGCAACGAGTGGGTCTTCCGTTAATGTCAAGAGTAAAGCTTGATGTTCCTGCAAGAAGCAGAGTGTTTAAATCAATAACAAGAGCAACTTAAACTAAAAGTTAAAAATAAATACGAATGATACTATGTACGAATTAACAAAAACCTTAACGATTCTAAGAACGACTTAACAAAAAAATAATTCCGAAGGTGTCAAAGTACTTAGCAAAAATCGAATTATTTTTGGTACGAGTTTGAACTTTACGCTATTTTTGAAACAAAAAACGCAGAATCAAAATTTCCGAAAAATCAATTTTTAAACCCCGATATCTGTTATGCATCGTCCGATTTAAAAACGGATTTTAGTTTTGTACTCATCATGAAAATTACCGTAGGTTACATATGTTTAATTTTTAATATTGAAAAACAATGAAAAACTAAAACAAGAGGCAACTGGGCCACATCGCTCACCTGAGGAACAATACGTATGATAAAATCAGCTTAATGGGGTCACAATGCAAACTATCTGGACAATGTACAATAATACATGTAGATCTTGTATAAATAAAATCCATTTTCCCCCCTAAATATTCTGATGTTTATAATCATTAGTTCCTTTTCTAAAAGGATGATTTTATATTGATTTTATAGTTATATCGCATGTTGAGTATTGCAGTTCTCAAAAAGATCCTTAACAATAGTTTATATATATGGGATATAAACCTACATCAAACTCTGAACCTTCTTGTGAGGCCAAAGAACTGTCCTGGGGCCAAAGTCTTAACAATTATAAAGAATCATCTGGCTGAATAGTTTCTGAGAAGAAGATTTTAAAATATTTACTCTATATATTCCTATGTTAAACTTTGACCCCCTCCCACCCATTGTGGCCCAAACCTGACCCCGGGGTCATGACTTTCACACCTTTGTATCTACACTCCCGGAGGATGCTTCCACATAAGTTTCAGCTTTCCTGGCTGATTAGTTTCTAAGAAAAAGATTTTTAAAGATTTTCTCTATATATTCCTATGTAAAAATCCATTCCCCCATTGTGACACCACCATACCACCTAGGACTATGATTTGAACAAACTTGAATCTTCACTACCTGAGGATGCCTCCACACAAGTTTAAGCTTTTCAGGCCGAATAGTTTTTGAGAAGAAGATTTTTGAAAAATACCAACAAATTTTCAATAATTCTCAATTATCTCCCCTTTAAAGAGGGCATGGCCCTTCATTTGAACAAACTTGAATCCCCTTCACCTAGTGGTGCTTAGTGCCAAATTTGGTTGAAATCTGCCCAGTGGTTCTTGAGAAGAAGATGAAAATATGAAAAGTTTACAACAACGACAACGACAAATTGTGATCAGAAAAGCTCACTTGAGCCTTTGGCTCTGGTGAGCTAAAAACAAAATAAAGGAAACATAATTGCATACTTTTATTGAAAAACAAATTTTCACAGCTAACAATTCTAAATTACTTTAAACATCCATAATTTTGTTTGTTATAATTTCTTATCAAACACAAACCACAACAAGGCATGATGCTTTCTGAAAGTTCCATTACAGTAACTGTTCATGAATTATCCGATTTAATTTGAATTACTGGTAAATAGTCTGTAGAACACATTAAGGAATATGCATGTGGGTAGAGGTGACAGGTTAACCTCAAGAGCTGAAAAGAATGAACAGGTAAAAACCATGTGGCCACCAATAGCTGAAATTAAAAAAATCAATAAGCTGTGTTAATACATGTACCGGTACTAATAATAGCTGTGTTTACATTAACATATGCATAGTATTTCTGAGAAAAAAAATACACTGACCATGCAGTGTAATTAGTATGACATATCCAAATACGTGACATTAGATGGCACAGGATAGTTTTTTTTATACATTTCATTGTAGCCTGGGGACGTGTGTCTTTGGAACCCTGTAACTAGAATTTCCTCAGTTCCCATTCAGCACAAATACCTTTAATTCACTCTTTATAAGGCCAATCACCAATTTCTGAAGAAAATTACTAGTCAAAACCTGTAAAATTTTCTACATACTGGTTTTTATGAGACTTTGACCCTTCCATATTTTGTTAATTTTTCATGATTTTTCAGCTATTTAGACCTACCCCAGCCATTTCCCTGCAAAGGGTTGACCTTCCGTACCATGTGCATGTTGCACCATCATATGTCAGAAACTTACCGGTGTATAGTTTAAAATGCCCCATCCACCTACTTTTCGTGTTATTTACCCTCCCGTCTGTAACTTGCATTTTCACTGTCTAAAGTCAACACAACAGTAATAGCCGCAGGTTTCGCATTTTACTTCTGAATCTCATGTACCTAACATATGGGGCCTACATATTGAATATCAATTTCAACAAGAGACATCCCTCTAACTAATGATAATCATTAAAAATCATTTCATGAATTTTAGCAACACTCATAAGCCTTCAAGTACAGCAACTCTCAATTTTACAAAAATATTGATGGGTACTTTATCCGAAACTGTCCCTTGCTACCTTTAACTTACACTAACATTCTCCGAAAAGTCATCTTGTCTTAAACTTACAAAGTGTATGCTATTCTGAGAAAAAGTATACCTCATTTTGCCAATTCCATTAAGGATTAAGAAAAATATGGCCAGTTAAGTGAACCCAGCATTTCCACTTTCCTCTATTTAACACAGATTCATAGGGCTCTCCATAAATAAAGCATCTATACCTAATCTTATAGAGGTCAACTGTTGTTCAACCTCCCTAAATAAGAAACCTTATTCAAAACTACATACATATACATGAAATTATCATGACAAAAGCATCACATCACTTAGAAATACCCTTACATGTATACCCTCCCCCTATTTTTTGATTTTCCTAAGAAGCATTAGTTTGAACACTGTAACCTCATATTATGAAACTTGTGGCAATTCCCTTGAGTCAACCATCACTGATATTGAAAATTAATCTTTTCTTCATAAATGGATGAAATGTAACATTTTTTTCACAAAAGACATGCCGCAATACATGTGATTTCTTGTTTTCATGAAACAGTAAGCTTATAATCATATTTAGTGAATTTCTTATTTATTCTGGTTTCTAGTCTCCTTTTAACTTTGCTAAAATAGTAAGACCTACAAGTGTGATGTCTGCTCTTAAGGACGTTGGATCCTGCGATCAAAAGTCTCTAAGTTTTTTTCTGAAGTAATTTTTTAACATCTACACATATATCTAAACCAAAATTCAAAACAAAATTTTGGGGTCTATATGCTCCTTTCGGTGCTACGGTGTATTTCATATGACCTTTCTGCACTGAAAGTGCGAATTGCACATAAATTGCTTTTCCCTCTATAACTTTTTATTGAAATGAATCATTGTATCAAATACAAATTTACATTATTTAGAATTAATAAAATTAAAATTATCATAATGAAAAAGTTTGCAATTACTTCACCTTATGGATATTTTGACCTTTTTGCACTGAAAAAATACTATTTTTATTCATAAATGATTCAACATGCAATTAAATAATTAAAAAGTCTCAAACTTTTTCTCAAATTCTGACAGACTTGTCAAAAGAAACTTAAATATTCAAAAAATAAAACCAAAAGTATGGGTCTATAATGTAAAATTTGAGATATGGCATGAAATAAGCTAATTTTAGGGGAAAATTGGAGTTGATTTTTTCTTTACTTTTATGAAATATCACTTATGTATGCCAATGTATGTCGATAGAAATATTGAAATATGTTTTTTGAAACAACACGAAGATATCCCAATGCATAAACTATCTGAAAATTTGGTCTGCACGGAAAATAAGAAAGCCAAAATGACGGTACTCTAAAACAATTGAGTTATGAAAAATGTTCATTTTCTTCTCAAAAACCTTCCGCCACAAAATATAGTCCCTTACTACACTCTCTAAATATGGAATTTTTCCTTCACCATTTTATTCAATATAGTTTATTTGGCATTGTAAAAAAGGAATTTACAAGTAGAATTCATATATGACACAGAATTTACAGACTATAGGTGACACAAAATGGCTACCCAAAATCAGAGGATCGAACCTCTTTAATTAAAATGAAATTCAAACACAACCGGGTACCTGGGGACGGATGAGAATTCCATGATAAATGTTCAAATTTTACATGTTTTCCTACATTTTTGATGCATATATACAAAAAAGGGTAAAAATATGTTGTTTCTTGATCGTTTCGATAGTAATTATTATAGCAGATGTTATTTCAAGGTCAAATGTACATTTACATATCCAACATGTAATGGAGACAATTGGAAAGAGGGGGTGGCTTTTTGAATTCTGTAAATATATCTAAAATGTCTCTTTTGGATAGGAAGGAGCAAAAACTTGAGGTTTTTTTTACATCTTGTATACTTTGATAACTGCATTTGTCTACATGTGAATTTTATTTGAAAGAAAAATATGCTGTTTAAAAAAAAATTGAGTTATATAAGTCAGGTTGCTTAATGTTATTTCATGAAATCAGACAGCAAAATTGCTGCAAATTTATAATTTAAATAATTCAATTGATCAAAACTCTTTTACAGTATTAATTCTTATCTCGGTAATTAACTTAAGCCTATTACTTGTCATCAGGATAGAAAATACCTACTTTCTTACCCAATCTACTCTAGTGGTGGTCATTCTACACATTTAAAACCCAGCAGGCACACAACGTTGAATAAACATTGAATATACGTTGAAGTAAAGTTTAGACATTGATCAACCAAGTTTCAATATTGATTCAACATTGAACTTTCAACGTTGAAAAGGTAACATTTATTCAACGTTGAATATTAAAGGCCGGATCTGACCTAGTTGAATATCCACACGGACGGCAATTAAGCATATTAGGGAGAAGGCCACACCCCCAACTGATAAGACTACAGAGTAAAGCTATAAATAGATACCTGCATAGCACAGACACGTGTTGAAATAAAAGACAGCATCACATGGTTTCACTATTTATTTTCCCGCTTTGAGTATACTTGTTTTATATAGCGCATCCATATATTATTTCTAAAGTTAAATGTTTTCTTTTTATAGTTTTGTTTGCCCTTTAAGCGTCTAGAGGCTTTCGGATCAGCCTTGAATGATACTGAAGTATGTTCTCTATTCACATTTTCATGCCAATGCAGAGTTCCAAGGAAAGCACGCACTTCATACTGTTCACTTCTAAATGCTATTCTTTTGTCTTGATAGACATTTAAAGTGTTATTAAAACTTTCCACAAAGTATGTATCTCTCCCTAAATTGAAATGATCTGGATATTTATAAATTGTGGAATTTACAATAACACTTTTGAGTAATTTAATTGCATGGATTTTCAAGCACAACTTTTGATGGTTCATAATTTGGATCTTGTTTACATCTTGAGCTAGGGTGGCATCGCTTGTGGTCATTTTGGTAATGGTCAACAATGTTGTCCAACAAAGTTCTCAAAGTAGTAGAATTGCCCTCACAATGCTTGGCTGCCCAGTAAAAATGTGTCGCAATAGGTTCCACTTTATCGACAAGTTCTTCGGACCAGGTTTTTCCTTCCTTGTATCTTGGTCCACTTGAAATATTAGTCAAGGCCTTTTTGATACTTTTGATGCCATGCCATAGATCATTTTGATTACATGTAAAGCCATGTTCCCGTTCTCTTACATATTTATTAATGGCCATGTTCCTGTCGTGGGTATGCACATTCACAGAAATGTCCCTGTTGTCAAAATCTTCATAAATCTTTCGTGTTCCAATTGTCTCATGCCTTTGAGAAACAGGATCCTCTGCCTTTGTTACATGAGCACAATTAAGAACTTTATGTGATCGCTCCCCAATTGCAACGACACTGGTGTCTTGAGCATTTTTTCGCCATCCATGCCGTGCATTAGTAATTATGTCTATTCCATCCAAGTTTTCATATTATCCAACTTCTTCAAGAATGGCAGTGTGCAAGAATGCACGAATCTTCATATTCTTCTTGTACAATTGGTTTATACATTTTAAAAAATGCGTCCCTTTTTTCAACGGAGAGAACACCAAGTCCTGCTGCATTACAGAATCTTGAATAATGAGAAGGTAACATTCCACTGCATAGAAATGCATGGTTAATTCTTTCATTAACAAGATACTTCCCATTTGGTAGGTATGGAGATGATGCCCAAATATAGGAATGTTTTCCTCTATTGCCCCGGGTACAAACTAATTTCAATGAACTCACATGACTTCTCTTTGTGACTTTTTTAACTTCAAGAGTCCCTTTACAGTACTTCCCGTGGGATGCTGAAACATCGATCAGTTTTCTTACAGCTTGCAATGATGTCACAAAAAAATCTTGCTTTACTTGACTCTTATTTACTTTAGTGTAAGTTGCAGGTGATTTAAAATCATCATCATTCGTTTTTAGAGATTGTCTCCAGGTATCCAGCAATGATTCCATGATGTCCGTGTTATTAACTGGTCTCCCTAACTTGCTGACCAAAACTTCCCTCACATTTTGAAGATTTTGCATAATTTCCTGCTTTTTTCACTCGGTAATCGGCATCTCAAACTTGAAACTACCTGGCCGTTTTCTCTTAGTTTCTGACATTTTCTTGAAGTCTTCTAATATCTTTACAATGGTTACTTGCTATGTTGTGAAATGTAATATTGCTTGCACTTTTACGTTTCATAATATGGACTGGATCATTTTTTCATGTGGTGTAACAGGATACATATTTTTATTTCCATAGGTATATTTATGAGTCAAATATGATTCAAAGTTTACTCTTTGTGATCAAGTGATTTCGTTATTACAGAGCTAAGTGTATAGACCTTAGGGTTTATATATATATTTTAAATAAAACAATCATCAAAAATCTCAATTTACCCTTTTGTAGAAATAAAATGGAATGGACCAGTTACAATGAATCATGTGAAGTTGAAATATTTCACAGTGGGGAGGCACTCCCTGCATCCCGCCAAATGTCAATAAATCTATTTATCAGCCCATCTCCCGGGGTGGGCCCTCAGTGGGAATCAAAATATTTGTGGATGCGGGGAAAATATGGTGATAGTTATTATGTTGTAATAGATTTCCATGTAAATATTTAATAACAACTTTGATGGACAGAAAATAAGAATTTAATGCTTATAAAAATGGCCACATACATGATGCCATGGTAGAGAAATCTCCTTTGGTACCCCATGCCCTAAAACTTTCCCTCCAATTCTGGCCATCATTTTTGTAACAAAATGGAGGAAAATGAGGACACAAGTATAATTACTTTGAGGGTGAACTCTGATCAAAGGGAATCAATAATTCAATTCATCAATTTTAATGAATGGGAGTTAGAAGAAATGATATGTGAAGAAAATACAACTGGGATTGAGGACATCAGTGCTGACGACTTTGAGAGGACATTCTGTATCCCGCAAAATCAAAACTGTGATGAATGTGAACATTGTTTTTGCAAACCCTGCATAACAGACGGGAGAAACACACAAATGTGGTGGCCTTCTGAACCAGCATTACCTGACAGAAGAAATACCTCGTTCCGAAAGGAAAAGTAGAAGTTTTTCTGGACAATGCTTTTCCATAGAGGAGTTTTTCTTGATGAAAGATATAGAGAGAGAAAACTAAATGTTCTTCAATTAGACCCTCGGTTTACCAATGTTGCAAGCCATCGTAGGGACATTCTACCAGAATGTGTTGTCAACTTGGTGCGAGTTTGGTTTCCCAACCCCAAAAATATCCCATACATGGGACACCGTTGGCAGTGACTGTTATTTTTGTTTTAATTAAAAACAATAAAATTATACACATTATTTTTATTTAAATCAGAAAATTTTGTTCAAAATTTCTTTTTATTGGAATTTGTTTCTGTGAAAATTACATCTGCACTGGACTCTTATCTGGACATTGAAAGGTTCGTGTAAACTGTGCTAAGAGCAGTGGTCAGGAGATAACAGCCGGACTCAGCAGGATGCATATTCACGCTTACATGCAGTGTATGTGTTCTTTATTTATCAAATAAATGGATTTATTGGACTTGACTCGTTCTCTCTTTGCTGAGGTAGGATGATTAAGACATAATCTTATTAGCAACCATTTTGAATACGTCTGTGGAGATTAGAGCTTCCGGTGTAATGTAAATAAACCTCTGCTGTCAATCAAAATGGGAAAATTTGAAAATCAGTGTCACTTCAGAATTTTAATTGATTAATTCTCCCTTATTACATACATTTGAAGTAAATTATATGTATTTTCAAATGCAGAACACAAAACTTAATATACACAACAACTATCTTAAAGTGGTAATTGGTGATATTTGTATAAATTTGAAAAAATATCCCCTGAAGTGAAGAGTGGCAAGAAAATTGAAATTTCCTCCATTTCCCCCGATTGGCTGCTATTTATACCCCAGAACCGGCCTTTAAGTGAGTTGAAATAACAACATTGATTCAACGTAGAATATTTATCAGGGCCAATTCCTTTTGCTTGTCTGACTTCGTTCTTGTTCTTGTTCTTGTTTTTTTGTTTTTTGTTTTTTTTGGGGGGGGGAGGTGTGGGGGGGGGGGGTAAACTTTGGCCAATTTAATAATTTGTGCTTTTATCAAAAGCAAATGTTGCCTTGCGGTGACAATACACGAGATGCGAGAGATGTATATGAGTATGCATGTGTATTACCAAGTGTACGAAACAGTAAGCGTATGTCCTAACTTAAAACGCGGTCGTTCATTGTACGAATTAATTTTACGTTTCGCACACTTCCGAAAAGGCGGGATAAACGATTATAAGGCGGGATTGACAATTAAATGCGGTAAGTTTGAGGATTTTAAATGTTTTTTATGAATGCAACTCGCATTTTTGAATGTTGCAAAGTTGAAAATAATTATAGTTTTATTTTGTTGTCTTGCGAAATTGAATGTGATTAGTGTATATTGTTGATATCTAATTCTAGCGAGCTATAACTGTACTGTATAACAGTAACATGCAAGGAAAAACCCAATCTTTTTTAAAAACATTTTGATATAACTCATTTATAGAAGAATTTTATGATTTAGAAGATTATGTTAACTGCATGTACCTGAAGGGAATATGCATAGCACTGCATGTTTTGCATTTTAACACACCCCCCCCCCCCAAAAAAAAAATAATAATAAAAAATCTAGCGAGATATTTTAGGGAAAACATGTATACATTTCAAACGTACAATTCGTAACAATATATAAACAAAGACTATATTATTTGGGGCTCCTTTAATTATGTTTTTGTTTATCATTTTTCGGTTTGTTTTACTTTATTTTGTTTTGTTACACAGTAGACATGGCTTATATTAGAAAATGGAGAAGATATCACACAGAAGTAAATTTAATTGCGCAACCAAGTGATGATGAAGATGTTTCTAATAACAGACATCAAATGTTTACTCAGAACAGGCATCCAACCCCTGAAAATGTCAGTGACGCAGAGAGCAATTTCAGTGATCATAGTAATGAAAATAATCCTGAATTTGAAAGTGAAAATGATGTTAGATACAGGACTTCTACAAGTTCATCTTTTTCTTCGGAATCTGAATGTCATTCTGATGCTGATAATGTTCCAGATGTAGTAGGGGACTTGTCTAAGTGGGCTACACAGAGTGGTTGTTCTCGCTCTTCGTTAAATGATCTTTTAACAGTATTAAGGAAACATGGTCTTCGTGTTCCTCGAGACTCCCGTACACTTTTGCAAACACCACGTTCAGTGAATACCTTACAAAAATGTGGTGGTGATTATTTATATTTAGGGATAGAAAGTGGAATTTTAAAGGTAGTTTCGACCCATCCAGAGCAATTCAGTGATGCAAATGAGATATCTTTAACATTTAATGTTGATGGAGTGCCTCTATTTAAAAGCACAAATGTGCAAATGTGGCCAATATTGTGCAGTATAAAAAAGTTTGAACCCTTTGTTGTTGCATTATTTTGTGGGAATTCAAAACCCAGTTCTGTACATGATTATTTGTCTGATTTTTTGGTTGAGTTGAACAATTTAGTTCAGAATGGAATATCTGTTGGTGATGATGTTCTGACGGTGTCAGTTGGATCATTTATATGTGACGCACCGGCGAGGGCTTTCTTGAAATGCACAAAAGGACATAATGCCTATTATGCATGTGAAAGATGTACTATCAAAGGAAGATGGAATGGACGTGTTGTTTTTAGTCTAAATGATGAAAGAAACACCCCCTTAAGATCTGAAGCAAGTTTTAACAATTTTGAATACAAAGATCATCAAATTGACATTTCTCCACTGATAAATGCTGGAATTGGAATATCATGTATGAAATCATTTCCACTTGACTACATGCATTTAGTTTGTTTAGGGGTAGTTAAGCGAATGTTATCGTTTTTGAAATCTGGCCCTAGGCAATGTAGACTATCAGGTCAACAGTTGGATATTCTGTCAGGCAAATTGTCTGCATTGAATGGAAAAATGCCCAGGGAGTTCGCAAGGCAACCACGTTCACTCTATTATCTTGATAGGTGGAAGACCACTGAGCTGCGGCAATTTTTGCTATACACTGGACCATTGGTTCTACGTTCGGTTGTTTCCAACCAGGTTTATAATCATTTTCTTACATTAAGTGTTGCAATGTCCATCCTCCTGGAATCTGACGAAGACTTTAGACACGATCATATATCATATGCAAGAGAACTTTTAAAATATTTTGTGAAAACATCAGAAATGGTTTATGGGGACACATTTGTTTCCTACAATATTCACTCTCTGATTCACATTGCTGATGATGTGGAACATTGTGGAGTGTCTTTGAATGAACTAAGTGCTTTTCAATTTGAAAACCATCTACAAAAGTTGAAAAAGAGTGTTAGAAAAGCTCAGAATCCTATTGCCCAGGTTACGAAACGAATTGTTGAGATGGAGAAAATGAATTGCAGACAGCTCCCCAAAAGAATTCATATAACTGTTTCAACCCAAAAAAAGGACAGTTGCTTTCTTTTGAAAAGTAGAGAAATTGTGTTTGTGAAGGAAAAAAGAGATGATAAAAAATATGTGTGTGATGTTTTAAAAAGATCAAACTTGGAGAGTTTCTATGATAGCCCATGCAACTCCAAACTGTTAAACACTGTTGTTGTAAAAGAAAAGGAACATGCATCTCAAAAGGAAGTTACTGGAACACACAGATTTCGAAAAGAAATTGATTTGTTTACCATGGGACAGAGGATATCTTCTCATTCAAATGCTGCTGGGATGGAACGATGGTAAACATACATGTACGTTAAAGCTGGATAAGTTGATATTTACATTTTTTTATTTACCTATGTTTATTTATGTTTTTTATCTTTATATTTTGATTAAATTACGTAATTTTTTTATTTAAAAGGTAGGGTATAAATGTTCAAATCGTGCTAATAATGTAACTTTCCCCATAGAGGCGAAATAAAGGATACTGAATTATTATGACATTAATTTCAATTAAATTTTATAAAATTATGTTGAAGTAGGTGAAAACACCAATTTGTTTTTCTTCTGTGACAGCAGTGACATTCTTATAAGGTTTCTAACTTTCTTTTTTGCATGATATGATAAGTGATCAGTATTTTGTCAGGTTTGTATATTGCATGATATAGATATGATATTTAGATAGGTTTATTCTTGTATATATTGCATGATAACATTGATTTTAAGATGCCTCACAGCACCTTGAAATATTTTCTTAAATCAGCAGAAAATTACTTGACTATGATAGATATATAAATAGAAGTATTTAAGTCAAATAGAAAAAAAAATGTGCGATTTTGGATGAAAAATTACATTTTCAAAAATTTAATTTAGTAAACATGAACAAAAGCTCCAGGTGGATTCGAACTCATGATCTGCGGTTTAGAAGCCCAATACTTTAACCACTGAGTTACGATGATATACAACCTAATCGAACGACATTACAGTTTAATAAAACATTTATCGCCATCTTGTGACCTAGTGTCTTAAAAAGTATAAGTAAAAATGTAATGAAATGTACATTGTGAATATGTGTGCTTGTGCAAATATTGATAAAAAATTAACTTTGTATTAAAGACAATGTCATGGAGTCGAGTAATTTGGAAGGAAAAGGACATAGAGGTGGAAGAAGTTATTCCTTCCAGCTGGATTGCAGGAAACAAAGTTCTTTGGCCACCCGTGTCAAATGCTGGGGCAAAGAAAGCTATACGACAACAATGGACCCCTGAGCAAAAGTGGACCAGTTTTGAATTGGTCAGAATAAAAATGTCTTCTGGTTAGTATTAAATGATAAATTGATAATGCTCATACTTATGAATGCATATGGTAAAGGGCAATTGAAAATGAATTTACACTTGATTGTGGACATCAAGTTTAATATTTTACTATACTTTGAATTTTTGTTTTTGCATTTTGTCTATTTTACTGATATATGCACTTACATATTACTATTTCGATGACTCAGATTGATACATAGTAGGCAATTAAAAAAGGAAAGGGCACCGCTAAGCGGAGCATCCCCTCGCGACATGAAACATTTTGGTGTAAGGGTTTTTCCTTTTTATCTTGCCCATAAGCTAAAGGAGATGCACACAGCAGCAATACTATATCCCCTTGTAACAAGTTGCATGAGGGGATAAAAAAATCTAACATCCAAATTCTTATGTATTTTAAACTTCAGATGAGAAAAAAGATTGTGATATCGCAAACATCACAACATGTGACGAGTCTGAGGAGTCTTCAGGTGATGAGGTTCCATTGGGGAAGAGGATTCCCAAAAAGAAATCTTTTGGAACAGAGTTTGCCACAGGTATTATCAAAAAAATTTATTTTCATTTAGGTAAAAGCTTACATCTTTTTGCATTCATTTAATTTTTTAATGCTTCAAAAATGTTCCAGTAACAATTAAAATACTTTTTTAATGACAATTGCTTCTGATAATGTTTTATTTAATTATTCTACAGGAAGTACACTAGAAACAGATAGTTCCAAAACCAGCTGTAATAATCCAGTCCTTCCTGCGCCACCACAACCTCCAAAGAGGTCGAGTTCTAAAACACAGAAATCAAGTGGTACATTGCATTTATCATTCTTGATCATTACTTCCTCATCGTGATATGTTTTCCATTTATATTTTTTTTTAGAAATATTATTTGCAAGTCATTGGTAAAAGATTTCTAGCAAGTTATATTATTGTTTATTTTATGCTAGTCTGTAAATCTTGACTATTCATTTTATACATGACCCCTGATTTAGAATAGAATCATCTATCACAAAAGAACAATTTTATAAATAAAAAAATATTAAAGTTTGAATCCTTTTAATAATCTATTCCAATGGCATTGTAGGGGTAGCAAATCAAAGAAAGGCACCTCAAAGGATTTCTTCTTCAAAGAGTCCCTCACCAGCAAGATCCTCTAGATCCATGGAAAACAGTCGTCGTCAAACATTCTCGCAGTTGAGCAGATCCAGATCTAGATCCAGAGGAAACAGTCGTCGTCAAATATTCTCTCAGTTGAGCAGATCCAGATCTAGATCCAGAGGAAACAGTCGTCGTCAATCATTCTCTCAGTTGAGCAGATCCAGATCTAGATCCAGAGGAAACAGTCGTCGTCAATCATTCTCTCAGTTGAGCAGATCCAGATCTAGATCCAGAGGAAACAGTCGTCGTCAATCATTCTCTCAGTTGAGCAGATCCAGATCTAGATCCAGAGGAAACAGTCGTCGTCAAACATTCTCGCAGTTGAGCAGATCCAGATCTAGATCCAGGGGACACAATCGTCGTCAACCATTCTCACAGTTGAGCAGATCTAGATCCAGAGAAAACAGATTTGGCCAATAATCAAGTTCCAGAGAAAATAATCGTCGTCAATGCTCAAATTCCAGCAGAAACAGTCATCGCAATGTATCAACATTATCACAGTTGAGCAGATCTAGATCTAGATCCAGAGAAAACAGTCATCGTCCATCCTCCAGATCCAGAGAAAACAGTCATCATAGAACGACCTCACAGTTGAGCAGATCAACCTCCAGCTCTGCATATCCAATGTCGGAAGAAAGTAAGTGTCCTAGAGACTAGAGTAAACATTGCATATATCCTTCTTCATTTTTTGTGTTTTCTTAATTGCTGTGTTAATATCCAAATGTATAGACTATAGTTTAACATTTTTTTCATTTTCAGGATTTCAAAGACGGGTTATATACCTATTAACAGAAATTCGCGACAATGTTAAAAAGGGAAATCCCTTTAACAGCATTGTTCAAAGTGGATCGGATGATAACACACTGGACCAAAATCTAACACTTGAAGACTTCAAGGATTTTAACTTGTCGTTGAATGTCAAAAAGGATTATGACATTTGTGTAAGTTAGATTAATAGAAAACTTAATTTTTTAAGTTATTATTAGAAATCAATACTGTCTTTAATAAATATTTTAATTATATTTAATATACATTACATTTGCATGTGTACTACATTTTTAAAATGTTGATACTTTTAATCATACCCAGTAGTGCTTGATTTTTTATATTTTTTTTTAACTAGAAAAGTATTGTTGCACAAATTGGTGGCAATGACTACAAGGACCACATCAAAAAGGCCATGCAAAGGTAACATTTGCACTGTGCTTGAGTTTTCAATGATCAAGTTTAGTTAGTAGTTATAGTGTTGATGTCTAATTTGTGCCCAGTAATGTAGAGTACCAATGAAATGTTGTTTAATTTTCAATGCACTTGATTATTGTTTTAGTTCACATAACACTGATTTTGATATATATGTATTTATTATTTTAGGTGTATGACGAACAAAGTAATGTCATATATGAATATCTCTGGGAAGAAAAACAAATATGCATATGGAGGGTCAAATTACTTCAAATTAGTCAAAGGTAAATACTAATTAAGTGATCATATTGGTTTTAAACAGTATATATGTACAAAGTTTCTTTTTTTATAATGAAACATCTTTTTATCTTTTTGCTGCAATGAATGAATAAAAATTTTATTTGGATATATTAATTTATATATATATACTCATGCTTTTTGTAGAAGTCATGATGAGAAATTACAATGTTACTGAAAACCAGGTGGTTGAGGCCACGGCGAATTATTTGAAGTGGGCTCCAGAAAGGAAGGACGGTGGTGGCCGGAAAAAATGACTCTGTGATAGAACTTTTATTTTTAGTGATGAAATTTCTAATTAATCACAATTATGAATGGAATTAAAATGACTTAAATTTATACCAGGGATTTATTCTTTATTTAATACATGGTCCAATATTATCATTAAAAACATGTACTATTTATGTAACTAAGACCCCCCTCTCCTCTTCCAAAATAAAATTAGTGAATAAATGTTGAATCTACAGTTTTTCAACATATAATCAACGTTGATTATCAATGTTGATTCAACGTTTAAACTTCAACGTTGAAACAAATTTTCAAAATCTAACATAAAATAAACATTGAATCAACATAGAAAGTCAACGTTGATTCAAGGTTTATTTAATGTTGTGTGCCTGCTGGGAAGGGATTTACTTCCCTTGTATATAGCTAATAAATCATGTAATGACATATATAACCAACAAAACCATCCATTTTCCCAATTTTGGTACAAAATCCACTCAAAATTACAGTTAAATGAGAAATCTGAAAATACCATGTAGTCTTGAAACTTACACTAACATTCTCTGAAAAGTCATCTCGTCTTAAGCTTACAAAGCTTATGCTATTCTGAGAAAAAGTATACCTCATTTTGCCAATTCCATAAAGGATTAAGAAAAATATGGCCAGTTAAGTGAACCCAGCATTTCCACTTTCTTCTATTTAACACAGATTTATAGGGCTCTCCATAAATAAAGCATATTTACCTAATCTTATAGAGGTTAACTGTTGTTCAACCTCCCTAAATAAGAAACCTTATTCAAAACTACATACATATACATGATATTATCATGAAAAAAGCATCACATCACTTAGAAATACCCTTACATGTATACCATCCCCCTATTTGTTGATTTTCCTAAGAAGCATTAGTTTGAACACTTTAACCAAATATTATGAAATTTAAATGCTTCTATTCTGATCAATTGAATTTTTAAGCAGCGTGAAATTAAAACCATCGCAATTGATACTTTAGTAAAAATCATGAAATTTTAACACGGTGGAATTTAAACGACTTACAGTATTTCATCCGAACAGCTTCAAAGTATAATTTTCTGCTATACCATTTTTTATTAAATGCATTCTACTGGGTTTTTTTGGCAAATTTTAGCGAGGATTTTTTTCTCTTTTATTATTAATGACAGGTTTTAAAAACAATATTATGTTTAGTATGTATAAAATTCCATAAACAATTTTACAAAGCTTTGGATTTTAGTTGCACAATGAAAAAATGAGGGATTGCACGATAATACATGCTCATTTTGAAATTTAAAGCATTGTTGATTTCTTTTCCTAGATAGAGATATGCACAAAATGATGTTGCTCTGTGATGCTTTGCCAAGATTAAAAGCATGAGAGAGAGAGAGAGAGAGAGAGAGAGAGAGAGAGAGAGAGAGAGAGATCTGATAGAGGCATATGTAGTAAAAATTATTACGTACATTTGTCTTACTGTAAAAATTGTTTACAATGTAGATGTGTTCTGCATGTAAAGTTTACCTAAAATGAATCAATAAAATTCAATATATATAAAAGATAAACTAATCTCAAAGAATTTACAATGGTTCTGTGAAATAATCAAATCTTGAGAAGAATGTTTTAAAGATATCAGGGAACATTAACCTAAAATCTGAACTTAAAGTTCTTTTCATCTTGCACTCTGTTTTACCTGCACTTTCACAGGCGATAATCATATATAACAGCGAGCCAGACAAAAGTTTTAATTTTAATTAGACTGAATATTTACCATGTCAAATATATTTATTTAATTAAGCACAAGCCTGTCTGAGTTCTTTAATTCATTAATTAAGTGGAGGTGATATGGTAAAGATCTGCTATATTCAAATATTTAGGGTAAAGTTATCATCATGCAAACATGCACTCTAATTACAACATTCTACTCTTGTGTGCCTTTGGACCCCCAACCCTTTAAATTGCACTGTTTTACAGTGTGTGGTGTGTTGTTCATTAAAAAATAAGACATACATATACATAATAATAAATAGAAATTTAAAAGAGTAGTGAGCAAAACATACACATGAAAATACATTGAACAGATAATATCCCGAGATTTCTCTGACTCAAATGCCCGCTTTTATATTGTTACGCACATCAAAAGCGGAGTTTAGAGTCAGAGGAATGTCGGATTAGATTGAAAAGTGCACAAACACTTTGAAAAGAAAAAGTCAATACGACATATTCTGTATTGAAACATACCTTTATAATCTGTCATACGTTAGTTGAGCTGAAATTTCCACTATCGCCGTCTTGCAGGCCATTCTTCTGACACACCGCTATCAGCTGTTGTTCGCAGTAAAAACATGGCGAGTTGACATGGTGAATCGTACGATAATAATTTCGATTAAAACTAATAAGACTAATAAAAACTAACAACCTAATTATCGACCGAATTAACGAAATTGTTTCAATAAACACTCTGATTAACTATATAAAAAAGGAGTTCGGTTTTATGACCTGTACGAAATCTTTTCAGCAGGAGTTACTTTATGTGTGAATTTTGCACTATTTTTTAAACCAATTACGAGGAATCAACATTTCCGGAAAAACCAATAATTAATCCCCGATATATCTGCAATGCAGTATCCGATTTTAAAACGAATTTCAGTTTTGTATTGAGCTTTGCAAACTATATAATATGCATATAATTTTATGTTTTTAATAAAGTTTTATGATCAGTACGAATTGTTACAGTAGAAGTTACTTTCAGTGTGAATTTTGCACTATTTTTGAAACCAAGAACGCGGCATCAAAATTTCCGGAAAAATCAGTTTTTAAACCCCGATATCTCTGTAATGCATTCTCCGAATTTTAAACAGTTTTTAGCATTAGATTCAGCTTAAAAAGCTCTACAAAATACGTATACGTATTTTGTTTGATCAAAAAAATTCAATTTTTCGAAAAATTTGATTCGCTTCCAGTTTCGACCGAAAGTGACGGATTTTTAATATATAGCTTCATTACAGAGGTAAATCGACCAAATCATAACCATTGAAAATTTCAAGCCTCTATCTTAAAGCGTTTTTGAGAAAAGTCCCGGACAAAATGACTTTTTAAAATTTTTAAAAATGACGTAACGTCAAAACGGAAGTGACGTTGTCTTCAAAACTTAAACATCTTTGAGGGACGATTACTTGCTAAAATCTCTGGAAGTTTAAATGAATTCGATTGGAAACTTTTTGAGTTATGAAACAAAAAAGGAGTCAGAAAAAAAAGAAAAAGTATAATAATAATAAAAAGAAACCGAAGAAAAACAAAAGGGTCTTCCGTTGGAAAACGGAAGACCCTAATAATAATAACAATAAGAAAAGTGAAAAAGAAACAATAGAATAATAGAAGGGTCTTCCGCTGAAGACGGAAGACCCTAACTAGATTTGATCTCGTTGCGAGCAACGAGTGGGTCTTCCGTCCGATTTTTGAATAGATAAAATTAAACTTATCAATTCAAAGATAAAATCGTAGATCTAAGCGAAAAAAATAAAAAAAAAATTTTGCGGCACTCGAGGCTTGAACCCGGGTCGCCTGGGCCATGTCCACGACTATTACGACTGAGCTACTCGGACTCCGCTTCAGAACTTTGACGCTTAATTTCTCGAGAATGCCTTCATCGATTTTAAAACTAATTACATATTCTTAATCAGTAAAAGGGTCACTATGAGGTGTAAAAATTTCAAAGAAAAATATTTAAAAATAAAAAAGTCGAAAAATCAAATTTTTCAAATTTCCTTCCGGTGACGACCGGAAGTGACGGCGGACATTCTCTTGACCGAGGTTCACCAGAAAAACGCTAGATCTATCATCTCTTAAAATTTCAGCTTTTTATCTTTACTCGTTTTTGAGAAACCCGACAGACAAAATTGACTTTTTAAAATCGTAAACGGACGATAACTTCCGACCGGAAGTGTTTTATCAAAAAATAAAAATTTTATATCAGCTTTAGATAAAAACACGTTTATATTTGAAATTTGGGCGTAATCGAGTTACTAATCTCCGAGAAATCGTCTGCACAAAATCGGTAAGAAAAAAAAGAATAACAATAATAACTAGAGCAAAGCTCGTTGCAAAGCAACGAGTGGGTCTTCCGTTAATGTTGGAAGTAAAGCTGGAAGTTCCTGTAAGAAGCAGAGCTCTTAAACCAATAACAAGAGTAACTAAACTAAAAAGATGAAAAAAATCGAATATTCCTGGTACGACATAACAAAATACGAATGATTTTAAGTTCGACTTAACAAAAACCTTTCCGATTTTAAGAACAACTCAACAAAAAAAAATCCGAATGTGTTACAGTACGACTTAACAATTATTTATAGTACGAGTTAATTTTACTTTTATCATTACGCTATTTTTTAAACCAAGGACGCAGAATCAAAATTTCAGGAAAAAACAATTTTTAAACCCCAATATCTCTGTAATGCATCGTCCGATTCTAAAACGGCTTTCAGTGTTAGATTTATTCTAATAAGCTCTACAAAACACATATTCATTTTTGATTTGATCTGAAAATTCATTTTTTCGAAAAATTTGTTTCACTTCCTGTTTCGACCGGAAGTGACCGATTTTCATTTCGAGCCTTATTACAGAGGTAAATCGACCAAATCATAACCATTGAATATTTCAAGCCTCTATCTTAAAGCGTTTTAGAGAAAAGTCCGGGACAAAATGACTTTTTTAAATTTTTAAAAATGACGTCACGTCAAAACGAGAGTGACGTCCTCTTTAAAATTTAAATACATTTGAGGGACGCCAACTTGCAAAACTCTGAAAATTTCATAAAAATCGGTTAAAAAACTTTTGAGTTATGAAGCAAAAAAGGAGTCAGAAGAAAAGAAAAAGAATAATAATAATAACTAGAGCAAAGCTCGTTGCAAAGCAACGAGTGGGTCTTCCGTTTATGTCGGAAGTAAAGCTGGAAGTTCCTGTAAGAAGCAGAGCTCTTAAACCAATAACAAGAGTAACTAAAATAAAAAGATGAAAAAAATCGAATTATTCCTGGTACGACTTAACAAAATCCGAATGATTTTAAGTACGACTTAACAAATACCTTTCCGATTTCAAGAACGACTTAACAAAAAAAAAATCCGAATTGTTCAAGTACGAGTTAACAATTATTTTTGGTACGAGTTAATTTTACTTTGAACATTTCGCTATTTTTTAAACCAAGGACGCGGAATAAAAATTTCCGGAAAAATCAATTTTTAAACCCCGATATCTCTGTAATGCATCGTCCGATTTTAAAAGGGCTTTCAGTGATAGATTCAGCTTGATAAGCTCTATAAAACACATATTCATTTTTGATTTGATCCGAAAATTCATTTTTTCGAAAAATTTGTTTCACTTCCGGTTTCGACCGGAAGTGACAGATTTTCATTTCGAGCCTTATTACAGAGGTAAATCGATCAAATCATAACCATTCCAAATTTCAAGCCTCTATCTTAAAGTGTTTTTGAGAAAAGTCCGGGACAAAATGACTTTTTGGAATTTTTAAAAATGACGTCACGTCAAAACGGAGATGACGTTCTCTTTAAAACTTTTACATTTTTAAGGGACGCCAACTTGCAAAAATCTCTGAAAATTTCATCAAAATCGGTTCAAAACCTTTTGAGTTATGAGGCAAAAAAGGAGTCAGAAGAAAAGAAAAAGAATAATAATAATAACTAGAGCAAAGCTCGTTGCAAAGCAACGAGTGGGTCTTCCGTTAATGTCTGAAGTAAAGCTGGAAGTTCCTGTAAGAAGCAGAGCTCTTAAACCAATAACAAGAGTAATAAAAAGAAAAAGATGAAAAAAATCGAATTATTCCTGGTACGACTTAACAAAATCCGAATGTTTTGAGTACGAATTAACAAAAACCTTTTTGATTTTAAGAACGACTTAACAAAAAAATCCGAATGTGTTTAAGTACGACTTAACAATTATTTTTGGTACGAGTTAACTTTACGATAAACATTACGCTATTTTTTAAACCAAGGACGCGGAATCAAAATTTCCGGAAAAATCAATTTTTAAACCCCGATATCTCTGTAATGCATCGTCCGATTTTAAAACGGCTTTCAGTGTTAGATTCAGCTTAATAAGCTCTACAAAACACATATACATTTTTGATTGAATCAGAAAATTCATTTTTTCGAAAAATTTGTTTTACTTCCAGTTTCGACCGGAAGTGATAGATTTTAATTTCCAGCCTTATTACAGAGGTAAATCGATCAAATCATAAGCATTCAAAATTTCAAGCCTCTATCTTAAAGCGTTTTTGAGAAAAGTCCGGGACAAAATGACTTTTTGAAATTTTTAAAAATGACGTCACGTCAAAACGGAAGTGACGTTCTCTTTAAAACTTTAACATTTTTGAGGGACGCCGACTTGCAAAAATCTCTGAAAATTTCATCAAAATCGGTTAAAAACCTTTTGAGTTATGAGGCAAAAAAGGAGTCAGAAGAAAAGAAAAAGAATAATAATAATAATAAAAAGAAACAATAGAATAACAAGAGGGTCTTCCGTTGGAAACGGAAGACCCTAATAAAAAGAAACCGAAGAATAACAAGAGGGTCTTCCGTTGGAATAGGAAGACCCTAATAAAAAGAAACCGAAGAAAAACAAGAGGGTCTTCCGTTGGAAACGGAAGACCCTAACTAGATTCGATCTCGTTGCGAGCAAAGAGTGGGTCTTACGTCCAATTTTTTAATAGATAAGATTAAACCTATCAATTCAAAGACAAAATTGTAGATCTAAGCGAAAAAAAGAGAAAAAAATTTTGCAGCACTCGAGGCTTGAACCCGGGTCGCCTGGGCCATGTCCACGACTATATCGACTGAGCTACTCGGACTCCGCTTCAGAACTTTGACGCTTAATTTCTCGAGAATGCCTTGATCGATTTTAAAACTAATTACATATTCTTAATCAGTAAAAGGGTCACTATAAGGTGTTAAAATTTCGAAAAAAAATATTAAAAAATAAAAAAGTCGAAAAATTAAAATTTTCAATTTCCTTCCGGTGACGACCGGAAGTAACGGCGGACATTCTCTTGACAGAGGTGCACACGGAAAACGCCAGATCTATCATCTCTGAAAATTTCAGCCCTATATCTTTACTCGTTTTTGAGAAACACGACCAACAAAATTGACTTTTTAAAATCGTAAACGGACGATAACTTCTGACCAGAAGTGTTTTTTTTTTAAAAATGAAAAAAAATGTATCAGCTTTAGATAAAAACACGTTTATATTGAAAATTTGAGCGAAATCGACCCAGCCATCTCCGAGAAATCGTCTGCACAAAATCGGTTAGAAAATAAAAGAATAATAATAATTACTAGACTCGATCTCGTTGCGAGCAACGAGTGGGTCTTCCGTCCGATTTTTGAAGAGATTAGATCAAACTTATCAATTCAAAGATTAAAACGTTGATATTAGCGAAAAATGGTAAAAAAAAATTGCGGCACTTGAGGCTTGAACCCGGGTCGCCTGGACAATGTCCACGACTCTATCGACTGAGCTACTCGGATACTCGCTTCAGAACTTTGACGCTTAATTTCTCGAGAATGCCTTAATCGATTTTAAAACAAATTACATATTCTGAATCAATAAAAAGGTCACTATCAACTAATTGGAAAAAAATATATAAAAACAAAAAGTTGACAATTTTCATTTTTTAAATTTGCTTCCGGTGACGACCGGAAGTGACGGTTAACATTCTCTATACCGAGATACACCAGGAAATTGCTAGATCTATCATCTCTGAAAATTTTAGTTCTCTATCTTTACTCGTTTTTGAGAAACATCGCCGGCTTTAAAAAATCGTAAAACGACGATAACTTCCGACCAGAAGTAAATTTTTTAAAATTGTTGCGGCGGTTCAAACTCCAAATGACGTGGCATCATCCCTGAAAATTTGACCCAAATCGAGCGGGCCATCTCCGAGAAATCGCCTGCACAAAATTTGTAAAAAAAAAAAGAATAATAAGAAAAGTGAAAAAGAAACAATAGAATAATAGAAGGGTCTTCCGCTGAAGACGGAAGACCCTAATAACAATAAGAAAAGTGAAAAAGAAACAATTGAATAATAGAAGGGTCTTCCGCTGAAGACGGAAGACCCTAATAACTAGATTCGATCTCGTTGCGAGCAACGAGTGGGTCTTCCGTCCGATTTTTGAAGAGATTAGATAAAAACTTATCAATTCAAAGATAAAATCGTAGATCTAAGCGAAAAAACTGAAAAAAAAATTTGCGGCACTGGAAGCTTGAACCCGGGTCGCTTGGGCCATGTCCACGACTATATCGACTGAGCTACTCGGACTCCGCTTCAGAACTTTGACGCTTAATTTCTCGAGAATGCCTTGATCGATTTAAAATCTAATTACATATTCTTAATCAGTAAAAGGGTCACTATAAGGTGCAAACATTTCAAAAAAAAAATATTAAAAAATAAAAAAGTCGAAAAATTCAATTTTTCAAATTTCCTTCCGGTGACGACCGGAAGTGACGGCGGACATTCTCTTGACCCAGGTACATTAGAAAAACGGTTGATCTATCATCTCTGAAATTTTCAGCCTTTTATCTTTACTCGTTTTTGAGAAACTCGACAGACAAAACTGACTTTTTAAAATCGTAAACGGACGATAACTTCTGACCGGAAGTGTTTTTCCAAAAAAATAAAAATTTTATATCAGCTTTAGATAAAAACACGTTTATATTGAAAATTTGAGCGAAATCGACCCAGCCATCTCCGAGAAATCGTCTGAACAAAATCGGTAAGAAAAAAAAAGAATAATAATAATAACTAGATTCGATCTCGTTGCGAGCAACGAGTGGGTCTTCCGTCCAATTTTTGAAAAGATAAGATTAAACTTATCAATTCAAAGATAAAATCGTAGATCTAAGCGAAAAAAAGAGAAAAAATTTTTGCGGCACTCGAGGCTTGAACCCGGGTCGCCTGGGCCATGTCCACGACTATAACGACTGAGCTACTTGGACTCCGCTTCAGAACTTTGACGCTTAATTTCTCGAGAATGCCTTGATCGATTTTAAAACTAATTACATATTCTTAATCAGTAAAAGGGTCACTATAAGGTTTAAAAACTTCAAAGAAAAATATTAAAAAATAAAAAAGTCGAAAAATTCAATTTTTGAAATTTCCTTCCGGTGACGACCGGAAGTGACGGCGGACATTCTCTATACCGAGGTACATTAGAAAATCTGTAGATCTATCATCTCTGAAAATTTCAGCCTTTTATCTTTACTCGTTTTTGAGAAATGCGACAGACAAAATTGACTTTTTAAAATCGTAAACGGACGATAACTTCTGACCGAAAGTGTTTTTTCAAAAATGAAAAAAATGTATCAGCTTTAGATAAAACACGTTTATATTGAAAATTTGAGCGAAATCGACCCAGCCATCTCCGAGAAATCTTCTGCACAAAATCGGTAAGAAAAAAAAAGAATAATAAGAAGAAAAGTGAAAAAGAAACAATAGAATAATAGAAGGGTCTTCCGCTAAAGACGGAAGACCCTAACTAGATTCGATCTCGTTGCGAGCAACGAGTGGGTCTCCGTCCGATTTTTGAATAGATTAGATCAAACTTATCAATTCAAAGATAAAAACGTAGATTTAAGCGAAAAATAGTAAAAAAAAATTTGCGGCACTCGAGGCTTGAACCCGGGTCGCCTGGGCCATGTCCACGACTCTACTGACTGAGCTACTCGGACTCTCGCTTCAGAACTTTGACGCTTAATTTCTTGAGAATGCCTTGATCGATTTTAAAACAAATTACATATTCTGAATCAGAAAAAGGGTCACTATCATCAAGTTGGAAAACATATATAAAAATAAAAAGTTGAAAATTTTCCTTTTTTTAAATTTGCTTCCGGTGACGACTGGAAGTGACGGCCAACATTCTCTTGACCGAGGTACACGAGGATATTGCTAGATCTATCATCTCTGAAAATTTCAGTTCTCTATCTTTACTCGTTTTTGAGAAAGATCGCCGACAAAATTGACTTTTAAAAATCGTAAAATGACGATAACTTCCGACCGGAATTGAATTTTTAAAAATTGTTCCGGCGGTATAAAATTCATATGACTAGGCATCACCCCTAAAAATTTGAAGAAAATCGAACCAGTCATCTCCGAGAAATCGCCTGCACAAAATTTGTAAAACAAAAGAAGAATATTAACTAGATTCGATCTCGTTGCAAGCAACGAGTGGGTCTTCCGTCCAATTTTTGAATAGATAAGATTAAACTTATCAATTCATAGATAAAATCATAGATCTTAGCGAAAAAAAAGAGAAAAAAATTTTGCGGCACTCGAGGCTTGAACCCGGGTCGCCTGGGCCATGTCCACGACTATAACGACTGAGCTACTCGGACTCCGCTTTAGAACTTTGACGCTTAATTTCTCGAGAATGCCTTGATCGATTTTAAAACAAATTACATATTCTGAATCAGGAAAAGGGTCACTATCATCAAGTTGGAAAACATATATAAAAATAAAAAGTTGAAAATTTTCATTTTTTAAATTTGCTTCCGGTGACGACCGGAAGTGACGGCCAACATTCTCTTGACCGATGTACACGAGGATATTGCTAGATCTATCATCTCTGAAAATTTCAGTTCTCTATCTTTACCCGTTTTTGAGAAACATCGCCGACAAAATTGACTTTTAAAAATCGTAAAATGACGATAACTTCCGACCGGAATTGAAGACGGAAGACCCTAATAAGAAAAGTGAAAAAGAAACATTACAATAATAGAAGGGTCTTCCGCTGAAGACGGAAGACCCTAACTAGACACGATCTCGTTGCGAGCAACGAGGAGGTCTTCCGTCCGATTTTTAGAAGAGGAAATGACCTTGCCTTTCATCTTCATCAACGAAACATATCAAGAAATGCAGATGTGATCTAAAAGAGCGATGGGTGAAGGATTATACACCCCGTTGGATCACTAATTTGAGGGACCAACCCCATTTTATTTGATATCAAATAAGAGGTCTTTTGAATTCAATACATTTTGTGTAAAAAGTTTAGAAATTTGTTACCGTTCTTGATTTATCTGGAAGAGATCGTGGGAATGGATAACAAACAAGTTTTAGTTGCAGATTGTTAACCTCATTTTTTTTTAGCGTGTTTTGTTCAATATTGCTTCTTAAAATTGATTTATTTTTTTTATTTTGGGACGTTGATAATAAGTTTGGACTAAAGTTACGGTTACATATTGTTGAATACTGCTTTTCAATTTTTTTTTCATTTTGAGATATTGAAGAAAAAATGTTGGACTTCTGGTCCCTTAAAATCCCTAATTAAGGAACATAGGAGTAAACAATTTTCGTGTATAGGTACATCACATTTCGATTAACATAATTGCCTCTGTAATGTATTACTAAATATTTCATAATTAAAAGTAATGGTTAAAAGACTTTAGAGCCTTAACGGCCCCTAATCGAAGGACCAGCCCCTTTTCTTGATGTGAAAAGAAAGCTCTACCCATTTTACACACATTTTGTTCAACAAGTGTTTAGAAAGTATGTACCGTTCAAGAGAAATCTGGAGAAGATCATTTTAGGGGCCAACCTTTATAACTCCTTTTAGGAAGTGGTTAACAAATAAAGTTATGGTTACATATTGTTGAATACTGCTTTTCAAATTTTTTTTATTTTGAGATATTGAAAATCAAAATGTCGGACTTCTGGTCCCTTAAAATCCCTAATTAAGGAACATAGGAGTAAACAATTTTCATGTATAAGTACATTACATTTCGATTAACATAATTGCTTCTGTAATGTATTACAAAATATTTCACAATTATTAGTTATGATTAAAAGACTTTAGAACTCTATCGGCCCCTAATTTGAAGGACCAGCCCCTTTTTCTTGGTGTGAAAAGGAAGCTCTTGTCATTTCAAACACATTTTTTTCAACAAGTATGTAGAAATTATATACCATTCTAGAGATATCTGGAAGAGATCGTTTTAGGGGCCGACCCTATAACTCCTGTTAGGGACCGGATAACAAACAAATTATGGTTGCAAATTGTTAACGACATTATTTGGAGCATCTTTTCTTCAACACTGCTTTTCAAAATTTCTCTCCATTTTCAGATATATTAGATCAAAATTTCGGACTGCCGGCCCCTTAAAATCCGTAATTACGTAACAGAGGAGTAAACAATTGTCATGTATAGGTACATAACATTACGATGAACATAATTGCTTCTATAAAGTATTACAAAATATTTCACAGTAAAAAGATATTATTAGAATACTTTAGAGCCCTTTCGGCCCTTAATTTAAAGGGCCAGCCCCTTTTCCATGATGTCAAATGAAAGCTCTTGACTTTTTAGAGTTGTTTTGTTCTACAAGTCTTAACAAAATACTTTTGAGAAAAAAGATATTCAAAGAAAACCACTAAAAAATCATGACGCTTTTTATCTCAATTTTTAGGCTCAGGCGAGCTTCGGTGTTTTTTGTCACAAAACAATGAAAATGCTTCTGTCATATCTACAATCATAGGTCTACAAACCCTGAAAATTTGAATCAAATATCTGTTTTCGTTTAGGAGAAAATCACCGGACAAGCCAACCCTCTAAATATCGTAAAAACGTCAATATCTTTAAAACGGAAATGACGTCATCAATATAAAAAATTTCCAACAAGGTTCAGATCAATATGTGTTAGTTCTGAAAGTTCCATTAAAATCAGTCAAGCCGTTCCCGAGAACTCGCGTGCACAAAAATGCGTAAGAAAAAAAAAAGAAGAATAACTAGAGCAAAGCTCGTTGCAAAGCAACGAGTGGGTCTTCCGTTAATGTCGGAAGTAAAGCTGGGAGTTCCTGTAAGAAGCAGAGCTCTTAAACCAAAAACAAGAGCAACTTAAATAAAAAGATGAAAAAATCGAATTATTCCTGGTACGACTTAACAAAATCCGAATGATTTTAAGTACGAATTAACAAAAACCTTTTTGATTTTAAGAACGACTTAACAAAAATAATCCGAATGTGTTTGAGTACGACTTAACAATTATTTTTGGTACGAGTTAACTTTACTATAAACATTATGCTATTTTCAAAACCAAGGACGCGGAATCAAAATTTCCGGAAAAATCAATTTTTAAACCCCGATA
This sequence comes from Magallana gigas, assembly GCF_963853765.1. Lineage (NCBI taxonomy): Eukaryota > Metazoa > Mollusca > Bivalvia > Ostreida > Ostreidae > Magallana > Magallana gigas. Next base: position 49,890,099 of record NC_088854.1, read on the forward strand.
TCTCTGTAATGCATCGTCCGATTTTAAAACGGTTTTCAGTGTTAGATTCAGCTTAATAAGCTCTACAAAACGCATTTTCACTTTTTATTTGATCAGAAAATTCATTTTTTCGAAAAATTTGTTTCACTTCCGGTTTCCACCGGAAGAGACCTATTTTCATTTCGAGCCTTATTACAGAGGTAAATCGACCAAATCATAACCATTGAAAGTTTCAATCCTCTATCTTAAAGCGTTTTTGAGAAAAGTCCGGGACAAAATGACTTTTTTAAATTTTTAAAAATGACGTCACGTCAAAACGGAGGTGACGTTCTCTTTAAAACTTTTACATTTTTGAGGGACGCTAACGTGCAAAAATCTCTGAAATTTTCATCAAAATCGGTTAAAAAACGCTTGAGTTATGAAGCAAAAAAGGAGTCAGAAGAAAAGAAAAAGAATAATAATAATAACTAGACACGATCTCGTTGCGAGCAACGAGGAGGTCTTCCGTCCGATTTTTAAAAGGTAAATCACGTCATCGACTTTAATTTTCGACAACAAAACATGATATGGAAATAGGAGTGAAGTACTAATGCTTACCTGTAATGTTTTTTATAAGTTCTCTTACGTTGCTTTTTTAAATACTTGCATTTCTTTCAATTGAAATAGACAAGATTAAACTTTTCTACCTCTGGCCCCTAATATCCCTAGTTAGGTAACGCATGAGAAAATCATTATATTGTAAGGATATATAAACGTATTATACCTAAAGTCTGTCCCAAGATATTTTTGCCACACATTCTCTTAAATTATTTGATATTTGTAAATATCTCTCGATTCAGACAATGTTCATTCCATAGTATGAAAAAATCCCAAGATTTCCCTTTTGAAACGCCCCCTCTAGCTTGTCAGGTTTTAATACACGGCTAAAAAAAAGAACGTCTACGGGGATTTTGCATTGCATCAGCCATTATAAAGCCCGGATGATAACTTTAAAAAATTGTGCTAGATATTCCGAAAGACTTCCGAATTGAGGAAAGATGTAAACATTCCCCATTATAAATATCCGTAGGAAATCTGTTTTCGATCCTGTAAATGTTAACGAAGGAAAAATGGTAATTTGTAAATGAAGTTTGACCCCTAAAAACGTTATTACCTAATTACGTAACACATGTTAAAATCAATAGATTTCTTGGATACATAACAGTTGAGATCGACACAAAATTTTAAATTTTGTTTAATTCATGTGATTTTGAATGACAACAGTTGTGAATGGAATTGGAGATCATTGTGGAGAATAAGCAGGTATTGAAAATAATTAATGCACATGATCATGCACATGACAAATAAAGTGTCTTACACATGTAAATCTTAATGTGAAAGCTGCTTGGTCCGATTTTCAATAAAATAATTGTACGCTTTTAAACGATGGTTATGCTAAGTATGTGTGCAATAATATACGTTGCAGTACATGTAGTTTTCCCTGTCAATTAAGCCATATTTCAATAAAAAAAATTATGTACATGTTGAAACTCGTTGAATCCGGATGTTGTTTATTACGGCATGCTGCCCAATCCGGCGACATTATTCAGCCCCTTGACATTTTCCCATCATTTTGTTTAAAAAAAATATTGTGCAATCCGGATCCTATCTATTCTGTTAACCGGCGCAATGAAAAAGCCTACTGCATATTATTAGTGAGAGTTATCTCCCGTAGTCCGCCCACTTATCGATCGATCGGCCTTCTGCGAGATATTAATGCTCAATTATTGAACAATTTTTCTGTCGTTGCTATTGATTTAAACAACTGTTAATATAGATCCAAAGAAGCAACTTTTTTCAGTTAATACCGTAAAGTCTTGTTATGAATTGCAATTGGATAATTAGATTATAGTTCACCCAATTTTTTTCAGGCCGTGATTCAGGATACTGCGGGAGTAAGACTGCCGATATGTTTGTTATCCCCGTTGCATGGCTACACGTACAGAGTTGCATATTATTCTGTCAAAATGCTCAATTTTTTTTAGATAAAATTCTCATTTATATTAATATTTATCTATTGTTTCCCTGCATCAAAACAGTTCTCGCCATCAGGTATTTCAGCCACCTGTTGACTTGTTAATCTTTTGTTTAACAATTTACGGTTAAGCACGCACTTTTCAGGTAAATCGGATGTTTGAAAGATTATCAATAACGACGATTTAATTCAAGGATTTCCATCGTATGTATTCCGTTATGGATTTATTGTTTGAAAAAAAATATTTAAAATGAAAATTTGTACCGTAAATAAGATCGATGAAATCTAATATAATTCAGAACAATTGAACATTTTGCAAGAATACACGATCAGGACCTACTGCATTAAATACTAAAATTAATTTGCAACAATATCCTCTAAACCGGATGTTGCCTAATCCGGCCATTTTTTTTTTCAGAACCACCCTCCGCCGGATTAGACAAGTTTTGTTGTGTATTCGCAAAATAATCGACATAAAAGGGTTTTGCGTTATTTCGCCGCGTGTTTAAACTGGCCCTTACGTCGAAGCTAGTATGATTGTATTACGACTTTGACATCTGTTTTTTTTATATAATCTATTATAACATATAAAATATACAGCATGACTATTTAAACAAAAAAAAAAGCAGTGTACATTTGTTCATTAATAGTTTTGATGTTAACGTTGTTTATAATCATTGCAAAACATGCAGGATGAATAAACTCAATCATTCGGAGGATGAAACCCAACGGTTTCCTTTTTTAAACATTCCAATGATGTATTTTGGGGGTTTTTTGTATGCCCCAAATTTATTTTTATTTACTTTGAATATTTCTAACGTTGAAAGGACAGCACTTCCGTTTAAATACGTCTATAAATTTGTAAGATTATTCATTAGGTTTGCAAGGAAAATTATTTGATACTGTAATGGCCGACAAATCGGAACATGCAGCTTGAAGAAATTTCTCAACTTATTATACCTCGAAACGTTATTTCAAATCAGGCACCAAACAATGAAGGGAAATGGAAATATTCGGCGGATCCAAATGTTAAAATATTCTTATGATAAAAATTGGTATTTATGGCAAACAGATTAATCATTTTTTATCTCTTAAAGATATAATCGCACCTGTGTTTTGTATCCATCTCTTTTAAACTCTTTGTAGCCAAATCTGTCAAAATTCGTAGTCGTTTCACCCTCTTGTTGCAACCCCAAACCCCGCTGAAATGTTCACAATCGATGCGCTGATGAACGAAAGACTCGACTAGAAAAACTTGCTGCATGGGCCGTCTAACATTATTAATTTTAAGGATGAATTCAGAAACTTTTACATTTCAAAAAGTGTCATTTTTAGCTCACCGAGCTGAAAGCTCAAGTGAGCTATTCTGATCACATTTTGTCTGTCGTCCGTCTGTCTGTCTGTCTGTCCGTCCGTCTGTCCGTCTGTCCGTCTGTCTGTAAACTTTTCACATTTTCAACATCTTCTCAAGAACCACTAGGCCGATTTCAACCAAACTTGGCACAAAGCATCCTTAGCCTAAGGGGATTTAAATTTGTGAAAATTAAGGATCACGCCCTTTTGCAAAGGGAGATAATTAGGAATTTATGAAAATTTTCGAGAAATTTTCAAAAATCTTCTCATGAACCATAAGACCAGGAAAGCTGAAACTTGTGTGGAAGCATCATCTGGTAGTGTAGATTCTAATTTGTGAAAATCATGACCCCCGGGGGTAGGGTGGGGCCACAATGGGGGTCGAAGTTTTACATAGGAATATACAGAGTAAATCTTTGAAAATCTTCTTCTCATGAACCATAAGACCAGGAAAGCTGAAACTTGTGTGGAAGCATCCTCAGGTAGTGTAAATTCTAATTTGTGAAAATCATGACCCCCGAGGGTAGGGTGGGGCCACAATGGGGGGTCGAAAATTAACATAGGAATATATAGGGTAAATCTTTAAAAATCTTCTTCTCATGAACCATAAGACCAGGAAAGCTGAAACTTGTGTGGAAGCATCCTCAGGTACTGTAAATTCTAATTTGTGAAAATCATGACCCCCGAGGGTAGGGTGGGGCCACAATGGGGGGTCGAAATTTAACTTAGGAATATATAGGGTAAATCTTTAAAAATCTTCTTCTCATGAACCATAAGACCAGGAAAGCTGAAACTTGTGTGGAAGCATCATCTGGCAGTGTAAATTCTAATTTGTGAAAATCATGACCCCCGAGGGTAGGGTGGGGCCACAATGGGGGGTCGAAGTTTTACATAGGAATATACAGAGTAAATCTTTAAAAATCTTCTCCTCATGAACCATAAGACCAGGAAAGCTGAAACTTGTGTGGAAGCATCCTCAGGTACTGTAAATTCTAATTTGTGAAAATCATGACCCCCGAGGGTAGGGTGGGGCCACAATGGGGGGTCGAAAATTAACATAGGAATATATAGGGTAAATCTTTAAAAATCTTCTTCTCATGAACCATAAGACCAGGAAAGCTGAAACTTGTGTGGAAGCATCCTCAGGTAGTGTAAATTCTAATTTGTGAAAATCATGACCCTCGAGGGTAGGGTGGGGCCACAATGGGGGGTCAAAGTTTTACATAGGAATATATAGAGTAAATCTTTAAAAATCTTCTTCTCCTGAACCATAAGACCAGGAAAGCTGAAACTTGTGTGGAAGCATCCTCAGGTAGTGTAAAATCTAATTTGTGAAAATCATGACCCCCGGGGTAGGGTGGGGCCACAATTGGGGGTCGAAATTTAACATAGGAATATATAGAGTAAATCTTTAAAAATCGTCTTCTCATGAACCATAAGACCAGGAAAGCTGAAACTTGTGTGGAAGCATCCTCAGGTAGCGTAAATTCACAGTTGTGAAAATCATGACCCCCGGGGGTAGGGTTGGGCCAAAATAGGGTGTCGAAGTTTAACATAGGAATATACAGAGTAAATCTTTGAAAATCTTCTTCTCATGAACCATAAGACCAGGAAAGCTGAAACTTGTGTGGAAGCATTCTCAGGTAGTGTAGATTCTAATTTGTGAAAATCATGACCCTCGAGGGTAGGGTTAGGCCACAATGGGGGGTCAAAGTTTTACATAGGAATATATAGAGTAAATCTTTAAAAATCTTCTTCTCCTGAACCATAAGACCAGGAAAGCTGAAACTTGTGTGGAAGCATCCTCAGGTAGTGTAAATTCTAATTTGTGAAAATCATGACCCTCGAGGGTAGGGTTGGGCCACAATGGGGGGTCAAAGTTTTACATAGGAATATATAGAGTAAATCTTTAAAAATCTTCTTCTCCTGAACCATAAGACCAGGAAAGCTGATACTTGTGTGGAAGCATCCTCAGGTAGTGTAAATTCTAATTTGTGAAAATCATGACCCCCGGGGGTAGGGTGGGGCCACAATTGGGGGTCGAAATTTAACATAGGAATATATAGAGTAAATCTTTAAAAATCTTCTTCTCATGAACCATAAGACCAGGAAAGCTGAAACTTGTGTGGAAGCATCCTCAGGTAGCGTAAATTCACAGTTGTGAAAATCATGACCCCCGGGGGTAGGGTTGGGCCACAATGGGGTGTCGAAGTTTAACATAGGAATATATAAAGTAAATCTTTAAAAATCTTCCTTTCAGAAACTAATCAGCCAGGAAAGCTGAAACTTGTGTGGAAGCATCCTCAGGTAGTGTAGATTCATAATTGTGAACATCATGACCCCCGGGGGTAGGGTGGGGACACAATGGAAGGTCAAAGTTTTACATAGGAATATATATGGTAAATCTTTAAAAATCTTCTTCTCAGAAACTAATCAGCCAGGAAAGCTGACACTTGTGTGGAAGCATCCTCAGGTAGTGTAGATTCAAAGTTGTGAAAATCATGACCCCCGGGGGTAGGGTGGGGCCACAATGGGGGATCGAAGTTTTACATAGGAATATATAGAGTAAATCTTTAAAAATCTTTTTCTCAGAAACTAATCAGCCAGTAAAGCTGACACTTGTGTGGAAGCATCATCAGGTAGTGTAGATTCATAATTGTGAAAATCATGACCCCCGGGGGTAAGGTGGGGACACAATGGAAGGTCAAAGTTTTACATAGGAATATATATGGTAAATCTTTAAAAATCTTCTTCTCAGAAACTAATCAGCTAGGAAAGCTTAAACTTGTGTGGAAGCGTCCTCAGGTAGTGTAAATTCAAAGTTGTGAAAATCATGATCCCCAGGGGTAGGGTGGGGCTACAATGGGGGTTCAAAGTTTAACAAAGGAATATATATGGTAAATCTTTAAAAATCTTCTTCTCAGAAACTAATCAGCCAGATGATTCTTTATAATTGTTAAGACTTTGGCCCCAGGACAATTCTTTGGCCTCACAAGAAGGTTCAGAGTTTATGTACGTTTATATCCCATATATAAACAATTGTTAAGGATCTTTTTGAGAACTGCAATTCTCAACATATGATATGACTATAAAATCGTCCTGTTAGGAAAGGGACTAATGATTATAAACATAAGAATATCCAGGGGAAAATGGATTTTATTTATACGGGATCTACATGTATTATTGTACATTGTCCAGATAGTTTGTATTATGACTCCATTAAGCTGATTTTATCATACCTATTGTTCCTCAGGTGAGCGATGTGGCCCATGGGCCTCTTGTTTGTTAAGTTACAGGAACATTGTCATTCATGCACATAAAATTTGTACAAATTAAGTTATAAGTTATTCAACCAGTGTTTGAAATTTGAGACCGTTCTTGAAATATTTGGGAAAGAAATTTTAGGGGTCATCCTTTCATCTTCTTATCGGGCCCGTGTAACAAATTTGAGCCATTTCCGAATAAATGTGTGCAAAAAATCGTTAATAAAAGAATGCAGGTAACGGGAGCTTTTAACACGGGAGCAGGGAGTGCTTTAAAACTCATATTTACATGTATTAATTTACCTTGTAAAATTATCAGTCATAGGCATTAGGTAACTGATATTGCCTGATTGGCGAATTTGATTTGCCTATTGACTCCATGACATCTACAATTTCGCTTAGTTAAACGTACACATTTTAAAAAAATTGTATATAACACTGGCGTCGAAAGCAAATTGAAAGTGGGGAGGCTAGACTAATCCTCAGAAATATTGAGAAAAAAGTAATTCCCAAAATCATCGAAATCCTAATCCGTGGGGGGGGGGGGGGGGGGGGGGGGGCTGGACTGCATCTGAATCCAACTTCTCAGTCTTTCAAGGTATATTTAGGAATAATAATCTTTCCTGCGAGAAAAAGTGGGGGGGGGGGCTGAACCCTCTATCAGGCTATGTTTGTAATGGTTAGGTATAACTTTGGCTAAACCCCCCCCCCCTAGCCCCCCCGGTTCCGACGCCTATGTATAAGCATGTACTCCAATCAGGTGTTGTACTTTACAGAACGTTTTTTACGCGATCGCCGAGCGCTTCTTTTTGGGGAAGAACAGTCCTAATCAGACGACAAATACATAATACAGCATACAGACGTTTTTATTAATATAATTATATATAATTTATGAATAAACTATTTAAGTGTGCTTGAATATGCAAATTTTAAAGCCAATTCGATTTGTATTAGACAATTAATCTACTAAGTCTAGTGTTCGCTACTCGATCTTCAACTGTCCGAATACAGTCAAAACTTTTACAATGAATGTACATGTACATTACATTTTTAAAACTCACATATTCTTTCAGAATAAAAAAAATTAATTTATAAATGAAATAAAATCAGCAATGAGTTTGCTTTTAATGAATCTGACTACCACTGAGAAGAGGTTATACCAATATTGTGACCCTTATTATTTTACGGCCTAAATGTAAATAAAACCTCAACTTGTTTAAAAATGGTTTGTTTTATCGTGCCCGTACCTACCGCAAGCATGTAACATTGGACTTCTTAAGCTGCCTTATCTCGAACGCTTTTTAAATATATTTCAACTTTTACTTACTACATCCTGCTTAAGACACACACACACACTCTCTCTCTCTCTCTCTCTCTCTCTCTCTCTCTCTCTCTCTCTCTCTCTCTCATAACTCATAAAAATTCTAATATTTTGTTAGCCAAATGAAGTATCACATTATCATAGATATGTGAATATCGCCTATATTTTGTTGAAATTGGTAGTGTAATGCATTTAATTCTCAGCAGCAAAATGTCACAAACGGACACAAGTGAATTTATTTACATTTCAAATCGTACGACTGTAAAACGTACAATTGTATTATATTCATTGATGGCAGCTTTTTTTCCCCTTTATTATACGAACTATGATTTAAATCAATGGTTTGATGCATCGTTAACCAATATAATTGGAAATGAAAATAACAACGAATCAATGGGCATTGGAATGTGTGATAACGTATAAACACGAGAAGCATGTGTCCTACAGTGAATCGGCTGTCCACTAGCGCGGCATCTCCTCGGCCCGTGTTATGAAAATGTACACTCAACGTGGTGGGTTTGAACTGTTAACGTTTGCAGTTTGATAACTGAATTTTATTTACCAACAATAAAACTGTTTCATGACATAGACAAGAACACAAAGAACGCCTTTTTTTCAACGACAGCCATACTATCTATTTTTTTTTTTTAATTACGAGAGCAAAACAGCAATACTTCGTAGGTAATAATATAGTCTTTTTTTATTTACTCTTTAATATCGTTAAAATCTGAATTCATTGTGTTTGCAGCTACATAAATAAACCCGTGTGTGCATTACAACAATGCGTATATCTTGTGTATTGGATAACGGCAGACCGCTCGCTAGTCCAGCCGCGACCTATTTTCTCGGCCACGGCAAGGATCGGATACGTATAATTGTTTACATACATGAAGCTCGGAATACAGCTAGCAAGATTTTAAATGCGACTCAAATACATTGCATAGAAGCAATTCTTATACACATAATATATTTCCCTAGAAAAGAATTAAACTGTTTAAACACTTTCCGAATGCAAGCTAGTACACTGTCTATGGTATTAGGTAAAGGTATAATCTTTTTTATTTACTATTAAAATCATTAAAATCGGAAGTTTTGTGTTTGCAGCTACATAAAAAAAACCCATGTGTGCATTACAGCAAGACGCAAATCTTGTGTATTAGATAACGGCAGACCGCTCGATAATCCATTCGTGACCTATTTCCTCGGCTGCGGCAAGGGATCGGATACGTAATTGTTAACATACACAGTTCGGTATACAGCTAGATTTTAAATGCGACTCAAATGCATTGCATAGAAACAGTTCTTTTATCCATAATGTGTTTCACTAGAAAAAAACTAAAATGTTGAAACACTTTCCGTGTGTAAACCGGTACCCTTTATGTCAGTTATACGCACAAATACCCCGTTTATTTGCCAAATAAAACAGAAATACATGGTAACAAGTCTGGCTTTTTACACTCATATTACGCAATACCCGAACAAAATATTATTGTAACGACATTAATAAGATCATAATGAACAACTTTTGCCGCGACAACCATATCGAAATCTTAACCGCTTTTGAGTTATAAAGTGAAAACTTTGAAGGGTTCTAGGTCCTTAATTTGAGGGGCCAGCCCCTTTTTCTAGGAGTCAAACAAAAGATCTTGTAAATATAAATTTTTGTTCTTCTACATGTCTTAACAAAATATTTGTGAGAAAAAAGATAATCTAAGAAAACCAAGCAAAATCACAACGCTTTTTTCATCTCATTTTCGAGCCCTACCGAGCTTTAGCGCCTTTTGTGCCTGAAATTTATGAATGCCTTATTACATATCTACAATCTTTTGTCTATCATTCCTGAAATTTTGAACTTAATATCTTTTATAGTTTTTGATAACTCTCTTGGACAAGCCGACACTCTGAAAATCAAGAAAACGTCGATATTTCAAAAACGGAAATGACGTCATCAACCAAAAAATTTCCGATCAAGTTTAAACTAATGTCAATAAGATCTGCAAATTTTATTAAAATCGATCAAACAGTTTTCGAGTAATCGCTGACACAAAATCGGTAAGAAAAAAAAAGGAGAAGAATGAGAAAAAAAAACCGAAGAAAAACAATAAGGTCTTCCGTTGGAAACGGAAGACCTTAATAATAATAACTAGACACGATCTCGTTGCGAGCAACGAGGAGGTCTTCCGTCTGATTTTAGAAATTGAGATTTATGATCGATCTTGATTTTGCTATTTAACAGCTATACATGATTTAAAACAGGAAAAGAGGATCTTCATTTTAGGTGCCTGATACTATTTTGTTTCAGGTGTAAGAGTTTTGTCCAACAAGTGTTTAGAAATTCGTCACCGTTCTTAGGATATCTCAGAAAGAATATTTTAGGGGCCGGACCTTATCTCCTTATTGGGGCCGCTGAAAAAAAATTGTAAGGTTGCATGTTATTAGGGACATTATTTTGAGCATCTTTTCTTTTATACTGCATTACAAAATATTTTTTCTTTTTGAGATAAGGGTGATCAAATTTTTTGACTTTTGGCCCCTAAAAACCCTTAATTATGTAACACATGATAAAATCATAACATTGCTTGAATACAGAATTATAAGATAAACACATTTGCTTCTATAATATTTCACAAAATATCTCTCAGTAAAGGGCTACAGATTAAAGATTTTAGAGTCCTTTGGTCCCCTAATTTGAGGGGCCAGCCCCTTTTTCTTGATTTCAAATAAAAGGTCATTTAATTCTACACAAATCTTGTTCAACAAGTGTTTAGAAATTCGTTACCGTTTTGGAGATATATGAGAAAGAAGGTTTTAGGGGCCGGTCCCTTTTCTCCTTTTAGGGGCCGTTTAACGAAATTTTGACGGTTGCATTTTGTTGAGAATATCATTTTGAACAACTTTTCTTCTGTACTGCATTACAAAATATTTTTCCTTTGTGAGATATTGGTGATCAAAATTTTGGACTTTCGGCCCCTAAAAACCCTTAATTACGTAACACATGATAAAATCATTATATTGCTTGAATACATAACTGTGAGATAAACATATTTGCTTCTATAATCTATTACAAAATATCCCTCGGTGAAGAGCTATGGGTAAAAGACTTTAGAGCCTTCTAGGTCCCTAATTTTAGGGGCCAGCCCCTTTTTCCTGATATCAGCCGAAAGGTCTTGTAAATATAAGCCTTTTTTACATTACATGTCTTAATAAAATATTTTCCAGAAAAAAGATAAAGTGAGAAAAGCACAAAAATTTACGACGCTTTTTTAATGTCAATTTTCGAGCCCTAGCGAGCTTTGGCGCCAGAAGTGCTAAACTTACAAAACAACAACCATGCAAAACTTCAATCTTTCCTTTACCAACCGTAGAAATTTGAGCTTAATATCTCTTATACTTTAGGAGAACGACAGAAGACAAAATACCCATATAAAAATTAGAAAAATCTCAATATCTCAAAAACGGATGTGACGTCATCAACACCAAAAAAATTTAATCAGGTTCAGACCAATATCTATCATATCTGAAACTTTCATTGAGATCGGCCGAGCCGTTTCTGAGAAATCGCGTGCACAAAAATAGGAAGAAAAAAAATAATAATAACTAGACACGATCTCGTTGCGAGCAACGAGGAGGTCTTCCGTCTGATTTTAGAAATTGAGATTTATGTTCGATCTTGATTTTGCTATTTAACAGCTATACATGATTTAAACAGGAAAAGAGGATCTTCATTTAAAGTGCCTGATACTATTTTGTTTCAGGTGTAAGAGTTTTGTTCAACAAGTGTTTAGAAATTCGTCACCGTTCTTGAGATATCTCAGAAAGAATATTTTAGGGGCCGGTCCCTTATCTCCTTATTGGGGCCGCTGAACAAAAATTGTAAGGTTGCATGTTATTAAGTATATTATTTTGAGCATCTTTTCTTTTATACTGCATTTAAAATATTTTTTCTTTTTGAGATATAGGTTATCACATTTTTGGACTTTTGACCCCTAAAAATCCTTAATTACGTAACACATGAGAAAAATCATTATAATGTTAGAATACACAACTGTTAGATAAACATATTTGCTTCTATAATCTATTACAAAATACCCCTCGGTAAAGAACTATAGGAAAAAGACTTTAGAGCCCTCTAGGTCCCTAATATTAGGGGCTAGCCCCTTTTTCATGGTATCAAATGAAAGGTCATTTGATTATAAAGACATTTTGTTCAACAAGTGTTCAGAAATCCGTTACCATTCTTGAGATATCTCAGAAAGAATATTTTAGGGGCCGGTCCCTTATCTCTTTATTGGGGCCGCTGGACCATATTTTTTAGGCTGCATGTTGTTAAGGACATCATTTTGAGCATCTTTTCTTTTATACTGCATTTCAAAATATTTTTCCGTTTTGAGATATAGGTGGTCAAAGTTTTGGACTTCTGACCCCTAAAAATCCCTAATTACGTAACATATGAGAAAATCGTTATACTGCTTGGCTTCATAACTGTAAGATAAACATATTTGCTTCTATAATTTATTACAAAATATCCCTCAGTAAAGAACTATGGTTAAAAAGACTTTAGAGCCCTCTAGGTCCCTAATATTAGGGGCCAGCCCCTTTTTCTTGGTATCAAATGAAAGGTTAATTAATTATAAAGACATTTTGTTCAACAAGTGTTCAGAAATTCGTTACCATTCTTGAGATATATGAGAAAGAATGTTTTAGGGGCCGGTCCCTTACAGTGCTGCTATCCTGAAAGTTGACAAGGATAGGATAGGATAGGATGCAGGATGCACGATACATGATAGAAATATAAAAGTTAAGTTCTATCCTATCCTATCCTATCCTATCCTGCATCCTGTAGCCAATCAGATTCGAGTATAAATTTCAGAGTTATTTTGCGAAACGAAAATTGGCTTAACAATGTATTTTCAATGTCAATTTAATATGTTTTACAAGTTAAACCATTTAAGAATATTTATTATATCAAGAACGCGGTGCATAACATTGATGCGCGCTTAACTGTCGGCGCTACATCTTTGTCAATTCGTACGCAAGTACGGAGTTACTGCGAGAATTCGATGCAACATTTGACAACGTCAGAAATAGATTTACTTCATTTAAAGTCTGCAAAGTAATAAAAGCTTGAATTTATAAACGACCAATTCGGCATTTTAAAAGATAAACATGTATACAAGAAACAGACATTGTTTCACGTGTCATATAATTTCTTTGATGCCCAATAACAGGGACGCATATTTCTGTCCGATATTAACCTGAACATATCGAATTAATAAATGTTAGCTAGCTATAAATGCTTAAGAAGTTATACTTTAAAATTAACTCCGAGTGGTTGAACAATAAACTTTATAAACTTCCTAAAGGAATTATTCATTTCCAGATCGTGTTTACATTTATCGCCGAACGAATCGCTCGAATAATGATAATTACGCTCAGTTATACGTGATAAGAAAATAATTTGATATAAATATTTGACTAAACAGTTCCTAAATCAGTGCATCGAAGTTACTTATAAGTTTTTTATGCATAAATATAATGAAATCAAAAATCGAATCGCTTACCTGTTTGTTTACGTTATTGTGTCCACCCCGCGTACGATTTAATTGTACCGTTACACAGGTAAGTAAGTTATCCCGCTTGAAGAGTATTCGGTTTTAAGATTTTATTATTCATTTTGAGTATTACATTAATTGATAAAATCATTTAATTCTTAAATTTCGTTTCATTTAACTTGCATTCCTATAATTTGAAGGTATGAGATAGGATAGGATAGGATAGAGCTTCTTTGCAGGATAGGATGCAGGATACAGGATACAGGATAGGATAGGATAGTTTTGTCAACTTTCACGATAGCAGCACTGTATCTCCTTATTGGGGCCGCTGAACCAAATTTTTTAGGTTGCATGGTGTTAAGTACATCATTTTGAGCATCTTCTCTTTTATACTGCATTTCAAAATATTTTTCCGTTTTGAGATATAGGTGGTCAAAGTTTTGGACTTCTGACCCCTAAAAATCCCTAATTACGTAACATATGAGAAAATCGTTTTACTGCCTGGCTTCATATCTGTAAGATAAACATATTTGCTTATATAATTTATTACAAAATATCCCTCGGTAAAGAGTTATGGGTAAAAGAGTTTAGAGCCCTTTAGGTCCCTAATAATAGGGGCCAGCCCCTTTTTCTTGATATCAGCAGAAAGGTCTCGTAAATATAAACCTTTTTTACATTACATGTTTTAACAAAATATTTTCCAGAAAAGAGATAAAGAGAGAAAAACACAAAAATTCACGACGCTTTTTTAATGTCAATTTTCGAGCCATAGCGAGCTTTGGCGCCAGTAGTGCTAAACATACAAATCAACAATCATGCAAAACTTCAATCTTTCCTTTACCTACCGTAAAATTTGAGCTTAATATCTCTTATAGTTTAGGAGAACAACAGAAGACAAAATACCCATATAAAAATGAGAAAAATCTCAATATCTCAAAAACGGATGTGATGTCATCAATACAAAAAATTTCCAATCAAGTTCAGACCACTATCTATCACATCCTAAAATTTGATTGAGATCGGCCGAGCCGTTTCTGAGAAATCGCGTGCACAAAAAAAGGGGAAAAAATAATAATAATAAGAATAGGGAAAAAGAAACCGAAGAATAACAAGAAGGTCTTCCGTTGGAAACGGAAGACCTTAATAAGAATAGGGAAAAAGAAACAAAGCAATAACAATAAGGTCTTCCGTTGGAAACGGAAGACCTTAATAATAATAGAATTGAAAAAGAAACCGAAGAATAATAGAAGGGTCTTCCGCTGAAGACGGAAGACCCTAATAATAAGAAAAGTGAAAAAGAAACAATAGAATAATAGAAGGGTCTTCCGCTGAAGACGGAAGACCCTAATAATAATAACAATAAGAAAAGTGAAAAAGAAACAATAGAATAATAGAAGGGTCTTCCGCTGAAGACGGAAGACCCTAATAATAACTAGATTCGATCTCGTTGCGAGCAACGAGTGGGTCTTCCGGCCGTTTTTTGAGTAGATAAGACGATTTTTAGGATGAAATTGTTAATCTACACAAAAAAATAGGGAAATAAAATTGGGCACTCGGGGCTTGATCCCGGGTCGCCTGGGTTCTTTTCCAAGATTTAACGTCTGAGCTTCTCGGACTCTCGCTTCTAGCAGTAATTATCTTTTGAATTTCATTGATTTCACGAACACATTCGAAATAAACTCTCCCCCCTTTTTTATGTGTGCCCTTAGACCTTGACCTTGGTCGTTTGATCTTGACCTCTTAGAACTGATGTGTTATAAGTATCTGCAAGATATATATCAGATTCATTTATATGTACAATTAGCTCTTTCGACCCCCTTTCTCCCTATTTCTAGGTTTGACCTTGACCTTTGACCTCTAAGAACTGGTGTATTATAAGTATATGCAACATATATATCAAATTCAGTTATATGTACAATTAGCCCCCCCCCCACCCCAATTTATCCCTTCTTTTGTACAAGAATTGGTTTTTAATATGAGAATGACCCTCGATATTTGGCCTGGAAATTGTATATTTCTATTTAAAATAACCTAACAAAGTGTTATAACCGATTGTCAGAATTTTTCAAAAGTTTGAAACCTTGTCTGCGATTTTACTTCAGACCGCGTTTTAGACTACGCCTCCGAATAAAAATCTTAGCTCCAGTAAAACTCTGTAGAACTAGGCGAAAATTCATGGGATCGTTCCTCACACTTAAATCTAAGTGTTTGCCAAATTTAAAACGAAAGGCACCATATTGAAGAAAGTAATCCATCTCCAGCGGCATCACGCTATCATTTAGAGAAACGAAATTTCAACGCTTCGATATTTCTATCTCATAAATTCATGCTCAAATTTCACTGATAATTTGTGTTAACATTTTTATCAGCAGTCTGTGACGATATTTGATGAAGATCCACGAAAGGTAACTCTTCCTTTCCAGACCCCGATTTTCTATGTAATTAGTCGCGACTAGAGTTTGACCTGGGCTGTTGATTTCTTAGTCAACGCTATCCGGCACCATTGTTTACAAACAGCACTGATTTTATTAACAAATTGATAAGCATCTGAACCAATCGCTAAGCGCATATGTATTCACTAAGCGCATATGTATTCATAATGCTTCTCAATTCTTTTTTAAAATATTTTCCGGAATGTAATCACGGCGGATCTAAACCATACGGGTGTGTATTGTTTTGCATCGCATCACATCCATTTAATTGACAGCCCAAAAAATTTGAAACACGAACCTTTAAGAGTGGTTAGTGACTGGAATGCAAAGCTAGTGGTCGCAAGTTCGATATCCGTCTTGGCCGACTTTTGTTTCCTTTTTATATTGAGTTGGAAATTGATATTTTTATATTTACTCTTTAATTATTAAAATTAAACCATTTTGAAAGGTGGAAAGGTCTCTAATTGTTCCATTAGCAATTAGTCTACTAGTTGTATATTTACATCTATTATGTATTATTAGTCCCCTACCGGTTTCACTGGAGGGGACTATAGCTTTCCTCTGCGTCCGTCAGTCCGGTTTTTTTTTAATGTTCGGGTTCGGTTTATTCAATACACACCGAACCCGATAACGAACCCGAACATTAAAAAAATGGAATATAAAAAAATAATTTTCTCGAAAATATGTCAATCAGACGCTACGAAAAAGTAAATCTTATCTGTAGTTTGACATTTTGAAGCTGTTAAGCAAGTTTCATATTATTCCTCAAATGCATAAAGAAAAAAGTGTGGAAAACTGAAGTGGGACAGACAGACGGACGGACAGACGGACTGACGGACGCAGAGGAAAGCTATAGTCCCCTCCGGTGAAAGCGGTAGGGGACTAATAAATCTAGATTTGATTAATCTTATTTCACATATCGGTAGTTGGTGACATCCTAAATCGTTAGGATGTTTAAGATTTATGACTATATTTTGAATTTTAAACCTGTTAACGATATTGCAATTCTTCAACGTTTCATGTAAAATTAGAGAGCGGTGGATATGTGTCGATAATTTTTTTATTTATAAAAACCAAAATGAATAAATCAATTATTGTCGATTCGATTTTTAAAGCTCAAAATAATTTTAGTATTTGAAATTTTGTTCATGTTGGTAATACCGGAATGAATAAGGAGTCACTCAGGGGCTTCAGGGTGTATTTACATTCTAGCAAATGCTTTGCAGAGCATCTACAGTCGTAGGAATTTCTTGCCTCAAGAATACAAAGATTTAACTGGTGGTGCCACTACAATCAGATTCGGCCTGGTTTTCTGCAAATAAAGCAGTTGGAGAGACTAGTGGAGGTAGACGATAACGATAGAGCGACGAACGGAGTAGTTTTAACATTACGGAAATTAAATTTTGTGGCATTTAATTCTGCATGCACTGCATACTACATCGATCCGTTAAACGGTCAATTTTAATTGTTATAGAAGCCGGATTTTAGCCGGGCTTTGCTAAAAGCAGAGTCCAGGCTGTAGGCAGGCAAATCGCCAATGTTACTATAAATAGCACAACTTCAAAAGTAAGCAAAAAACCAAACAGCGTCAAGATTACGCTATACCAAATAGTTACACAAACAGCCATGTTTTGTCAAATGTGTTTGCAGTTTGTTTCATTTTTTTAATTTCGAGAGAATCTTTTTTAGTAATCTTATTAATAACGTGCTTTAAAAACAAGACAATGCGCATGAATTTCCAAGAACTACTTTGCTGCGCATTTAAGAAATGGGGATTGAATAAATAACACTTGTTGCAAAATTCAAGGCAGCAACTGTTGAACTTTTTTCTATTAGACAAACATATTTTTGTTTATAGCCGCTTCCAAAATTTGGTCGTTCTCTGACGCTTTTAGTCTTTACTATACAATATGCATAAAGACACACCAAAAGAGCCCGGCTGTCAGTACTTCAGTACTTTGATTATTATTTGCAGCTTTTCTCCTTTCGTCATATATACTTTCTCTTTGTATAATTCACAGGGATATTATCATTTTATGTGCCAGGCTTTTTAAGAAAGATAAGAAATAATGTCTAACGCTTACAGTCATTTGAGGTTTAGTTTATATGGTCAAAAACACGAAACCATTGTAACATGAGAGAGAGAGAGAATGAGACAGAGAATGAGAGAGAGAGAAAGAGAGAGAGAGAGTTTGTATGTATAGAGATATTAGTGATCAAGTGGTTCATTGATTTGATAATTATTGTCTGAACAAGTATTCACCGGATGATATTTGGCTCGCTTCCCGTTGTACAATGCGCGGGTAGTAAAAGGGAACATTGTAGCGTCAAAAGATAAGGGCCCTTTTCTCGTGACGGCAGTCATATGTCTTACCCTCTATACTCCCAAGCTAAAACATAATTGATGAAAATGCTATATTGGATGTAATAAGCAACAATGAACAAGAGTTTTTAAGTCAAAGGGTTGTTCACCATGCACGTGCGTAATCCTGATTTAAAAATAGATAAGCGATATGTGTACGGCGGAAAGGGGGGGGTCATCGCAACAAGTTGTTACATGTGTATATCACGGTACAATGTAAGTAATAATTGGAGGTGGATTATCATCATTACCAAAGAATCATCAGTTTTGATTTTAAAAAATATATATTCATAAAGCTGGAATATGTACTGGAGGAACTAAATCGCTGTATAGCGGGGTGTCACCCGATTTTCGATCATTGGGCGATTTCATTCATCTTGAAAGGGGTACATAATTCGCCTGTCTTACTAAATGTACATTTAAACAAGTACTAGTCAAGTGTTTATGTTAACTCGATAGATTTCTTCTAAAACATTAGATCCAAAGTACAATATACGTAGTTAATACAAAACAAATATCAAAAATTCATTTGAGACCCTCCCTATGCCAATGGATGAGTTCATTCAACATAGGCGTCGGAACCGGGGGGCTAGGGGGGGGGCTTAGCCCCCCCATTTTTTTTGCTAAGTTATATCTAACCATTAGAAACATAGCATGATAGAGGGTTCAGCCCCCCACTTTTTCTCGCAGGAAAGATTATTGTTCCTTAATTTACCTTGAAAGATTAAGAAGTTAGTTTCAGAAGCATACTAGCCCCCCCCCCCCCCCCCCCCCAAACGGATTAGGAATTTCATGATTTTGGAAAAAAGAAAACTTGGGTAAGTAATTTTTTTCTGGAAGTATAGGTACACTCCCCCCCCCCCCCTTCCCCCCCCCCCCCCCCCCCACGGATTAGGATTTCCATGATTTAGGGAATTACTTTTTTCTCAATATTTCCGAGGATTAGTCTAGCCCCCCCCCCCCCCCACACTTTTAATTTGCTTCCGACGCCTATGTTCAAACCGTCAGCCGTTGCTTGAATGGTAAAACGGGACTTCGCGCCATAATATGTGTCATTCAAAGTTTCTTTCGCGGCGATTAAAGCTGAACACCGCTCGTAAATAGGCACCGTCACATGGGTACCTGGTATATAAACCCTTCGATTTCGTTACACCCGATTGCACACCTGAACCTCGTGGCCGACATGTAGTATTCCTTTCGTGGTCTTTAGATTTTATGCATTTTTTTCTTATCTTATGTTCATTTTCTGTTCGTAAATAATGCATTGACCAATTTATTTGATGTTAGTATTCTCCTGGCTTCAAAAAGGTGCGTAAAATTTGATAATTTCATCGCGATTGAGTAACACGGCGAGACAAAATGTACGTCCACACAGGTGAGACCTCTACAGCGATGTACCAGTTATCGGCTTCGTGATAATAACGTAGTAAAATTCCTGTACATGTTGATTTTATACTCTGCAAAATGTGATTTGAATTATGCCCCCTGTGGGGTCAGACTAAAGGTCGTAGGGGTTATGACACATAAACAAACCTCATAAAATTATGCGTTTGTTATCATTTACACAATTACACAATATCGTTGACTATGTAATACATAATTGTGCAACCAGGCGTTCAACTGCGCTATGAATCTCTCGGAAAGAAGAGAATAGAAGAGAATTCCTTTTGTTTATACATGTTATATGTATTGATATTATATGTCAAATAAAAGAAGGGATATAATAACGTATTACAACGAGGTAATATTCTATTTTTAACTTATTACGTCACATCCCCCACTGCTAAAAGTGCAAAGATGTAAATCAGCGGTAAACAATGATCGTTTAAGCTCATGTTTAAAACATATTCAAGAAAGTTTTCAAGCAAACTAAATTTTCTTACAGACGACTAAATTAAAACATTTCGGAAAGTCGCGTGCTATTAAACCGAACTCTATGTTTAGCCGATAACTGGTCTTAGCCGATAACTGGTACAGTACCAGTAAAGTTTCCAGATAAAAACGCTCCGTGTGAACACATCACAGGCACGTAGAATCAGGATGGGGAGGGGGAGGGGGGCAGACACTTAATTTTACATATTAGAAAATGGAATATCATAGATTTGCCCCCTTTCAATTTTGCCGCAGCATGTAATAAATGAAACTGAAAATAGGGAATTTTAATAAAATTGAATTGAAGTTAATATTAGGATTTTCTTTCATGGTTTTGAGAATTTATCCTCTTTTTAGTTGCTTGTCAAAATATTTTAGAAGAAGCTGCCCCCACACACTTTCAAAACAATGCTACATGCTTGAATAATTCTTTCTTCTTCCCTCCTTCGAATTTGCATCTTAATATGACAAATACAATTTAAAAAATGACTGTTTTATCTTTACATGTAATTATTTGAAACATGTACATTCGTAAAATAATTTTCATTTAATGGAATATTTTAGTTTCAAATGATATACATGTAAATGCACTTGATCGAAGACAACACTGAAATTTCTTTTTAAATCTGCACTTTCCGTTTATGAATTTACGATCAGCAGTTAAATTGAAATTAATTTCCTATAAGATAAAAATGATCAACTAATTGATGTATGCTTACAATGAACAATTTTATTCAGTCAGGCAACCTTTTTAAAAAGCTATTACTAGTTGATTTTACAGTATATAGGGTAGACATATTTAAATAGATATCGTTCGTCATTTATGAAATTAGCTTGGAAGCGCTTATTATGTTTAACACATGTATTTCAGCGTTTATAATAATGGCGAAATCCTTCTGATTATAATATACTTTAATCTACATTAATATTTACATGTAACCCATACCACCTTACATAATTATATTTTCTCACAGTCCTAGAAGTCCTACAGTGAAAACCATTGCGTAATAACTTATATACACGCGCGGATCCAGAACATTTTTCCAGGGGGGGGGGGGTCCAAAGAATATATGTGTTTACCAGGGGAAAGGGTTCGAGGCATTATTGTGAAAATGTTACTTTGTAAATTTAATAGATTTTCATTTTCCACGGGGGAGGGGGGGGGGGGGGTCGACCCCCCCCCCCCTTTACCCCGCTCGAGATGCGCGCATGATTTATTTTTCAACAAAACGTTGGGATGCACGTTTCCGCACCTTCCGCACACTGGACGCTGACATGAAGTGAAGCTGACCTTCCTCCGTCTTCACTGCGGTTGAAAAGAATCTACATTAAATCGTCTTCATCATCTGTAAATTCTGAATCTATGGAAACTCGCTATTTAAAATGTTGTAGTCGTTCAGGATCTGACTAGGAATATATCACCGTGCAAAATTCACTGTTTAATTATAACTTTATTTTGGACTTTACTTTTAAAACTCAACATTTGTTATATAATATTTTCTCACAGTTTATATCTTACAAAGTTACTTATCTAATTTGTGATTGGCACTCTTCGGACTCTATGTGTGATTTTAAAGTGACAGAGTGTAATGTCTCAAGAACTGCTAATCCCTTAAAACAACATTTTGCAATTATCTGTTTTTCATGTCTAGGACATCAAAGACTCATTGAGTTTATTTAATTATTTGATAACTGTCGATATTTCACTCAGCTTACTTATGTTATCTTAAGCGAGATCTCGCGAGAAGTGACGAGATCAGTAGAACTTGTCACATTCGTGGTTTGGCTGCAGAAGTGAGTGGTCGTTACCGCTGATTTTCTGTTTTGTCCAAGGTTAGGAGCATTTGGCCCATGTAGAAGGTGAGTTTTAATTTATTCATGATGGCAATGGAATAGGTAAAGCCTATAGGATTGCACATTTTATGTACGTTTTACGGCAGTGGTCATGATAAGTAAAAAGTTAAATTTGTGGCAATGGAATAGATTCGGCCTATAGGATTGCACGCTTTCAGAATTTAACGGTAGTGGCCGAGGGAAAATCTAAGTGATGGGAATTGTGGCAATGGAATAGGTTTAGCCTATAGGATTGCATGAGTTGTTTTAATGTAAGTAACCTCGGGAAAATGGAGTTGTGCATGAGGCATGCATGGGTAACGCTATTATTATTGATAGCTATAGTGAACATTGGTTAAGTGTTGGGGAGTATTTAGTGATTTTGTATATAATGTTAAAAAGTATTTATATGCGGGATGAGTGGAGTACTTGGTCTGTTAAATTTTGTAATTTTGCCAGAGGCTTGAGATCGAGCTGTCCGAGCGGGTTGCACGTGCGTTGCGAGAGCTCAGAGCTGGGTTTAGATTGTCGGGGTCTTGGCATAGGGTGGCTTACATATTAGGTACACGATATATTTAAGTGTTAAATAGCTGATATTAATACACTTTGTTGTAATATTATGTTCCCTGTTGATAATTAAGAATTCTGATTTATATATATCTTTTTGATTATAGGATGAGTGTGCTAAAACCAAAACATTCATTAGTGGGAAAGTCTTTGGTGCCTGTAATATTAAAATTTAAAGCACAAGTAGAGAGGATAGAGGAATGTGACCTTAACAGACTAAAAAAAGGACATGCATTAACCAGGTATTGATGTAGTTATGACATATATTTTGATATTTTAATTACATATATTTAAATTTTGGTATTCTTTTCCCTGTAAGGTAATTAAGGTATATTTTCTATAGATATAATCTGGATGAGTTAAGGGCAGAGTTTGAAGGACTCACGGGAGAAAGTTCGAGGGATATTTTGCTTTTAACTGGGAGAGAAGAGGATTTTGATAGTCTGGTTATATTGATGCATTTCGCCATAGAGCAGGCAAACATGGTGGGGGCACCAAAAGGTCAAGTTCTAGTGCAAACTTCCAGTGCTGAAGTAAACCAGGGGGCGGCTTCATCTGTTCAAAACAGTGGAGCTGTGGCTTCATCCTGTTCAGCTGCCACTGCTTCTACTACATGTAACTCATCTGTGTCAACAGCTAGTGTCTCTCAGGCTTCAGGTACTATTTTAGTATAATTTATTTGGATTTATATAAGGAGAGATGTGTATATTTTGCATTGGGGTATTTAAAAAAAACAAAAAATAAAAATAGCAATAATAAATAATTGTTTGTTATATTTAGGTGACAAGAATATGGAAACAAGATTAAGAGACATTGAGAGGAAAATGGAATCTATGAAAGAGAAATCGGGGGAGGATCAGGTAGAGGAGTGTTTAAGACAAGTTAGGATATTGGCTGGTCGTCCTAACCTTACACAGGCGCATGTCCTCCTGGCTGCTTTAGAAACACTTGTTGATGTCGCATTTAGAAATTCTCACAAAGATGCTGATTTCTATTCAAAATCTTTCACACATTGTAAAAAATATGAAAATTCTAAAGATTTATGTGGGCTTACTATGAAACTATTTGGTTCAGCTGAGGATAGAAAAATTGCAAATGTGGTAGCTGATTGGCTTAAGGGGAAAAAGTATGAAGGGTCTGGGGTAGTTGAGGATAAAGAGAACGTGGGTCAAAATAGTAACAAAAGTTTGGGAGATTTGACGGGAATGCAAGCTAATCCTTATCCTTATGTACCATTGTTGGGACAACCACATTTCCCTTTTTCCCGTTATCCTGTGCCATATTCTGGATACCCTGCACAGAGTTTTGGGTTCCCTCGTCCTTCAGTTAGAGGTATGGGTATTCGCCCTCGTAGGGGAAGATGTTTGTTTTGTTAAGACTTGGGACATTTTGTAGCTGATTGTCCAAAAATGAAAAAATAAGAATAATGTTTGGGTACATGGCCTTCAACTCGGGGGTTTCTAATGCCCTTTGTGATTTTTCACATGAGTTGAGGGTTGAGTATCCTCCTCTGTATTAACTTATTTTGCATCCTTTCTAGTTCTTTTATTCATTTTGATTTCAGAATGAGGTGTTGGTTAAGAAGAGAAAATTTTGTCCTGTTATACCTGATTGGGAATTTAACTCTGGTTTTGATCCAGAATGTATTTTTCAGAGAGTAAAGGATGAAAAATGGGTTAATTACAGGGGTGAGAATGCTCAGCCCTCACCTTGTGTGACTGCTGAAGATGTTGCTAAGAAAAATGTTAAATTTGATTTGGAAAATCTAAGATTCAGGGATCCTAATAATTTTATACCTGGGAATTTGCATTCATGTTTACATGAGTGGGAAAAAATAGATGCCCCAGATAATGTTCTTGAATGGCTAAAGGAGGGGGTTGATGTTAAAAAGTTTTTTAAACCTTTTAAAGGAAACTTTAAGGGTAAGAGTTACAGTTCGGATGTCCCACCCTCAGTTTATTTTCCAAATTCTACCTCTTGTGCACAATTTAAAGATTATATTGTTAAGACATTGTATGAAAGGTTGGAAAATGGTTCTCTTACACTGATTGGGAAGGTAGGTTTTTGCGAGCCACCTCATTTGGTTTTGCCTCTTACAGTGGAACCTGCAAAGCCACGTTTGTGCCATGATGAAAGGTTTTTGAATCTTTGGGTGAAGGATTGCCCTTTTTCTTTAGATACTTTAAAAGATGTTCCACGCTTAGTTCAGAGAGGCATGTTTATGTCTAGTGTGGATGACAAGTCGGGATATGATCATATTTATTTGAGTGAGCAGTCTAAAAAATATTTTTGATTGCAGTTTGGAGGATGGTTTATGATATTTAATACTCTTCCTTTTGGATTTAAAGCAAGTGCGTTTATTTATCAAAGTGTAGGTATGGTGGCTACTAGTTGGTGTAGGTCTTTAGGTGTACCATGTTTGCAATACATTGATGATAGATGGATTGGGGGATTTTTGCAGTCTCTTTTCCATGACCTTGAAGTTTCTCCAAATGACAGTCACCTGGATGACAGTCAGGTAGCAGAAAAGGCATTATATATTGTCTGTCAAGTGATGATAAGAGTTGGATATTTTCTCAATATTAAAAAGTCAGTCTTAGTTCCAGTGAAATGTATAAAGTTTTTAGGGATGTTAGTTGACTCTGAGAGATTAGCATTTATTATTCCAGATGAGAAAATTCAGAAGTTTATCGGCTTAAGAGAAAGTATCTTAGATTGTGATAAGACAAGTGTTCTTACTTTACAAAAGTTTGCTGGCAAATGTGTATCTTTTATGTTAGCGTTTCCTGGGGCTAAGTTGTATACAAAGGAAGTAAACAGAGCAATAGGTTTAGCAGCTAAAAGAAGTGGTTTTGTGGATATGACAGATGATTTGAGACAAGAAATTTTGTATTGGAGATTTATAGATCATTGGAGTGGTTGTTTTTCTTGGCGGAATGAAAAGCATTTACAAATTACAGTAGCCTCAGATGCATCCAAGTTTAAGTGGGGGGCCCTAGTAGATGTTAAGGGTCAACACATAGTGTGTGCAGATTACTGGAGGAATGAGGATGATAGGCCAATTCATGTTAAAGAGGCTCAAGCTTTGTTCAATGCTCTATGTTCAGTCAAAGATGTGGTAAAAAACCACAGGGTAGACGCTTATGTAGACAATTTGGCTTGTGTCTATGGTTGGGAGAGCATGAGTGGGAAAGACCCTGCTTTGAACAGAATTATGAAGAGTTTGTGGAATTTCAGTGTGGATAATAATATGGATTTGCATTTGTTGTATGTGAAATCTGAAGATAACCCAGCAGATTGTCATTCTAGAAGATTGTCAGCATTGGATTGTATGTTAACTAGGGAGAAGTTTGAGACTATTGAAAAGAGGTTTGGTCCACATTCAGTTGATCTAACGTCCCTTGATTCAAATTGTATGATTAGCCAAGTAAATGGGAAACCTTTAAGGCATTTCACACCATACCCGACCCCATTGTCTGCTGGTGTGAATGTATTTTCTCAGGATATAACATTGGAGAAGAATCCATATGTATTTCCTCCATTTAGGCTTATTCTTCCGCTTATTGTCTATCTTAAAAACCAGGGTGTTGAGGCTTGTACAATGGTTATTCCAAAATTATTGCCAATCCCAGTTTGGTGGCCTTTGGTCAGTCAGTATGCAATGGATAGGTTTGTACTTGGTAAGAAAGGGGAAAGGGGTGTGCTTTTATTCCCTTCAAAATCCGGGTTTTCTGAAGCAAAACATGGGTTATTGTATGATTTAATTGTTGTCAGGTTAGTTCTTTCAAAGTAAATAAAAATTTCATTGTATTTTCAGGTAGTTCTGGTCAGTGAAGTTGATTCTCAATCCTTGTGTAGTGGTGTTGTGAAGAAGAAATGTTTGATGCAATATTCTGCAGAAAGGCGCATTGCTTACCTGAACAATTTACTAGATTCTAAGGCATACTGTAAGAAAAAATTAGCGTTAAAGTTGGATTTTGAAAATGTTATAGGAAAAAAAATTTTCAAAGCCACTCCAGAAGATTTAAGATTATTTCTTCTGGGAAAGGACAGAGTGGGTAAGACTCAAGTTCATGATTTATCTTGTCCTTTTCTTGGTGTTGCAAGTGCTAGTTCATGTTCTTGTCCAGTGCGTCTAGCAGCTGGAACAGTCTCTTCTTACATTGCGCAATTTAAAGCAATGTTTATTGAGATAGGTAGAGTTGAACCTTGGGATAATGCAAGACATTTGGAAAGATGTAATCCAGCAGATAGTATTCTCTTAAGGAGGTATGTTGATGCAGTAAAATTAGAACAAGCAATGTCGCATGTGTCTTCGAAACAAGCCAAACCGATTTTTCTGAACAAATTGGTAAAGTTGATTTTGTATTTTAATGATCAATTGTCAAAAAAGGATCTTACTGTTGGAAATAGATATGTTTATTTGCGAGATCAAGCTTTCTTTAAAGTTTTATTTTATTCTGGTGATCGTGCTAATGATTTGGCATTGTGTTTATCTCAGGAGGTGAAGAAGCTGTCAGATGAGAAGGGTTATTTGTTGAGCCATACTGTTGGGTAAACCCTAGGTAATGGGCATGTAAATGAATTTGTACTACCTAAGGTTCAAAATCAAGTTATTTGTCTAGTTGAAGGTTTGAAGAAATATGTAGAAGGCTCGAGGGACTTGGGTGTTGATTTGAGGGTAGGTTATTTGTTTCGGTCTTTGGACTCATCAAGGACTTTAGTGTTAGACAATCATGTTACAACTTCAGCAATGTCGGATAGGTTAATAAAATATCTTATTACTTTGAATATTTATGAAGGGGAAACAGCACACAGTTTTAGGGCAGGTTGTGGTATTACCCTGATGGCATATAAT
Organism: Magallana gigas; assembly: GCF_963853765.1. NCBI lineage: Eukaryota > Metazoa > Mollusca > Bivalvia > Ostreida > Ostreidae > Magallana > Magallana gigas. Next base: position 49,917,505 of record NC_088854.1, read on the forward strand.
ACAACTTCTTCAGAAGAAATTATGGAGCATGTTGGTTGGCGAAGTCGGCAATCATTCAACAGATATTCTAGGATCAATAGGATAGTTGGTACATCTGGGGTGGGTGATTTGTTAGCAAAGGTGTCAGTTTTGAAAGATAGGGACGCTAATGTTATTTTTGACAAATTTGGGGATTATTCTAGACTTCCACAAGCATCGGCCGTTTTTTTAGTAGATAAGACGATTTTTAGGATGAAATTGTTAATCTACACAAAAAAATAGGGAAATAAAATTGGGCACTCGGGGCTTGATCCCGGGTCGCTTGGGTACTTTTCCAAGATTTAACGTCTGAGCTTCTCGGACTCTCGCTTCTAGCAGTAATCATCTTTTGAATTTCATTGATTTCACGAACACATTCGAAATAAACCCTCCCCCTTTTTTATGTGTGCCCTTAGACCTTGACCTTGGTCGTTTGGTCTTGACCTCTTAGAACTGATGTGTTATAAGTATCTGCAAGATATATATTAGATTCATTTATCTGTAAAATTAGCTCTTTCGACCCCCTTTCTCCCTATTTTTAGGTTTGACCTTGACCTTTGACCTCTAAGAACTGGTGTATTATAAGTATATGCAACATATATATCAAATTCAGTAATATGTACAATTAGCCCCCCCCCCCCCCAATTTATCCCTTCTTTTGTACAAGAATTGGTTTTTAATATGAGAATGACCTTCGATATTTGGCCTGGAAATTGTATATTTCTATTTAAAATAACCTAACAAAGTGTTATAACCGATTGTCAGAATTTTTCACAAGTTTGAAACCTTGTCTGCGATTTTACTTCAGACCGCGTTTTAGACTACGCCTCCGAATAAAAATTTTAGCTCCAGTAAAACTCTGTAGAACTAGGCGAAAATTCATGGGATCGTTCCTCACACTTAAATCTAAGTGTTTGTCAAATTTAAAACGAAAGGCACCATATTGAAGAAAGTAATCCATCTCCAGCGGCATCACGCTATCATTCAGAGAAACGAAATTTCAACGCTTCGATATTTCTATCTCATAAATTCATGCTCAAATTTCACTGAAAATTTGTGTTTACATTTTGATCAGCAGTCTGTGACGATATTTGATGGAGATCCACGAAAGGTAACTCTTCCTTACCAGACCCCGATTTTCTATGTAATTAGTCGCGACTAGAGTTTGACCTGGGCTGTTGATTTCTTAGTCAACGCTATCCGGCACCATTGTTTACAAACAGCACTGATTTTTATTAACAAATTGATAAGCATCTGAACCAATCGCTAAGCGCATATGTATTCATAATGCTTCTCAATTCTTTTTTAAAACATTTTCCGGAATGTAAACACGGCGGATCTAAACCATACGGGTGTGTATCGTTTTGCATCGCATCATATCCATTTAATTGACAGCCTATAAAATTTGAAACACGCACCTTTTAAGAGTGGTTAGTGACTGGAATGCAAAGCTAATGGTCGCAAGTTCGATATCCGTCTTGGCCGACTTTTGTTTCCTTTTTATATTGAGTTTGAAATTGATATTTTTATATTTACTCTTTAATTATTAAAATTAAACCATTTTGAAAGGTGGAAAGGTCTCTAATTGTTCCATTAGCAATTAGTCTACTAGTTGTATATTTACATCTATTATGTATTATTAGTCCCCTACCGGTTTCACTGGAGGGGACTATAGCTTTCCTCTGCGTCCATTTTTTTTTCAAATGTTCGGGTTCGTTAGCGGGTTCGGTTAATTCAATACACACCGAACCCGATAACGAACCCGAACATTAAAAAAATGGAATATAAAAAAATAATTTTCTCGAAAATATGTCAATCAGACGCTACGAAAGTGTAAATCTGATCTGTAGTTTGACATTTTGAAGCTGTTAAGCAAGTTTCATATTATTCCTCAAATGCATAAAGAAAAAAGTGTGGAAAACTGAAGTGGGACAGACAGACGGACGGACGGACGGACGGACGCAGAGGAAAGCTATAGTTCCCTCCGGTGAAAGCGGTAGGGGACTAATAAATCTAGATTTGATTAATCTTATTTCACATATCGGTAGTTGGTGATATCCCGAATCGTTAGGATGTTTAAGATTTATGACTATATTTTGAATTTTAAACCTGTTAACGATATTCCAATTCTTCAACGTTTCATGTAAAATTAGAGAGCGGTGGATATGTGTCGATAATTTTTTTATTTATAAAAACCAAAATGAATAAATCAATTATTGTCGATTCGATTTTTAAAGCTCAAAATAATTTTAGTATTTGAAATTTTGTTCATGCTGGTAATACCGAAATGAATAAGGAGTCACTCAGGGGTTTCAGGGTGTATTTACATTCTAGCAAATGCTTTGCAGAGCATCTACAATCGTAGGAATTTCTTGCCTCAAGAATACAAAGATTTAACTGGTGGTGACACTACAATCAGATTCGGCCTGGTTTTCTGCAAATAAAGCAGTTGGAGTGACTAGTGGAGGTAGACGATAACGATAGAGCGACGAACGGAGTAGTTTTAACATTACAGAAATTAAATTTTGTGGCATTTAATTCTGCATGCACTGCATACTACATCGATCCGTTAAACGGTCAATTTTAATTGTTATAGAAGCCGGATTTTAGCCGGGCTCTGCTAAAAGCAGAGTCCAGGCTGTAGGCAGGCAAATCGCCAATGTTACTATAAATAGCACAACTTCAAAAGTAAGCAAAAAACCAAACAGCGTCAAGCTTCCGCTATACCAAATAGTTACACAAACAGCCATGTTTTGTCAAATGTGTTTGCAGTTTGTTTCATTTTTTTAAATTCGAGAGAATCTTTTTTAGTAATCTTATTATTAACGTGCTTTAAAAACAAGACAATGCGCATGAATTTCCATGAACTACTTTGCTGCGCATTTAAGAAATGGGGATTGAATAAATAACGCTTGTTGCAAAATTCAAGGCAGCAACTGTTGAACTTTTTTCTATTAGACAAACATATTTTTGTTTATAGCCGCTTACAAAATTTGGTCGCTCTCTGACGCTTTTAGTCTTTACTATACAATAAGCATAAAGACACACCAAAAGAGCCCGGCTGTCAGTACTTCAGTACTTTGATTATTATTTGCAGCTTTTCTCCTTTCGTCATATATACTTTCTCTTTGTATAATTCACAGGGATATTATCATTTTATGTGCCAGGCTTTTTAAGAAAGATAAGAAATAATGTCTAACGCTTACAGTCATTTGAGGTTTAGTTTATATGGTCAAAAACACGAAACCATTGTAACGAGAGAGAGAGAGAGAATGAGACAGAGAATGAGAGAGAGAGAGAGAGAGAGAGAGAGAGAGAGAGAGAGAGAGAGAGAGAGAGAGAGAGAGTTAGAGTTTGTATGTATAGAGAAATTAGTGATCAAGTGGTTCATTGATTTGATAATTATTGTCTGAACAAGTATTCGGTGAACCAAGTATTCACCGGATGATATTTGGCTCGCTTCCCGTTGTACAATGCGCGGGTACTAAAAGGGAACATTGTAGCGTCAAAAGATAAGGGCCCTTTTCTCGTGACGGCAGTCATATGCCTTACCCTCTATACTCCCAAGCTAAAACATAATTGATGAAAATGCTATTTTGGATGTAATAAGCAACAATGAACAAGAGTTTTTAAGTAAAAAGGCTGTTCACCATGCACGTGCGTAATCCTGATTTAAAAATAGATAAGCGATATGTGTACGGCGGAAAGGGGGGGGGGTCATCGCAACAAGTTGTTACATGTGTATATCACGGCACAATGTAAGTAATAATTGGAGGTGGATTATCATCATTACCAAAGAATCATCAGTTTTGATTTTAAAAAAATATATATTCATAAAGCTGGAATATGTACTGGAGGAACTAAATCGCTGTATAGCGGGGTGTCACCCGATTTTCGATCATTGGGCGATTTCATTCATCTTGAAAAGGGTACATAATTCGCCTGTCTTACTAAATGTACATTTAAACAAGTACTAGTCAAGTGTTTATGTTAACTCGATAGATTTCTTCTAAAACATTAGATCCAAAGTACAATATACGTAGTTGATACAAAACAAATATCAAAAATTCATTTGAGACCCTCCCTATACCAATGGATGAGTTCATTCAAACCGTCAGCCGTTGCGTGAATGGTAAAACGGGACTTCGCGCCATAATATGTGTCATTCAAAGTTTCTTTCGCGGGCAATTAATGTACGAGTCTAAATTGGGATTAGAGCACACCGTATCTATCAGCCAAGGCTTTTCGGGTCACTCCACTCGCCTTAATGGGAGCGGAGTGAACCGAAAACCCTTGGCTAGCGAAGATGACCGTAGAGTAAAGACTACTGGCACTGCACCAGTTATCGGCTAAAATTTAACGTTTTCTTTTCGTATTTCCTTATTTCTTGATATTTCTTGATAACAACTGACATACTTTAAATGGTGACCTTCTTATTTATTCATCTGCTTGAATATATCATTAATTAGAACCGAAAAACATCTTGTTTTCTGATTTTTAGCACGCCCCGAATTTGCCGAGTTTTCACGATTTACTGTACCAGTTATCGGCTTCGTGATAATAACGTAGTAAAATTCCTGTACATGTTGATTTTATACTCTGCAAAATGTGATTTGAATTATGCCCCTTCTGGGGTCAGACTAAAGGTCGTAGGGGTTATGACACATAAACAAACCTCATAAAATTATGCGTTTGTTATCATTTACACAATTACACAATATCGTTGACTATGTAATACATAATTGTGCAACCAGGCGTTCAACTGCGCTATGAATCTCTCGGAAAGAAGAGAATAGAAGAGAATTCCTTATGTTTATACATGTTATATGTATTGATATTATATGTCAAATAAAAGAAGGGATATAATAACGTATTACAACGAGGTAATATTTTATTTTTAACTTATTACGTCACATCCCCCACTGCTAAAAGTGCAAAGATGTAAATCAGCGGTAAACAATGATCGTTTAAGCTCATGTTTAAAACATATTCAAGAAAGTTTTCAAGCAAACTAAATTTTCTTCATTCGAAACAGACGACTAAATTAAAAAATTTCGGAAAGTCGCGTGCTATTAAACCGAAGTCTATGTTTAGCCGATAACTGGTCTTAGTCGATAACTGGTATAGTACCAGTAGAGTTTCCAGATAAAAACGCTCCGTGTGAACACATCACAGGCACGTAGAATCAGAATGGGGAGGGGGAGGGGGGCAGACACTTAATTTTACATATTAGAAATGGAATACCATAGATTTGCCCCCTTTCAATTTTGCCGCAGCATGTAATAAATGAAACTGAAAATAGGGAATTTTAATAAAATTGAATTGAAGTTAATATTAGGATTTTCTTTCATGGTTTTGAGAATTTATCCTCTTTTTAGTTGCTTGTCAAAATATTTTAGAAGAAGCTGCCCCCACACACTTTCAAAACAATGCTACATGCTTGAATAATTCTTTCTTCTTCCCTCCTTCGAATTTGCATCTTAATATGACAAATACAATTTAAAAAATGACTGTTTTATCTTTACATGTAATTATTTGAAACATGTACATTCGTAAAATAATTTTCATTTAATGGAATATTTTAGTTTCAAATGATATACATGTAAATGCACTTGATCGAAGACAACACTGAAATTTCTTTTTAAATCTGCACTTTCCGTTTATGAATTTACGATCAGCAGTTAAATTGAAATTAATTTCCTATAAGATAAAAATGATCAACTAATTGATGTATGCTTACAATGAACAATTTTATTCAGTCAGGCAACCTTTTTAAAAAGCTATTACTAGTTGATTTTACAGTATATAGGGTAGACATATTTAAATAGATATCGTTCGTCATTTATGAAATTAGCTTGGAAGCGCTTATGTTTAACACATGTATTTCAGCGTTTATAATAATGGCGAAATCCTTCTGATTATAACATACTTTAATCTACATTAATATTTACATGTAACCCATACCACCTTACATAATTATATTTTCTCACAGTCCTAGAAGTCCTACAGTGAAAACCATTGCGTAATAACTTATATACACGCGCGGATCCAGAACATTTTTCCAGGGGTCCAAAGAATATATGTGTTTACCAGGGGAAAGGGTTCGAGGCATAATTGTGAAAATGTTACTATGTAAATTTAAGAGATTTTCATTTTCCACGCATGATTTATTTTCCAACAAAACGTTGGGATGCACGTTTCCGCACCTTCCGCACACTGGATGCTGACATGAAGTGAAGCTGACCTTCCTCCGTCTTCACTGCGGTTGAAAAGAATCTACATTAAATCGTCTTCATCATCTGTAAATTCTGAATCTATGGAAACTCGCTATTTAAAATGTTGTAGTCGTTCAGGATCTGACTAGGAATATCCAACCAAATATTACGGAGCAATCTCTTCCATACATGACTAATACTGGGCCAAGGCTGAAATTATTCCATTGTTGTTGGACCCAGCCTCAAAAAACTTCCAACAAGCCAACATGCACTTAAACTTTCAGATTTCGTATAGTCTTTGCATCAGTTTGGTATGCATCAGCACCGAAAGTCTAATTCCAACTGACCATAATTTACAATTCGAAATTATATATAAAGCAATTATTGAATAACACAATCAAGGTTTAAATAACATATTATGCAGAAATGTAATATAATCATTTATCACACAACAATTGAGTATAAATCATTACATTTCATCAGATATACCAACAGGATTAATAACAAAAGTTTCAATAAGCGCAGAAGTCATTTAAAAGATTAACTGTCCATCTCTGACTGTGCCTCAGGTGGGATAAAGGATGCGCAAAATTTAGAATATTTTTTAAAACAAATGTCGAAATATGGCAAAAGTTTTTGTAGCAAAAAACACAAAATCAGAAAAAAACAAATTTACACAATAATTGAAAATAGTCCGAATGATTGAATTTCAAACCGTGACATGTTCATCATTTAAAAATTTAATCAATTTCTGTGTTGATCTCAAACACTATTTTAAATTCCTTTTATAACTATTTAGAGTTACTAATGATACCATTAATCTTTTGTCTGACGATGCTTAAAATTGGGAATATAAACATTTATAATTATCAAAGTTTACACGAATATTGTGTATCAGATAACCCTGTCCAGCACCGACCGTGGGAATCGATTTCCTCGGCCGCGAGCGAGGGATCGCTTACGTAATGGCAAATACACAGAGCTCAGAAACGCAGTTAATGCTTGCAGAACTTAACAGAAATGTCTTGTCGTCGACGCGTAAAAACTTTAAGAAAAGCATGCATACTGTTATGAAACTTTTCCAAATGCATCAAAACATCTCGAATACAATAATAAACTTTCTGTGGTGAATTTATGTCAGTTGTACACACAATGACTTTTCGTTAACATGCTAAATAAAAACAGGTGCATGTTAAAAAGTAAGCTTTTTACACTCACATTACACAAAAACCTGACGAAGTAATATTATAAAGGCATTGAAACGACCCCAATTAACAATATTATGATCTTAGATCGTTCTAAGGTAATTTTAAAACGATCAAAATGAGTTTAAATATTTAAAAAAAATAATAAAATTTCATCCAATCATTTCGTAAAAGATGTCATCAGACGCAGAATTACAAGTTCAACTTGGATATCATATTTTAAAATGAAGTTGGGGTTATTTAAACAAGATTTAAATATGTTATAAAATTAGCTTGGAAGCGCTTACGTTTTACACATGCATTTCAGCGTTGAAAATTGTTTGCCGTGATGATTTCTCTTTAAATATCGTTTTATTTCTGCACGATTAATAAATTCAGATGAATGTAGGAATGCCGAAATCAGTATATAACATGAAAATCGATGACAGAAATTTTCTCAGTTCTAACATTCAGAAGTAATTCAGATACAGACTAAACGTAAAACAAGAAATATACATATGCAAGAAATATTTCACGGCTGCTTACATCCCGTGTATACTGTGAAAAATTTAATTCCCAATACAGGTGATACGTGCTCTATGATCTCAGGACTTTCTCTCACAATGTCCGATCGGCTCCCTATTTACCAAACAATAAGAATAGTGTTCGAGGTACATTTACACACATTTTCATTTGGATTGACTTAACGGCTCGAGAAGTAGATTTTTTTTTTCTACATATAAGTCAAGCACGCCAATCGTAACTCAAATGCCAAGACATGCACAACTGTTAAAAATGAATGAATTGGTCTGGTGTGTTGTACAGTGTCTAAAAAAGGTACTAGGTTGTAATTGAAGGCTTAAGATCAACGATCGAAGATACGCAGGTAACATTTCTTTTCGATTGTAGGACTCGGAAGGGGTGGCTTTTATATTAAACTTTCAATAATAAATTCTTAATAGTACACTCTAAATTATTACTAAATAAATGCATATATTAGAATGTTGTATAACGTTGTACATGTAACATTAAAAAAAAAACTATTTCAGTAATAATGTTTATCTATGGAATTCAATGTGCATTACTCTAACGATTGAGCTACGCGGACTCTGCATTGCCTGTTACGTAATGTATGACTGTTGCGCTTTACAGCCTGAATCTTAACAAAAGTTGTTCAAAAGTTCACGTGAACATTGCTATAAATAGTCACCGGACTTTTCAATTTCACACATGCAGCGAGGGTTTTCATTTATTTATTGCGCTATCGTGCAACACCTACCACACGTATTGTAACACTGGAAATGCATTTTCTTTCAACGTTTTAATTGAGAGTATTTAATTAAACTTTGAACACCATGCTAAATTAGTGCATTCATTTTCTGGTTCGCCACCATCTCTTTCTTATTCTATTTTACAACTGAGAAGATTAAGAACTACACTATTTTTTGTAAGCCGATTTATTTCTATTAAATTCTGTATTGTATTTAATATTTTGAATACACAATTGGTCTTGCGTATCTGACAATAACCTATTCAATGCTAAATAAATTAAAATTACATCTGTTGTGTAAGATAAAAGAGTGTGTTCTTGAAGCAATATATGTAAACAAAATAAATACAGTAATTATTATCAAGATTGAATTATGAACGTACAAAGGATCAATGAACGTGTGTGATAAAGTAGAAGCACATGAAGCGAGTGTTATTAGACTTCCGCGGATCGCATGCATGTCAATTTGGCCGGGATCTTCACGGCCATATGCGGGATATGGATTATATAATTGTGTACACAGAGCTCCGTGGCCATGTTCGCTTAAAATATTTGCAGTTTGATAACTTATTTTATTTAAACAATATATTACTATTTAACAACTTTGAAAATATACAAAGAGCCCCCTTTTCAATGACATATGTCACAATGTCATACATGTATTTACTGAGATATCTACCGTTTTTAATTAAGAAGCTAAAGCAGATTAATTTCATCATTTAAAGATTTTATCATTTTTTGAGTTCGTGTTTTGTGTACATTTTTTTTTTTTACAATTATTTAGATTTACTTACCCACCATTAATCTTTTGTCTGACGATGCTTAAGATTGAAAATATAAACATGTATATGTTATAGAACTTCTTTGTGAACCCATATATGAGAGACGCAAATCTTGTGTATGAGATAATCGCTGACCACTGGGTAGTCCAGCCGCGACCAAGGCGACCGATTTTCTCGGCTGCGAGCTAGGGATCAGTTACGTAATGGTACAAGCAGAGATCAAAAACCAGGTTAATGCTTGCGGAACTTAACAAAACTGACATATAGCCGTCACGCAAAAGCTTGAAGAAAATACTGTATGCTGTTATGAAACTTTTTCGAATGAATTAAACCATCCCGAATTCAATAATACATTTTCTGTGGTGAATTTATGTCAGTTGTACACAATGACTGAGGTTATTTTAACGCGATTTAAATGAGTTTAAAATTTTTGAAAAATTTAAAATTCATCGAATCAATTCGAAGAAGATGTCATCAGACGCAGAACTGTTAACATAACCTGCATATAATGTTTTGAAATTAGTCTGAGGACATTTTAACACGATTTACTTAAATTAAAAATTTTCAAAAAATTTAAAAATCATCCAATCATTTCGACAAAGATGTCATTAGACGCGAAATTGTAAGTGCAATTTAGATATCATGTTTTAAAATAAGTCCGATGTCATTTAAACATGATTTGATTAAATTTAAAATTTTCAAAAAAATTAAAAATCATCCAATCAATTCGAGAAAGATGTCATTAGACGCGGAATTGTAAACACAACTTAGATATCATGTTTTAAAATTAGTCTGAGGTCATTTTAATGCGATTTAAATGAGTTTAAAATTTTCAATTTTTTTTAAAAATCATCCAATCAATTCGGGAGGAATGTCATTACATGTAGAATTGTAAGCGTAATCTAAATATTATGTTTTGAAATTAGTCTGAGGTTATTTAAACACGATTTAATTAAATTTAAAATTTTCAAAAAATTTAAAAATCATCCAATCAATTCGACAAAGAGGTCATTAGAGACAGAATTGTAAGCACAATTTAAATATTACATTTAAAAAATTGGTCTGAGGTCAATTTACTAAGATTTAATTAAATTTAATTTTTTAAAAAAATTTAAAATTTATCCAATCAATTCGAGAAAGATGTCATCTAAAGCATAATTGTAAGCGCAAGTTGGATATCATGTTTTAAAATTAGTCTGAGATCATTTTATCACGATTTAATTAAATTTTAAATTTTTAAAAAAATTAAATTTCATCCAATTTCTTTGAGAAATATTTCATTGGACACAAAATTGTAATCGCAACTTAGATATTATGTTTTAAAATTAGTCTGCGGTCATTTTATTACGAACTAATTAAATCTAAAATTTTCAAAAAATTTAAATTTCATCCCATCAATTTGAAAAAAAGATTTTATTAGACGCAGAATTAAAGTGCAACTTAAATATTATGTTGTAAAATTAGTCTGAGGTCATTATAACACATTTAATATGAGTTTTAAAATTTAACTTCCCTACTCGGAATTTCCGGACAATGATTTTCCTCGTAAGGCTAGATGTTTATATCATCTATCATTTCTGAAAATTTCAGCTTCTTATCTTTGCTCGTTTTTGAGGAAATGTGTGGACAAGGAGTATTCGTAAAACACGTGTCCTATATTTTGACCCCAGCTAACTTCCGTACTCGGAATTTCCGGACGATGATTTTCCTCGTGAGGCTAGATGTTCATGTCATCTATCATTTCTAAAAATTTCATCTTCCTATCTTTGCTTGTTTTTGAGGAAATGTGTGGACAAGGAGTATTCATCAAAACCGTGTCCTATATTTTGACCCCAGCTAGCTTCCGTACTCGGAATTTCCGGACGATGATTTTCCTCGTGAGGCTAGATGTTAATGTCGTCTATCATATCTGAAAATTTCATCTTCCTATCTTTGCTCGTTTTTGAGGAAATGTGTGGACAAGGAGTATTCGTAAAAAAAACGTGTCCTATATTTTGACCCAGCTAGCTTCCGTACTCGGAATTTCCGGACGATGATTTTCCTCGTGAGGCTAGATGTTTATGTCATCTATCATTTCTAAAAATTTCATCTTCCTATCTTTGCTTGTTTTTGAGGAAATGTGTGGACAAGGAGTATTCATCAAAAACGTGTCCTATATTTTGACCCCAGCTAGCTTCCGTACTCGGAATTTCCGGACGACGATTTTCCTCGTGAGGCTAGATGTTAATGTCATCTATCATATCTGAAAATTTCATCTTCCTATCTTTGCTCGTTTTTGAGGAAATGTGTGGACAAGGAGTATTCTTAAAAAAACGTGTCCTATATTTTAACCCCAGCTAGCTTCCGTACTCGGAATTTCCGGACAATGATTTTCCTTGTGAGGCTAGATGTTCATGTCATCTATCATTTCTGAAAATTTCATCTTCCTATCTTTGCTCGTTTTTTGAGAAAATGTGTGGACAAGAACTTTTTAAAAAATGACAAAATGGCGGATTACTCAGAACCGGAAGTGATTTTTACAAAATAAAAAAAGTGTATCAGCTTTAGATAATAAAAGATCGATGCTGAAAATTTGACAAAAATCGGACCACCCATCTCCGAGAAATCTTCTGCACAAAAATTGTAAAGAAAAAAAAAAAGAATAAAAAAACTAGATTCGATCTCGTTGCGAGCAACGAGTGGGTCTTCCGTCCGATTTTTGAATAAATAAGATTAAACTTATCTATTCAAAGATAAAATCGTAGATCTAAGCGAAAAAAAGAGAAAAAAAATTTGCGGCACTCGAGGCTTGAACCCGGGTCGCCTGGGCCATGTCCACGACTATAACGACTGAGCTACTCGGACTCCGCTTCAGAACTTTGACGCTTAATTTCTCGAGAATGCCTTGATCGATTTTAAAACTAATTACGTATTCTTAATCAGTGAAAGGGTCACTATAAGGTGTAAAAATTTCAAAGAAAAATATTAAAAAATAAAAAAGTCGAAAAATTCAATTTTTCAAATTTCCTTCCGGTGACGACCGGAAGTGACGGCGGACATTCTCTTGACCGAGGTACATTAGAAAAACGGTAGATCTATCATCTCTGAAAATTTCAGCTCTATATCTTTGCTCGTTTTTGAGAAACCCGACAGACAAAATTGACTTTTAAAAATCGTAAACGGACGATAACTTCCGACCGGAAGTGTATTTTCAAAAAATAAAAATTATATATCAGGTTTAGATAAAAACACGTTTATATTGAAAATTTGAGCGAAATCGACCCTGCCATCTCCGAGAAATCGTCTGCACAAAATCGGTAAGAAAAAAAAAGAATAATAATAATAACTAGACACGATCTCGTTGCGAGCAACGAGGAGGTCTTCCGTCTGATTTTTAGAATATGGAATGACCTTAGGCTTGATCTTCGCCAACGGAATGATCCGGAAAATGAGGCGGGATCTATGAGTAATGGGTGAAAGACTATCTATCCCTTTGGTGTCCCTTATTTGAGGGATCAGCTCCTTTTCATTCAGTCTAGTCAAATGGTATTTTTGTGTACCACTAATAAGTGTTTAGAAATTCGTTACCGTTTTTGAGATATCTGGGAAAAATCGTTTTGATATCCGGTCCTAAAACTCCTTTTAGGGTCCAGATAACAAACAATGTATGGTTGTACATTGTTAAGCTCAATATTTTGAGCATCTTTTGTTCAATATTGCTTTCCAAAGTTTTCCTCCATTTTGAGATATTGAGCATCAAAGTTGTAGACTTCTGGCCCCTTAAAATCCCTAATTATGTAACATAAGAGTAAATGATTGGCATGTATAGGTAAATAACATTAGAATGAACATAATTGCTTCTATAACGTATCACAAAATCTTTCACGGAAAAAATTATCATCAAAAGACTTTAGAGCCCCCTCAGCCCCTTATTTGAAGGACCAGCCCCTTTTTCATGATTTCAAATGAAAGCTCTTGTCAATTCAAACACTTTTTGTTCAAAAAGTAATTACAAATTTTGTACCGTTCTCGAGATTACTTGAGAGGGTCGTTTTAGGGGCCGACCCTGTAACTCCCTTTAAGGACTGCATAACAAATAAATTAGGGTTGATTATTGTTAAGCTCAATAATTTGAGCATCTTTTGTTCAATATTGCTTATCCAAATGTTTCTTCATTTTGAGATATTAAGCATCAAAGTTTTGGACTTTTGGCCCCTTAAAATCCCTAATTACGTAACATAGGTGTAAATGATTGCCATGTATAGGTAAATAACCTAAGAATGAACATAATTGCTTATATAACGCATCACAAAATATTTCACGGTAAAAGGTTATCATTAAAAGACTTTAGAGCCCCTTCAGTCCCTTATTTGAAGGGCCAGCCCCTTTTTCATGATTTCAAATGAAAGCTCTTGTCAATTCTAACACATTTTGTTCAAAAGGTGTTTACAAATTTTGTACCGTTCTCGAGATATCGGGAGAGGGTCGTTTTAGGGGCCGACCCCGTAACTCCTTTTAGGGACCGCATAACAAGGAAATTATGGTTTCAGATTGTTAAGCTCAATATTTTGAGCATCTTTTGTTAAATATTGCTTATCCAAATGTTTCTTAATTTTGAGATATAGAACATCAAAGTTTTGGACTTCTGGCCCCTTAAAATCCCTAATTACGTAACATAGGAGTAAATGATTGCCATGATTAGGTTAATAACCTAAGAATAAACATAATTGCTTCTATAACGCATCACAAAATATTTCACGGTAAAAAGTTATCATTAAAAGACTTTAGAGCCCCCTCAGCCCCTAATTTGAAGGGCTAGCCCCTTTTTCATGATCTGAAATTAAAGCTCTTGATTTAATTAAGTTTTTTTGTTGTACATGTTTTAACAAAATGCTTTGAAGAAAAGAGATATTCAAAGAAAACCAAGAAAAATCATGACGCCTTTTTTATCTTAATTTTCAAGCTCGGGCGAGCTTCGGCGCTCTTTGAGATAAAGATGATTAATGACCATTAGACACTACTTCAGTCTTTCGTCTATCAGCCCTGAAAAGTTCAACATCATATCTTCAATGGTAAAAGAGGAGTTCTCGGTACAAAATACCCCTATAAAAACTGATAAATCCACGATATCTCGAGACAGGAAGTGACGTCATCAACAAAAAAAATTTCCAACAAGGTTCAGATCAATACCTATCAGAACTGAAAATTTGACGTAAATCGGTTGAGCCGTTTCCGAGAAATCGCGTGCACAAAATCGGTAAGAAAAAAAAAATAATAATAATAATAGGGAAAAAGAAACCTAAGAAAAACAATAAGTTATATTTGCTTCTATAATCTATTACAAAATATCCCTCGGTGAAGAGCTATGGGTAAAAGACTTTAGAGCCTTCTAGGTCCCTAATTTTAGGGGCCAGCCCCTTTTTCCTGATATCAGCCGAAAGGTCTTGTAAATATAAGCCTTTTTTACATTACATGTCTTAATAAAATATTTTCCAGAAAAAAAGATAAAGAGAGAAAAGCACAAAAATTTACGACGCTTTTTTAATGTCAATTTTCGAGCCCTAGCGAGCTTTGGCGCCAGAAGTGCTAAACTTACAAAACAACAACCATGCAAAACTTCAATCTTTCCTTTACCAACCGTAGAAATTTGAGCTTAATATCTCTTATACTTTAGGAGAACGACAGAAGACAAAATACCCATATAAAAATTAGAAAAATCTCAATATCTCAAAAACGGATGTGACGTCATCAACACCAAAAAAATTTAATCAGGTTCAGACCAATATCTATCATATCTGAAACTTTCATTGAGATCGGCCGAGCCGTTTCTGAGAAATCGCGTGCACAAAAATAGGAAGAAAAAAAATAATAATAATAAGAATAGGGAAAAAGAAACAAAGCAATAACAATAAGGTCTTCCGTTGGAAACGGAAGACCTTAACTAGACACGATCTCGTTGCGAGCAACGAGGAGGTCTTCCGTCTGATTTTAGAAATTGAGATTTTTGTTTGATCTTGATTTTGCTATTTAACAGCTATACATGATTTAAAACAGGAAAAGAGGATCTTCATTTTAAGTGCCTGATACTATTTTGTTTCAGGTGTAAGAGTTTTGTTCAACAAGTGTATAGAAATTCGTCACCGTTCTTGAGATATCTTAGAAAGAATATTTTAGGGGCCGGACCTTATCTCCTTATTTGGGCCGCTGAACAAAAATTGTAAGGTTGCATGTTATTAGGTACATTATTCTGAGCATCTTTTCTTTTATACTGCATTTCAAAATATTTTTTCTTTTTGAGATATAGGTTATCACATTTTTGGACCTTTGACCCCTAAAAATCCTTAATTACGTAACACATGAGAAAAATCATTATAATGTTGGGCTACACAACTGTTAGATAAACATATTTGCTTCTATAATCTATTACGAAATATCCCTCGGTAAAGAACTATAGGAAAAAGACTTTAGAGACCTCTAGGTCCCTAATATTAGGGGCCAGCCCCTTTTTCATGGTATCAAATGAAAGGTCATTTGATTATAAAGACATTTTGTTCAACAAGTGTTCAGAAATCCGTTACCATTCTTGAGATATCTCAGAAAGAATATTTTAGGGGCCGGTCCCTTATCTCCTTATTGGGGCCGCTGAACCAAATTCTTTAGGCTGCATGTTGTTAAGGACATCATTTTGAGCATCTTTTCTTTTATACAGCATTTCAAAATATTTTTCCGTTTTGAGATATAGATGGTCAAAGTTTTGGACTTCTGACCCCTAAAAATCCCTAATTACGTAACATATGAGAAAATCGTTATACTGCGTGGCTTCATAACTGTAAGATAAACATATTTGCTTCAATTATTTATTACAAAATATCCCTCAGTAAAGAACTATAGTAAACAGAATTTAGAGCCCTCTAGGTCCCTAATATTAGGGGCCAGCCCCTTTTTCTTGGTATCAAATGAAAGGTCATTTGATTATAAAGACATTTTGTTCAACAAGTGTTCAGAAATTCGTTACCATTCTTGAGAGATCTCAGAAAGAATGTTTTAGGGGCCGGTCCCTTATCTCCTTATTGGGGCCGCTGAACCAATTTTTTTAGGTTGCATGGTGTTAAGTACATTATTTTGAGCATCTTTTCTTTTATACTGCATTTCAAAATATTTCTCCGTTTTGATATATAGGTGGTCAAAGTTTTGGACTTCTGACCCCTAAAAATCCCTAATTACGTAACATATGAGAAAATCGTTATACTGCTTGGCTTCATATCTGTAAGATAAACATATTTGCTTCTATAATTTATTACAAAATATCCCTCGGTAAAGAGTTATGGGTAATAGACTTTAGAGCCCTCTAGGTCCCTTATTTGAGGAGCCAGCCCTTTTTCTTGATATCAGAAGAAAGGTCTTGTAAATATAAACTTTTTTTACATTACATGTTTTAACAAAATATTTTCCAGAAAAGAGATAAAGAGAGAAAAGCACAAAAATTCACGACGCTTTTTTAATGTCAATTTTCGAGCCATAGCGAGCTTTGGCGCCAGTAGTGCTAAACATACAAAACAGCAATCATGCAAAACTTCAATCTTTCGTTTACCAACCGTAGAAATTTGAGCTTAATATCTCTTATAGTTTAGGAGAACAACAGAAGACAAAATACCCATATAAAAATTAGAAAAATCTCAATATCTCAAAAACGGATGTGACGTCATCAATACAAAAAATTTCCAATCAAGTTCAGACCACTATCTATCACATCCTAAAATTTGATTGAGATCGGCCGAGCCGTTTCTGAGAAATCGCGTGCACAAAAAAAGGAAGAAAAAAAATAATAATAACTAGACACGATCTCGTTGCGAGCAACGAGGAGGTCTTCCGTCCGGTTTTTAGAAGGAAATTTGACCTCATCGACTTTGATTTTCGAAAAAAAAAACATGATATGGAAAAAAGAGTGGAGAACTAATGCTGTATTGTATCACATTTTATAACTTCTCTTATATTGCCTTTTTAAAGACTTGCATTTCTTCAAATTAAGATAGAAAAGATTAAACTTGTTTACCTCTGGCTCCTAAAGAACCCTTAATACGTAACGCAAGAGAAAATCATTATATTGTTAGGATATATAAACGTATTATACCTAATTCAGCTTAAATAACTTTTAACAATATAGCTCTTAGTAAAGGGCTATAGATTAAAGAATTTAGAGCCCTTTGATCCCCTAATTTAAGGGGCCAGCCCCTTTTTCTTGAAATCAAATGGAAGGTCATTTCATTCTGAACACATTTTGTCAACAAATGTTTAGAAATTCGTTACCGTTCTTAAGATAAATGGGAAAGAAGGTATTAGGGGCCGATCCCTTATTTCCATATAGGGACCGTTTAACGAAATTTTGAAGGTTGCGTATTGTTAAGAACATCATTTTCAACAAATTTTCTTCTGTGCTGCATTTCAAAATATTTTTCCTTTCTGGGATATGGGTGATCAAATTTTGGACTTTTGACCCCTAAAAACCCCTAATTACATAACACATGATAAAATTATTACATTGCTTGGATTCATAACTATGAGATAAACATATTTGCTTCTATAACATTTTACAAAATATCCCTCAGTAAGAGGCTATAGATAAAAGACTTTAGAGTCCTTTGATCCCCTAATTTAAGGGGCCAGCCCCTTTTTCTTGATATCAAATAAAAGGTCACTTAATTCTAAACACATTTTGTTCAACAAGTGTTTAGGAATTTGTTACCGTTCTGGAGATATATGAGAAAGAAGGTTATAAGGGCCGATCCCCTATCTCCTTATAGGGACCGTTTAACGAAATTTTGAGGGTTGCATATTGTTAAGAACATCAGTTTGAACAACTTTTCTTCTGTACTGCATTTCAATATATTTTTCCTTTCTGAGATATGGGTGATCAAATTTTTGGACTTTTGGCCCCTAAAAACCCCTAATTACATAACACATGATAAAATCATTACATTGCGTAGATACATAACTGTGAGATAAACATATTTGCTTCTATAACATTTTACAAAATATCCCTCAGTAAAGGGCTATAGATAAAAGACTTTAGAGCCCTTTGGTTCCCTAATTTAAGGGGCCAGCCCCTTTTTCTTTATATCAAATGAAAGGTCACTTAATTCTAAACACATTTTGTTCAACAAGTGTTTAGAAATTTGTTACCGTTCTGGAGATATATAAGAAAAAAGGTTTTAGGGGCCGATCCCTTATTTCCTTATAGGGGCCGTTTAACGAAATTATGAGGGTTGCATATTGTTAAGAACATCAGTTTGAACAACTTTTCTTCTGTACTGCATTTCAAAATATTTTTCCTTTCTGAGATATGGGTGATCAAAATTTTGGACTTTTGGCCCCTAAAAACCCTTAATTACGTAACACATGGAAAAATCATTACATTGTTTGGATACATAACTGTGAGATAAACATATTTGCTTCTATAACATTTCACAAAATATCGTTCAGTAAAGGGCTACAGATTAAAGACTTTAGAGCCCTTTGGTTCCCTAATTTGAGGGGCCAGCCCCTTTTTCTTGATTTTAAAAGAAAGGTCTTGTAAATAGAAACTATTTTTACATTACATGTCTTAACAAAATATTTTTCAGAAAAGAGATAATTAAAGAAAACCACAAAAAATTACGACGTTTTTTTAATCTCAATTTTCGGGTCCAGGCGAGCTTCGACACTTTTTGCGATCGAAATGATTTTAAACCTTCATGCACAATTTCAGTCTTCGGTCTACCATCGCTGAAAATTTCAAGTTTATATCTGCTATAGTTTAAGAGGAGTACTGCCGACAAAATACCCCTCTGAAAATCGATAAAACGACTATATCTCAAAACCGGAAGTGACGTCATCAATAAAAAAAAATTTGCAATATGGTTCATATCATCTTCTATTAGATCCTAAAGTTTCATGAAAATCAATTGAGTAGTTCTCGAGATCTCGCGTGCACAAAATTTGTAAGAAAAAAAAAAAATAATAATATAGAAGAATAGGGAAAAAGAAACAAAGCAATAACAATAAGGTCTTCCGTTGGAAACGGAAGACCTTAATAATAGGGAAAAAGAAACCGAAGAATAACAAGAAGGTCTTCCGTTGGAAACGGAAGACCTTAACTAGATTCGATCTCGTTGCGAGCAACGAGTGGGTCTTCCGTCCGATTTTTAAATAGATTAGATCAAACTTATTAATTCAAAGATAAAATTTTAACCGTACATCTATGCGAAAAAAAGGGGGGGAAAGTTTGCGGCACTCGAGGCTTGACTGCAGCGGGTGTGCATATAAATTTTGATAACGCGCTAGCGCGCGTTACTCAATTTGTATGAACACACCACTGCAGTTATGTGACTATATCTTTCAAAAAATAATGATTCAATGCTTATATGATTTGTTTTTAATCTTTTGCGGGTATAATAAAGCAACTCTCAGCGATCTTTGGAGTAAAAATTCCTCTAATCGATATGTCTTCACATTAAGCAGCATATGATGTCATATTTTAATCAGAAACATGTCAATTTTAACTTTATCTCTGGTTTGAATTATAAAACCGCAGGTGTAAAGTGCCACTAGAAACCCTTCTATCTGAATATATGTTTGATTTTTCTGTATTGCGTATAATTATCGTTGATAACGTCACAGGCATGTTTAATAGAGATGATCAATGTCGGGAGACAAATCAACGGAATGCAATGTAAACAATGCAGAAATAAGACTTATTTAATACAGATATCCAAAATTAGATGAATTTCAGTTAGGATATAATCAGGATAATACAGGCATGGATATTTTGTTTTATCAGCAAGTGTTTTAAGGTAAGCAGATAGACATTTATATGGCTTTACCGGCGCTTTCTCTGTAAATTTGTACAAAAAAGGCAAGAGTGTAACACTACCCCGAATATTGTGAAAGTTGAATTTGGCAAATATCAAAATCATAAGCCTAAAATACTTAGAAAGTGCTGCTAGAATCCTGTGCTTTGTTAATTACGCAGTATTTTAATGAACTTGAAGAAGTTGAGAAGATTTCCGATAAATATTGACAATATTTATTTTATGCGAATAGCAATATATTTCCCTCGTAAAAATTCACAGGAACGAAAACAAATTTCTTACGGAGATTTATAATTGGGAATGTTGACATCTTTTCTCCATTCGGAAGTCCTCGGGACACATCGCGCAATTTTTCAACGTTATTATCCGGCCGGCGTCTTCATCTTCTTGGCAATGGAAACCCCCGCATACTTTTTATATTTAGCCGTGTACTGATCCCCCACAAGCTATAGGGGGCGTTTCAAAGAGGAAATCTTGGGATTTTTTCATCTATTTAATGAACATCGTCTGAACCAAGAGGTATTTATAAATATCGAATAATTTAAGGAAATATGCGGCAAAAATATGTTGGGACAGTCTATAGCAAGAGCCATACTCTACTGTCATATTGATCCATTTTTAAGCTTATTGTGCATTCATGACATTAGGCAGGTAAGTATATGAGTAGGGAGGAAATAAACAATAGGACTTTTGAACTAAATAAAAAGGAATAAAATGAAAAAATAAACTGTTAAAAAATTTATTTAGATATTGGATATAGTCAAACCATTAAATTTAAAAGTGGGAAATTACACACCTACAAACAGGGACCGGGCTCTCTCTCTCTCTCTCTCTCTCTCTCTCTCTCTCTCTCTCTCTCTCTCTCTCTCTCTCTCTCTCTCTCTCTCTCTCTCGGTAAGGGGTTGCTCTGTTTTTATCATAACCATTAAAATTAGTACCTCCTTTGGCATACTTATTGTAGAGCAATACTCTCTCAAAAATTCTTTGACGTTCGTTGATACCTAAATAACATTAGGTTGACAATAATTCAAGGTACATGTATGTGTTATTCTTGCTGAGCTCGCCAGAACGGTAGCACAGTAAAACATTATTATAAACAACGATATAAACTAATCCGGAGTATACATATGATAACATTGATAATATGCATTCGGTGAGATGAATTTTATGAAATAGTGTCTAATAGTACAATATATCATTGATTTGTTCTAAAATGCTTTTTTGTAACATAAAACTTTTATCTTTTGTTATATAATCAACAAAATCTAAACAGTAATCTGTGAAAATGTACATGTATACACTATGATCAAATTAAAATGGATATATATAGTACCGTTAATTCAACAGATACATTACATATATATACATGTATACGAGAATTCACATAAGCATTTACTAGCATTTCAAGTATTAAATTACAATTAATCATTTATTTACATTATCGTGTGTCTTATAAAATCTGCTTTTAAAATTAGGCCCTATTTAGGCTATTAGAAATATGCAAGACGATTCATAGGCGTAATTAAGCCCCCCCCCCCCTCCCCCCCCCCCACTTTTTTCGCAAAGTTATATCTAACTATTAGGGACATAGCAGAATAGATGGTTCAGCACCCCCACTTTTTTTTCGCAGGAAACATACATGTAATTGTTCCTTAATGAACTGAAAGATTGAGAAGTTGTAGTCATATATATAGGCATACTAGCCCCCCCCCCCCCCCCCACGTTATTTGGGGGGAAAATATTTATGGTAGGTAAAATGTTTTTGTTTTGGAAGTATATAGGTTTACCCCCCCCCCACCCCCCCCCACCCCACAGATTAGGATTCTCATGATTTTGGGAATTAGGTTTTTTCTCTTTCAATATTTCTGAGGATCAGTCTAGCGCCCCCCCCCCCCCCCACTTTCAATTTGCTTCCGACGCCAGTGCGATTATATATTTGGGGGGGGGGGGGGGGTATTTAGAAAAAGCATATATAGGTTATTATCAAGTAATCTGTGTTCAGATTTCTTTTTAATTATATGTCAGTTTATGTCGGTTTTAACCGTTTTGTATATGGGAATTTTAAATACGTTTATTTCTTGTAGTTTACCTGTATACGAGTTGTCTTTGTACGAGTTAACTTGACACCAATGACTGCGAACCAGTTTACTTGACACTGTGAACCAGTTTACTAATTTGGACTGACGCCATGATATAATATTATCGAAGCTGCTACTGCGCAGTTAGATTATCCATCTGTATTTATTGTTTAATACATTGCAAGAAGTTGTTTGTTGGCACTGATTACCATATAAGACTTGACAGTAAAGCTTGATGAAGAGGAACCAGATACATTCTCTCTTTTATCGTAAGTATTCGCAATTTTATGTGCATTCGTTTGGGTTTGTGCACGGGCCCTGGAAGTTATTGTAAATATATTGCATGTGCATGTATAAAAAAGTAAGGGTAGGACACTCTTTTTGGGGCGAAATCGGGTTTGACGAATTCTGGGCGTTCCTCAAACGAAATTTCGCGATAAATCGTTCAAGTATACTTTACTTACGACATATGTATACATTCGTTCCGCTCCAATGCTGTTACGTCGAAGAAAAAGGTGTTTTTATACATCCAAGTGCCTAAGAATTTCGCTAGACTGGTTTACATCCGGTTTAATCGCAGTGAATCGAAAGATAAGTTCTGATTGGTTAATAATAAAATAAATCTGCTCGTCAATAAGGTGGCGAAACTGATAACAATTTATGGTGAGTATGTATCAAATGTTTGAAAGGAGTTATGCATATAGATACTGGGTAGTTTGGCCTTTCAACAATGAAATGCGAGAATAATGAAGAAGATTGACAAATATCGATAAGAAATTAAAGAATTTATTTCATTATTGACCAATCAGAACTTACCTTTCAATTTACCTTTCGATTCACTGCGATTAAACCGGATGTAAACGAAATGTAGCGAAATTCTTAGGCACTTGGATGTATAAAAACACCTTTTTCTTCAACGTAACAGCACTGGAGCGGAACGAATGTATACATATGTCGTAAGTAAAGTATACTTGAACGATTTATCGCGAAATTTCGTTTGAGGAACGCCCAGAATTCGTCAAACCCGATTTCGCCCCAAAAAGAGTGTCCTACCCTTACTTTTTTATACATGCACATGCAATATATTTACAATAACTTCCAGGGCCCGTGGGTTTGTGTTTTTTCGCGCCATACCGAGAGAAGCCTATATAGATAGCCTATATGCGAATAGCAGATGCAGCGACGTTATTTGGAAATGGTCGTTAAATATTAAAATCCGAAATATTTCACTGTTCTGTTTTTTATTATTTTTTCTATTTAATTTGTTTTACGGTGCTACTGTCGGGAAGAGCGCAGCATATTGTATCATATATAAAATGTTCTATCGTTAAAATGACAGATGTCCTTCATTGACAACTTTGTGATATTTTGACAATTATTAACTAACATCAAAGATCTTTAGAGAGAGAGAGAGAGAGAGACTAATTCTAAGTTTTAAAAAAATCTTACAAAATACATATCATAGAATTGCTTCCCATAAAAGCAATCTTTATTTTTGGAGAGAATTGATTAGTCTGTAAAATTTAATTCTTGTTTATTTTGGTCAAACATTTATACGATAAATATCATACCTGTTAACCTTTCAAAGCTGCTATGTGGGAGAATCTTCCTCTTACCAACTTGGCTAAAGGGGGAGATTTTGCGTAAACGACGTTTTTTTCACGTGAAATGCAAATATATATTAAAAATACTGTTAGATACCTTATTTTACCATTGTAATTAATGCATTTGCAATCATTTTGAATTTTATTATTTCTATGACTACCAGTGTGCAATTACAACTTGTGTTGCTGTACATGTTCAGAAAACTATTATTTTGTTTGCATGGTACAATGCAAGAAGTCAATGGTGCCACTTTTTATATTAAGTCTTCTTATTGTTCAGTATTGAACCATCACTGCATGATGACATCTAGGGTAAACACAGAAAATTTATTTTTCGTATTTTGAACTTGCAGTGAAACCCAGTTAAGGAAATACCAGTAAATAATATTCATTAAAATTATTTTTTGCCTTATATATAGGATAGATTTTTAATTCCCAAAACAACATGTATTTCTCCAGTATCATTTAAAAATGATCTCTGTTCTAATGTCTATAGCATCACTGTAATTCATAGTACCGATACTATAAACTTTAAAAACTCTTGTGAAATGCTTTTACACTTTTTCCTCGAGCTTCACTTTTATCTGTAGCTGGTATAAACATTCAGTGTTCCAAACTCACTTTGATTTTTACCGTGCTGGCCAGACAGAATTAGTCACGCCTCACTGCACGTGGCTTGGGTGCTTTACCTGTGCACCTGTTAAGTGACACCACTGGCTGTGTATTGTTTTCTTTGGTGTTACAGAGTAAAATCAAGATGTTTTAGGCTTTCACTTATTTTTTTTTATAAAGCATATGCATAACTAAATACAAAATCGATTTAAGTCAAAACCGGAAGTAATCGTAAGAAGTAGACTGGACTATAACATGTCATACTATGATCACGGTAGACAGTACTTGGATGGATTTTGATACATGTATATTCAAGCTACACAGCAGCTTTTTTAGCTCAAAATCAGAGAAAAACCCGCATTGGTTGTTGAAATTTGCATGTAAAGATTTTTTTGGGGGGGGGGGTATGGGGAATACAAATACGATTGCGCGGGAGATAGGTTGGATGCGGGAGATCTTAGATTTTTAGGCCGTTTTGCGGGAGTCTTTGCGCAATGCGGGAGGGTTAACACGTATGAAATATTATTTTTATTTTGTATTATTTTGTTATTTGACTTTTTTCTCTGGTTCATTATATTTTTTGGTTTTAATGATGTGTTTATTATTGGATGCTAAACACATTTAAAAACATACTTTGTATTCATGCCCCTGGACCCACAAGGGGTTCAGAGTATAATGTAGTCAGGTTTATATCCCATATATAAACAATTGTTTAGGTTCTTGTTGTGTACTTCGGATGGTCAATATATGTGATAGGACTGTAAAATGTTCGAAAGAGGATATGAATGTATGTGATAGGACTGTAAAATGTTCGAAAGGGGGTATGAATACAATAAAATATTTCAGGGGAAATTGATTATTTATGTTATACAGTATCTAGTCGATCTAAATGTATTATTAAACAATAAAATGGTTTCTTTGGCGATTCATGCGGGATATGAAGGTGGCGACATTTCAGAAATACAAAATACATAACCCCTGCTAGCGGGTTACGGAAAGAAGATATCTATATTGTGTGATTTTATATTTGATTTATTCAACAAGTTGAAATGGTGTATATATTTGAGAGGCTGTTGAGCAAATATAATTATTTCAAGAGTTGGAATAAGCAATTATAAAATCACACAATATGCAGATGTTCTATTTATCCCATACTATTTGTTTATATTATGAAGCTTTTGAGACAGTATATATATGACCCAAAATTGATTTTTCAAACATTAAAAATAAGGATCAGTGCTCCCATGCAACAGAAATCCTTTTTGCCACTTTAGCACAGCACAAAGAATGACCTATGTTTTGCAATTATTTCTTTGATATGACATACTATGCAAGTACAAGTTTATGTAGGCGTATATATTATAGTTTTTAATATTTGAACCATTTATTTGCATGTACATGTGCACTCTCCTCATTGACCTGTTGTCCGTTGTCAGTTTGCCTTTAAACTTTTCACATTTTTGACTTCTTCTCTAAAACTACAGAGCCCAATTTTGTTTTTCAATTTTGATTTTCAAATGTTTATTAATTTATTGAAGATATGGCAAGCATTTTTTGGTAGGGTTTGTAATAGTTGCAATTATAGTCTAGAATTCTTTCTATCAAAAGGACATTTAGCATCAACACTAAAAATGATAAGATTATTTTGCATGCAAATCTTTTAGTAAAATGATATGTTCAGTCTTAACTTCTCAGAATACTTTTTTTAATTGCGATTCAAATTGATTCAAATGATAAATTTATTATTATTTGGGTTTGGTTGCATATGATAATTTTATATCCCAGAATTGAAGTAATATTGGTCAATTGATTCTAGCATCTGATTCAAATTTCTTTAAATTGAAAATCCAATTTAGTATTTTAGAAATTGGTTTGGACTTGCATTCAGATTTTTGGTAAAGTATGAAACATAATGTGTAAATGTATATTATCTTAAAATGATTTTTACATCTGCCTTCAGACAAATACTATAGCCTCAAGTAGGGTTTAGACTTCAGAGTATATAGGGAAAAGTTTAAAATTCTGTTTCTCAAGACTTACAATGGGACATTAGGTCAGCATTTTTTTATTTTTAGGTTAACAAACAACAAAATGATAAAGTTCTGTAGGAGGAGGAAATAAAAAAGAAAAAATCACTTTTGACCAACAATTTTTTTTCTTTAATAAGTTTACAAACCACAAAATTGTGAAGTTCTGTTGCCTGTTAAAGGCAAAAAAATTAAGACATCATTTTTATTCTTATAATATTAAATGAATTGCAACTTCATGATTGTGGTGTGTAACTGCATCAAGTGTAGCATGAAGTGTAGCATGTAAAAAGTATGTAATCTCTGAAACATATCACTGAAAAAGTACAATAGAATATTAAGACATACTGCTTTGATATTACATGTTACAATGTTCATTTGTCATTTAATAGGGATCAAGTCATTTATTATGATAAGGATTTTTAGTTATAGTTGTATCATATAAACATTTTTGCTAGGTATAAATAGTTTTGCAGTTTATTTGTAAAGGGTAATCTTTGTTATTACCAAAGAAACAAAATTTCGTTTACAAAGGTGGAATAAGGAATGCTATATATAAATGAATAGTCAGTGGTGTTATGCATGGGCATCATCATTAGACCATGCTGCTTTAGAATATATTTTAACTTTCTTTAAATAAATGATGTTAAATTTCATTTTATTCAGTGTTTTTGATGCTCAAGTGACTGTTTCCTTTTCACTTGCAACAAATCGACATGCATCAATTACATATCGGTCTGACAAGATAGTTTGATCTTTTTAATTTGTTGCTCTCGGCCTTTTCCATCCCTGGAACAAATTTCAGTCTAAACCAGGCCAAAATAAACACAAACCTCATTTCAATACATTTTCTTGAGCCATATTAGATAGGAAAGTGTTGCCTTACAGTCAGTATCGATCCGGATGAAACTTAGAGACCAAACCAAAAAGAAAAATCTCGATCCAGTCTAAAATTTTCTGTTTTTGCATAGAGTTATAGCCCCCCACCATGCATTACACAGTGTTGCCATGCTCCCCGCTATGCATTCTTACATGTATTATAAGCCAAAAATCTTTTTCAAATTATTTCAAATCTTATCAGATATAAGTAGATATAAAATTGTCGTTATTCCGTTGAATCTTCATAAAAATGTTTGCACCCTCAGAGATCGTTGCTAACTTCAATCGATATCGATCTGAGCAAGGGGGCAAACGTGGTTAATGGTTAAAGGACTGAACTTATGATTGAGATATATTGTAACTGAGTTTATAAATCGGTAATAAATGCATAAATAGAGGGGTGATTACTACTTGTTTTAATATACTGTGCCTTCTTGGACACTTCCGCCATTATCGAATGGTTGGGATTTTCAAGATCTAAAAATGGCACAATGTTCTCATGATGAAGTTAGCTTGGTTGTGCTATGTTTGTTGTAAGAATATTGGCAACTTGAGTAAATATACTCAAATAAGAAAAAAAAAAATATAGATTTATTGCATACACGGAGGCGATGTCACATAACTATAATATAGAGACATCGTATATAGTATGCCTATGAAAATGACTGTGACACGTCATGTGAAGAGAATGACTGCAAAGTTATAGTGCAGTAATTAATCAAATTTGGTGTCAAAACAAGTTTGCTGTAATTGCTTAGTTCTGCCTGTTTCTTGCCCCCTCCCCCCCCCCCCCCCAAAAAAAAAGTTTATCTTTGTATAAAGGGGAAAAAAAATAAAACAGAATGTGTAAAAATGGTATTAATTTTGCTAAAAAAAAAAACCAGAAAAATATTAATAAATATATATGTATGAATAACAAATAAGATGAAATAATACGTGTTGATGTAGATTTCATGAGAATGCATTAATTATAGTACATAACATGCAGTACATTTGATCATCATATGGTTATAATATGTGCAGTGATTTCGCGCTGGCTGTGGCGCTGTTACATCACACTGCACTCAAACTCCCCCCCCCCCTTGCATTAAAAATTTTTGTTGAGGGAAAACACTGAGAGGAAGGAAAGAGAACTCTCTAATGTCATGACATTTTCACATTTTTGTGACAGTTCATAGTGCACAGGAATACAAGGTATACTGATATTTGAGAGCATGTTGGTTTTAAGTGTTTTTGTGTCTTATATCGTTGAATGAATTTACTGTTAATGTACTTCGGTTGTTGGATAAAAGAAAAAAACAGATTGTCTCATATTGGAGTGTGAGTCGGACATCATCATAATTATTTCATGCAGTCCATGATTTTCCTTAAAGCAATGGTGGTGTCAACCAATTGATAAAAGAGGCATCTAGATTTCAATCCTGTCTGTTTCGGTCATTAAGGTTTGACCAAAATCAATAAATGGGGCATGTTGATACCCGTCCTATTAGTTTTTACAGAGCTATGAATTAACTAGTTACTTTCTATAGAGCTATAAATAAACTAAAGTTTCCTTAAGAAATAGAGGAAATCATACTTGATACATGTAAATATAGTCATTTCAAACCCATGGCCATTATGGTCCTACAGTCCTTTGATTTTTGAAATAGTGAAAATATATGAGAAAATGGGATCTGTACAGTGGCTGTTTGGAGTAAATTTACTCATAGACTTGATGTTGTGATTGATAAAAAACAGGGTTATATGGAGCATTGTCCTTGAATTTGTCTGGTTTTTATAAACAAGACTGAATTTGTCAAAAAAAAGTACAAATTTACATCATATACATTTATAAAAATGAATTTGATTTGAAGTTAAAGAGTAAATGGTATCGGGTGATCTGGGGTACCCTGTAGATGTAAGGAAAGTTTATGATTTCTGCATGCTTTGTATGGTTCTTGTGAACAAACATAGAACATTTTTATTTCAAATAAAGTTTGTTTGTGAGGATATGTGTCATGAACTTGACCAAGGGTCAGTTGTGCAAGTTGAAGGTCATTGTTTAAAAAAAATGCTTTATTCCTGTTGGGCCATATCTTGTAGGAAATATAAATTTAACACAAAGATTGATTGTGACAGATTTATTGTGACTTGTAAATGTCCTGATTTGAGCTGTGTTCATTTGTGGTAGTTCAACGTCACTATAAGCATTCATTATTTTCTAATAGAGAAATAGTTGAGTTTTAATATTTTGTCTTGTGGTGGGTATCCTTGTGAGCTTGCTGAGAGTACCTCTAGTTTACTTGAATCTATAACTTTGATATTATTGATATTAGTTATTTGATAATTGTTTGTTGGTGTATTTGGAACCTTATAATATCTTACCGGTAATTTAAAAGTAGATCACAAAAACCTATTTGAATGATTATGCATATCAATATTGGTCAGTTCATGTATCTTAAATCTTGGGACATGATGTCTAGAAAATAAGTATTAATGATTTTCCTTTTATGTGTTGTTCCAATGTATGAATATTTGAGAATTGAAAAGTTTCATATTTGAAAGTATAAAGATGTTGGTTCTGACATGTGATATGATGTATATAAGCCTCTTGTTTTATTCACTGTTTACTTGCTTTAGCTCACCTGGATTTTGATTTTGATTATTTATAGGGAAAAAATACCAGCTGTTGAACTTAGTCATTTCCTCCCAGAATACTGCATTCTTTTTTGCTCAGTTGGATTTTGATTTCTGAAAATTTATAATAAAAAATACCAGCTGTTGAACTTAGTCATTTCAGAAATATTGTATTCTCTTTAGCTCACCTGGATTTTGATTTTTTATATTTTATTAATAAAAAATACTAGCTGTTGAATTTAATTATTTCCTTGCTAAATTTTGCATTCTCTTTAGCTCACTTGGATATTAATTTTTGACTATTCATGAAAAAAATTCCAGGTGTTAAATTTAGTTATTTCTTGCAGAATATTGCATATAGGTTACTCCTTTTCTGTGGGAAGGTAGTGTTTATCAATTTAAGGTTGATAAATGGATGATGGATATTGTTTATACAAAAGAAAACTGGGTTTGCTGTCACATTGATAGCTTTTCCTTTGTTTATTAAATGAAATTGTGCACCAAAAATCAAGTTGTGTCTCCATGATTATTGACATCACATGGTAAAAGGATAATTTTGTTTAAGGTACCTCACTACACCTACACTTTTTCTTTTTAAGACACTACGTCACAAGATGGCGATTTAAATGTTTTGTTGAACTGTTTATATCGTTTAATTATGTTTCATATCATCGAAGCTCAGTGGATAAAGTACTGGGCTTCTGAACCGCTGATCATGAGTTCGAATCCGCCTGGAGCTTTTGTTCATGTTAACTCATACAATTTTTGAAAATGTAATTTTTCATCCAAAATTGCACATTTATTTGCCTATTGGACTTTAATACCTCTTATCCATTATGATGATATATATCATAATCAAGTAATTTTTCTGCTGATTTGAGAGAATATTTCAAGTGTAGTGAGCCACCTTAAAGTAAAAATGGCGGATGAATACAGCACAAATGGTTAAAAGTTCACCAAATATGATACATGTATAAGTATTTTGATCAGGTTGATTACATTTTTGAGTCGACTCGCGAAGCGAGCGAGTCCTTGTTATCATAGCCGTTTCTGCGAATATTTTGCACAACATTATTCATGCGCTAATGAAAATAGTGAATGCATTAACCTCTTTTGTTTGTGTGATTGTCAATTTGAAATGCTTAAACAATCATCTTTTTTTACACATATATTT